>NC_139844.1:10467022-10469772 GCF_963691815.1 Echiichthys vipera | reverse complement strand
ACACTTTAGTTTGTGGATTCACAGCGGTGAGTCAAGTGTGGGTGTTTAAAAGCCTGGGGTTTGCGTGTTTTAGACTGAGAGTAACGGATTTCTACGAACAGGTGTGTATGTGTGTTAGAGAGAGTGTGTGTTTGTTTTCAGAACCATTTGCCTTTTTCAGGTGTGGGCCTACATGAGCTTAACCACTGTTTTGATGAGATATTGTGTGTGTGTGTGTGTGTGTGTGTGTGTGTGTGTGTGTGTGTGTGTGTGTGTGTGTGTGTGTGTGTGTGTGTGTGTGTGTGTGTGTGTGTGTGTGTGTGTGTGTGTGTGTGTGTGTGTGTGTGTGTGTGTGTGGTTAATGCACAGGTGCATTGGTGGGTGGTCTGCGCTGATGCGACACCACTCCTACACAACTTCACACGGACACAGTTTAGTGAGAAGAGAGAGACTCAACATCATATTTGCACCATACAGAGCTGCAATGATTAATCAGAGAATCAATTAGTTGTCAACTATTAAATGAATTGTCTCCTATTGTGGTTATCAGTTAATCAGTTTGAGTATTTATTTTAGGAAAAAATATGCAAAATTCTCTGATTTTAGCCCTTTTAAATCTGAATATTATCTGATTTCTTCACTCTTCTATGTGACAGTAAACTAGTTATCTCTAAGTTGTGGACAAAACAAGACATTTGAGGACGTCCTCTCGGGCTTTAGGAAGCACTGATCAACATTTGTCACTATTTTGAGACATTTTATAGACCAAACAACTACTTGATTAATCGAGAAAATAGACAGATTTGTTAGTCGCAGCCCTAACACAATCATGCATACTGTGTGTGCATGTACAGTACTTAGAGTATGTATAGGGCTGCAAGTAACGCTTATCAATGTGTTTTCATTATTTCTTTGAGTAATTAATCATTTATACTAGAAAATGCCAGATGGTGACATTCAAATTTCCCAGCGCCTAAAGTGACATCTTTAAACACCAAATCCTCACATTTGAAAAAGTGGAACCAGTAATTAATTGTGTTAAAGGATTAAGTGAATAGTGAATTGACTCAAGCGATTAAGCCGTACTTTTACATGACAGCACGGTGGACACACTTTCCTCAGTGCCGATATGATACTTTTTTTTTTTAAAGATTATTTTTTTAGCAGTTTTTAAGCCTTTATTATAAAGGACAGACAGGAAAATGGGGTGAGAGAAAGCGGGGGAGACATGCAGGTCAGAGTTGAACCCACGGCTGCTGCCTCCAGGACCTTCAGTCTCTGTTTGTTGTGGCATTTCAATTTCTATCTTTAATATCATGAAATATTTGCTGTATGTGTAACAGTCGTATATCTGTCTTGGTTTTGACACCTGCTGACAGGATGTAACTGTTTGCCTCTTGCTGTCTGTCTTGTATATGTGCATTCGTGATTTCAGCGTCCTTCGTGCACAGAAATATCTCGTGTTTTGTGTCATTGTCTCCATAAGGCTTGAATTAAAAAGTATTTGTGGGAGAGTTATTTTGATTCTTCCTTGTGGGAGGATTGTTGACTGCTGCCCCATGACATGTCAGTGTGTTAATTCATTACATATATTTTAAGTTAGGGGAAAGCTTTGTTGGCGCCTGGCAGCTGTTAAGCATTTGCTGTCTTTCCTAATATTTTTCAGCAAAACAGTGAATGATTGTTTACAAATGGTCATAACCTGTTTCCAGCTTTATAAAGAAAATATTGAGAGCATATGTCAAGAAGAAGAAGAAGATGGTTTTTCTTTACTTTACAATTTGACTGACCTTAAATGATCCACAAACCATGTGTTAAGCAGTAATGTGAATTGACAAATGTGACTGTTAGCATTAGTAGAGTGAGTACTTTGTGTGCTATGTTGCAATCAAGTGGCCTAGATTTGAGAAGACATTTGTGATTGCTATTATAAAATATTAAAGGTCTTTAACTAATAAAAAAACCCTGCAATCAGCCTTACAATAAGTAATTAATAAAACATAACTGAAAAGATTGACTACTAAAGGTTGTGCAGCTGTTTTTAAGACAAACTAAGATCCAGGAGGATCGTTTTCAACCCATCAGCAGTGGCTGCAGATTACGTAAATGACCTGAAATTAATTCTAACAATAAAAAGACAATTGTGCAATAGGGCTAACAGTCAATAACACAATTTTGTGGACTAATCGAACAGTTGATTTAATTTACATCTGTAAAACCGAGTTTTTCCACAAATGTTCATGCAAAAGCACCAATAAAACAATTAAACATTTTGTTTCCTAGATATGTGCTCGTAAGTTTGTTGCAAAAAGTCACTGAGCGTGAAAAAAGGCATAAAAAATAACTAATCGACAAAAGAAATCTTTTAATATTCTCATTAAATTTTGCAACCCTACTTTGCAATCACGCACAGGTCTACTGAGTATATAGAGATGTAGGAGAGTGTGTACCTCACCCTTTTGCTTAGTGTGTGTCTATATTAGAATGTGTCCTCTGCTGTCCCCAAAGAGACTTTGGCATTATTGACTGAAGATTGAAAAATAGTTTTCAAATTGCCTTTCTCTTGTCCCTCTGCTAGACTCTCCTTCTTTTGAAGCTCCTCTGCCCTGTGTGACCCCCTGACACAGAGAGGTATGACCACACACACAAACTCACGCACACTCACACACTGAGCTATGTTTTCTAAACCCCATCTTAAGCCAGAAGTTAGTGGAAGACTGTTTCCTCTGCTTCAGAGAGAGAGAGTGTGTGTGTGTGTGTGTGTGTGTGTG
>NC_139844.1:10132022-10462022 GCF_963691815.1 Echiichthys vipera | reverse complement strand
ATCATCCAGCAGAGTTGGTAAATGTCCTTTTCTCGTCGTCACAGGGGAGCAGAACTTGGATGCCATTTGTCTCTCTACATATCGAACAGCCTGCAAGCTCAGATTCATACAGAAGAGATGCAACTGTAAGTCCCCGGTCTCCTGCAGCGTCTTTGCTCTCTAGTGCTGTTTTGACATCACTACTAAGTGTCAGTGCAGAGGTGTTTGTCTAATAAGTATGTGATATATACAAACATGTCTATATATAAAATGTCTTGTTACCAGTGTCCCATTTGAAATGCTTTCTGTTGATATGAGTGCAGGATTCCCACATGAAAACCTGGAAACCTGGAATGTATGTCTTGTGTTGTCCTGGAGAGTTATTTCAACATTCTCCATTTTTTTCTTTAGCTGAGAATGAACGACCAGTCAGAGCTCTAAAAAACAGATAACAACGTGTTCGGCATCATATTAACGTTCAAATGGTAACATTGTTTATGGACGAGAATATTTTTAATAGGCTTTTCTGATGTTGAAGCTTGCTGTGTATGCTGCTGTTTCAGAACAGATTTTTGTGAAAAATTACCATTTTATCCAAGTTAAACTACTTTAAAGTAGTTACTTCCTGGGCTAAATTACGTGATGCTGTATTTTTGCACATACTTGCATACTTGCCAATAACCAATCCAATCCAAAAATAAACTGATGCCAAGCGGTGAACATCAGAAAAGCCTGAATTTTATTTGTTTATCAGATACTTTTGCTGGCTCCTTTTTTTTTTTTAAAGAAAGAGACAGGAGAAAAAGTAAAAGATAGAAGATAGCTGTGTTGAGAGTTACCCAAACCATCATTGTAACTAATCTATACTAATAAATTGAAATGTATACGCATGAAAGATATGATTTCATAGAAAAGATTTAGCCACAGACTTCCACAGAACCAAACAAGTTCCCTGTATGTCACACCAACCAGCTCATCACTGAAAATGTCCTGGAAACGGATCTCAAGAAAAGAGTGTGAACCCTGTAGTGGAGTGAATTTTAAATACCAGCACAACAAGTTCAAATACATTTTAGTTTAAGACTAGAGGAAATATGTTTAAACTAAAATAAACTTTTTAAAATCACTGAATTCACAATCTCATTTCAGTGCATCTGATTGACATATACAATGTGATTGAGGCGGTGCGGGACGCCGGTCTGAACGCTGTAGAGCTAAACGCTGGCATCTCCGTGACCAGACTGGAGAACCTGGTGTCCTCCCTGTTCAACCAGCTCAGCAAACGCCTGCCCACCACACACACCATCAACCCGCAACAGAGCGCCGTCCTGTTAGTCGAGTTCCTCCTGGCCGCCATTGAGAGGTAACTGCAGAGAGAAACCTGCGGATGCTTAAGAAGGAAATGTTTCACATGGTTTTATGTAAAAGTGAGGGTGACGTATACTGCATAGTGTCATATATGTTTGTTTCAGCGAGCGTGACAGCCGTCTGACAGTGCTGTCTGTGAAGGCGATGCTGGCCACGCTGTGTGGAGGGAAACTGGTCGATAAACTCCGCTGTGAGTACGAAGCCGATACCTTTACTAGTGACATGGAATCGGTTGTCTTACATTTCCCAGAAAATGGGCATGAATCCGGGTTTTAACAGACGCTGGAAAAGTGCTTGAAACTGCTTGAAATGTTGCTATATTGGATGCCAAGTCTACCTTTGAACAGCTGACACATTTTGAAACATGACATTTTGTTTAATTCTGGTTGTATATAGCACAATAACATCTAATTTATCGCCGGACGAAGTGCAACAATCAGTATGCTGTGTATACTGTATAAAAACATGAAATTTACCACAGCTCTTGGTGGCTGGAAAAGCTTGAAATGCACCTAAAAGTGCTTGAACTTGACTTTGGAAAATGTTTAGGAACCCTAATGAGTTTACTGATTTCACATATGAGATACATAGAAATAATGATAACGACAGCATACTATAGTAGCAAGAAATTCTTCAAAATTTTGTATTTGTGTTATTTGTATTTTTTCATATGTTGCAAACAGTGCACTTAATCTACATTCATTCAAATGTTTTACTTCAAATTTTACTGCATTTATGTCTAATAACCTGGAGTATTTAGGGTGAATTTCAGTAATTCTGGAGATATAAATGCATGTCTCACATTTTTTTCCGAGAAACCGTGAAAATTAATGTTGAATTATAGTCTTAAGTTAAGGTGATGCGTAGGTTCAGGTAAGGGTCTGGGGTTAGACATGTAGTGCCACTGTTATGATCGAGTTGAGTCTTCAGGAATTAATATAATGTAATGCAATGAATGTGTGTTTGTGTAGATGTGTTTTCTCAGGTATCTGACGCCAGCGGCGTGTTGGTACAGTCCAAGTTTGATGGTTTTCTGAGGGAGGCTCTCAAACTGCCGACCGCTGCACATGAAGGACCGTCCTTTGGTTACACACACACTTTAGCACGCTCATGCTTCCCACAGCAGGTTCGCTCACACACCTCTTCCTCCTGTCCTTTATTATGTAGATTAATTTAATAGTTTATAGATATATAATTATATTATCTACAGTGTTTCTGCAACAACCCAATTTTTGTGCAAGATTATAGGAACTAATTCTTATTCTAATGATTAATGGTTGTTTTGGGGCTTTTATTGAGATTTCTGCGTTCCTGAACAGTTTTGTTTTGTCATTGTTGTTGATGTAGAAGAGGGTGATGCTCAACATGTTTCTGGACATCATAGCCGACCCCCCTCAGTGTCTCGTCTGGCTGACTCTCATGCACCGTATGGCTAATGTGGAACACGGTACACACACACACACACACACACACACACACCAACTTGTATATAAAAAAATAAAAATAAGCAAACTTATGAGACTCATCTGTGACTGGTTTTGCCTCTCTCTACTCTCACTCAGTCTATCATCCCGTGTCGTGCTCCTACTGTCGTGGCAACGGCATGACGGGCTTCCGCTATCGCTGCCTCCGTTGCCGTGGTTACCAGCTTTGCCAGAACTGCTTCTGGCGCGGCAACGCCAGCGGCTCTCATAGCAACCAGCATCAGATGAAAGAGCACTCGTCCTGGGTGAGTCACCGTGTGATTACTCATTCGTCTCACCAGGGGGCACTCCGTGTGTGTGTGTGTGTGTGTGTGTGTGTGTGTGTGTGTGTGTGTGTGTGTGTGTGTGCGTGTGTGTGTGTGTGCGTGTGTGTGTGTGTGTGTGTGTGTGTGTGTGTGTGTGTGTGTGTGTGTGTGTGTGTGTGCGCGCGCGCGTGTGTGCGTGTATGCGCGTGTGCGTGTTTTCGTGCGTGTCTTTGTGAGGACCATTATGAATTATAGGGCGCTTGGAAAGTAAGACATGACATTGACATTTTGTCTGATCCTCACATCTTCAAAGAGCTGTTTTAGGTTTAAGGTTAGAATCAGGATTAGTTTAAGCTGATTAAAATCAAGACTCAAAACGGATCACCACAAAACTTATATACTCATTTGATAAATCCCTACAGGCAGTCAGTAGTCAAATACTGTATATGTGTATTTCCAGCCAAATACTGTAAGCTTTTTTGCTGAAGTTTTTATTTTCCAAAAATCTGAATGGAAATGTTAGTGTCCCATTCAATTAAAGTAGTATCCTGAAAACATGCCTGAAGGGGAAAATCTTTTCAATGAAGAAATGTTGTATTAATAGATGGAAACATAGTTGTTTAATTATTCATCATCCACGCTTGGTATAATTTGTGGTATTAATGTTTCAGGGATAAATCTTTCACTCGTGCAGCTCCTGCCTGTCCAACAGAATCTTCTCATCACAGGAGACATCTAAGTCCTCTGCAGACTTTACATATCATTACCAGCGCAATTTCAGTTTTGGGCTCTTTTTTTATTCTCAGTTTATAAGCTTAGTTGAATATTTTGGTACAGCCCGAGTATTTTCATAGCAATTTATGAACAACATGATTTCAAGGATTTCCTGGAGAGTAAAACCAGAGAATACATACTGTATCTTTATCAGACTCTGTTATTAATTCAATACTATATTATTACAAAACAAACAAATCAAGAACAACTGCACTATATCATGTGAATATGTATATATGTCTAATTCTATTTTCTTCCCTTTTTAAATTGAACTTTATTGCTTATTTTTGCTATTTTTTATCTTTTATCTTATTTTGTAATATGTTTCTGCTTGTAATATTCTGTTGCTGCTGTGACAAACGAATTTCCCCGTCTGCGGGACATTAAAGGGATTCTGATTCTGATTCAATAATCAGTCAACAAAGATGTAGTACTGTAGTGGACGTGACAATATTATATCTACAAAAAAATACCACGCTCTTATAGATGTTGACTTGTTATGTGTTTGTGTGTAGAAGTCATCAGCAACAAAGCTTGGCCGAGCCCTGAGCAGGACTCTGGGCTGTGTGTCGTCCAGAGAGCCCCCTCATCCTATTTACGCTGAGGAACCTGTGAGGACCCTCAACCTCTCCAACATAGTGTAAGATCTCACAACGCACACACACGCACACACACACACACACACACACACACACACACACACACACACACACACACACACACACACACACACACACACACACACACACACACACACACACCTTTTAAAGTGAGCCTTTGTCGCGTTTGAATGAAGGAATGCCACATTCTTTGTCATGATGAATAATGAAATGAAAAAATAAGGATGCAGCAAAAGTCTTAATTGGCTGGGTACAACCAGGACCTAATATCAGCTAATGCCAGATATTCCTGGTTTTCTCAGCTGTTTACACTTTTCTTAGCTATCACAGATACCAATGATTTTATCCTGTTGAGTAAGTTGAATTGTACATAAGTAGAAGATTCGCTTGTTGTTTCCTGCTTTTGAGCCCAAATATGTTTTAGGGATTTTTGTGAAATTCAAAGTACCATTATTCTGTAATTGCCACTTGTGACCACAGAGAGCCGTTGAGCAAAGGTTACACAGGTATAAACAGCAGAGAACTGCTGATTGGATGCACGGTTCCTGAGATATGTGAAGGACAGTCAGTCATACCTACATACTGTACATACACAGATTAATTTCCTTTATAGGTATAAACGATGCTAAGGGTTCAGGAGCTATAACATGTGTTGTATATACAGTGGGTACGGAAAGTATTCAGACCCCCTTAAATTTTTTACTCTTTGTTAAATTGCAGCCATGTGCTAAAATCATTTAAGTTCATTTTTTTTCCTTTTAATGTACACACAGCACCCCATATTGACAGAAAAACACAGAATTGTAGACATTTTTACAGATTTATTAAAAAAGAAAAACTGAAATATCACATGGACATAAGTATTCAGACCCTTTGCTGTGACACTTGTATATTTACCTCAGGTACTGTCCATTTCTTCTGATCATCCATGAGATGGTTCTACACCTTCATTGGAGTCCAGCTGTGTTTAATTCTAATGATTGGACTTGATTAAGGAAGCCACACACCTGTCTATATAAGACCTTACAGCTCACAGTGCATGTCAGAGCAGATGAGAATCATGAGGTCGAAGGAACTGCCTGAAGAGCTCAGAGACAGAATTGTGGCAAGGCACAGATCTGGCCATGGATACAAAAAAAATTCTGCTGCACTTAAAGTTCCCAAGAGCACAGTGGCCTCCATAATCCTTAAATGGAAGACGTATGGGATGACAAGAACTCTTCCAAGAGCTGGCCGTCCAACCAAACTGAGCAATCGGGGGAGAAGAGCCTTGGTGAGAGAGGTAAAGAAGAACCCAAAGATCACAGTGGCTGAACTCCAGAGATGCAGTGAGGAGATGGGAGAAAGTTCAAGAAAGTCAACCATCACTGCAGCCCTCCACCAGTCAGGGCTTTATGGCAGAGTGGCCCGACGGAAGCCTCTCCTCAGAGTAAGACACATGAAAGCCCGCATAGAATTTGCCAAAAAACACATGAAGGACTCCCAGACTATGATAAATAAGATTCTCTGGTCTGATGAGACAAAGATAGAACTTTTTGGCCTTAATTCTAAGCGGTATGTGTGGAGAAAACCAGGCACCGCTCATCACCTGCCCAACACCATCCCTACAGTCAAGTGTGGTGGTGGGAGCATCATGCTGTGGGGGTGTTTTGCAGCTGCAGGGACAGGACGACTGGTTGCAATTGAAGGAAAGATGAATGCGGCCAAGTACAGAGATATCCTGGACGAAAACCTTTTCCAGAGTGCTATGGACCTCAGACTGGGCCGACGGTTCACCTTCCAACAAGACAATGACCCTAAGCACACAGCTAAAATGACGAAGGAGTGGCTTCGGAACAACTCTGTCTGTTCTTGAATGGCCCAGCCAGAGCCCTGACTTGAACCCAATTGAGCATCTCTGGAGAGACCTCAAAATGGCTGTCCACCAACGTTCACCATCCAACCTGACAGAACTGGAGAGGATCTGCAAGGAGGAATGGCAGAGGATCCCCAAATCCAGGTGTGAAAAACTAGTTGCATCATTCCCAAGAAGACTCACGGCTGTATTAGCTCAAAAGGGTGCTTCCACTCAATACTGAGCAAAGGGTCTGAATACTTATGTCCATGTGATATTTCAGTTTTTCTTTTTTAATAAATCTGTAAAAATGTCTACAATTCTGTGTTTTTCTGTCAATATGGGGTGCTGTGTGTACATTAATGAGGAAAAAAATGAACTTAAATGATTTTAGCACATGGCTGCAATTTAACAAAGAGTAAAAAATTTAAGGGGGTCTGAATACTTTCCGTACCCACTGTATATGAGCAAACTTTAAGGGCTAGCTGTAGCAAACTTGTATGGAACATCAAAAATCTGAAAAGGTCACTTTGTCCAGCTTGGTCCTAATGTGATTATGATTGCTCAAAACTTGTAGAAGTAGCAGCTCATAAACCAGATTTAGACACAACCAAAATTACGAGTAAAAAACCCACCACAGAATCGAGGAAAAATAACTTTTTTATTTCTGTGAGTACAGTTGAAAAGTTACAGGCCAAAACATAAAATGTGTTGTTATAGCACCTCCATCTGGTCAAATTTCACATCACTGGGACCCCAACAATACACTCGCTAAGTGTGAAGTAGAGTAGATGAGAGGTTCTGGAGAAATGCAAATTACACACACACACGCACACACGGACATGCACAGGGATTCCTTGCATTAAAGTTAGTTGGAAACAATGTCACATGGTATTTCTAGAGTCAGGGTTTTGGACATTTGGCTCAGGAATGGGATTAAAATCAAAAATGTTTGTAACTAATTTTGTTGATTTTTAATATCAAAGTTCTTGGAATCATCAAGAACAAAATGTTATAAAATTGTAACTCAGTTTGATCATATTTGGCACCGTACTATTCCTCTGAAATCCCTTTGCTGCATAAGAAGTTAATGTTCAGTTGGAGGGTTTTGTTATGTAAACAGTTTCCACTGAAAACGGAAAGTGAAACATTTACTACGAGGTTGCAGACCTAAAATGACATTTTGGTCTGTTATCACCGATACAGCTGCGTGCACACAAAAACTTTAGATAACACAAGACCTCAAAAGTCCCGCCCCCGTTAGCCACCGCTTTGGTTGCTCCGCCCATTGTGGCGGATCCACACTGTTTGATTTTCCAAAACGTCGGCAGACTGGGTCATTACAGACCTCCAAGCACTGGGCACATAATCAGGTCAGCACACAGACTGCACTTAGCACATATGTGAGTAGGTTTATACCAATGCTGCTGCGACAGGTTCTTCTTGTTCTCTCAGACATTAATTTTTCTCAATTTCAATGTTTTTTTCGATTCCCTCTGGATCTGCGTTCTCTCTCTCTCTCTCTCTCTCTCTCTCTCTCTCTCTCTCTCTCTCTCTCTCTCTCTCTCTCTCTCCGCCCTCTGGTGATCTTTGCCCTGTCTGTGTTTGTTCAGACTAGAACAATTCACTATTGCATGATTGCACTCAAAAGCATGTGAGAGAGAGTGTGAGTGTAAGAATGTGTGTTTTCTGATAGACTGGACTTTGGGTTGCAGTGGTTTAATGTTGTTATCCTCACTCTGTGTGTGTGTGTGTGTGTGTGTGTGTGTGTGTGTGTGTGTGTGTGTGTGTGTGTGTGTGTGTGTGTGTGTGTGTGTGTGTGTGTGTGTGTGTGTGTGTGTGTGTGTGTGTGTGTGTGTGTGTGTGTGTGTGTGTGTGTGTGTGTGCGTGTGTGCGCATGTGTGTGCTTGCAGCCCTGCTCGCCCTGTTGGGAACACCAGTGAAGCCATGTTGTTGTCCTCATCAGCGCCCGAAGCCTCCAGGAGGTAAAGACTGACATCAATCGTAGAAAACACAACTTTATTGTTTTTTTCAAAATATTTAGAAGTTTGAAATTTTCTAAAGACTGATCGCTTAACGGACAACATTTTCCAGTTTTAGTTCTTAGTATCTAAAGTTCATTTAAATTAAGACACTGAATGCCTCGTTCCATCTTCAGAAACAGTATAGAGGACCCCATGGATTTTATCATTCCAACATGTGACTGTCAGATATAATTAATTTTACAAAAACATAACATTGTATTAATTAGTGAAAAAAAACATGGTGTTTTTCACTGTATGCAGTGAGCAAATTAACAGCAATACAATATGCTGAGGTATGCAGAAAACACAATGAAAATGTAAGAAATTACTAATTGAATGTGAAAATAAATGAAATATACAGCATATCCAGATATTTGTGATATATTGTTAATGAGAATACATATATATAATCTGAATACTGTAAATTCTCATGTTTATTTCCCTTTTTTTTGTTTCATGTAGTTTGGCAGCCGCTCAGCGTATGAACGAGGAACATGCTCTGATCGCTGCGTATGTGAATCGCCTCCAGACCAGCCCGAGGTGAGAGTGCAGCACAGTTACTTAGTCAAAGTGTATCCAGAGTAGTTTATTATCATCATCATTATCATCATCATAATAGTGAAGAGCAAAGATCAAGTAAAAACAAAAGAAATCTGTGTTGATCATCTCCAAACTGTTTTTTTATAGGTTGTTTGCTGTATCTCCATTCCATTCAATCAGCAACATTTACACTTGGTAGCTGGTTATTAGCGGGCATTTAGATCAGATCAGGCGGTCCGGTACCTCATTCATTTTGAATGGGGGTAGTGTGTTTAGACTGCAGTGGAGGGTGCTGTAAAAAAAAAACACAGCGAGGTGCGGCAAAAAGTTGAAACTAGGGATGGGCGTGAGTGATCAAGTCCTCCGGTAGTCTTTGTTTCATTTCTGCAGGAAGATGCGTTGCGTTCTAAAAATAGATTTGGAAAAACGAGTCCTTTGAAGAATCGATGCAATCCCTTGATCTTGGAATTAGCTACCCGTGCCCATCCCCAGTTAAAACTGACTCAACTATTAGAGAAACTCAACCCGACGTCAGACTGCAGTGGCCAATGTGATCAGTCTTGTCATAGGTCGTTTTGAGGTGGTGTTAGAGTCCCAGACATGCAAACATACCGCCTCTATCACAAGAGGTTTAAAAAAAAGTAACACAAGAAGTTACCTGCCCGGGAGTTTGTGCAACAGCTGATTGTTTCCTGCACGAGGCTCAGTCCCTGCTTCTCTTTCTTTGTCTCTCTCGCCGGGAGATGAAGCTGCCTTTGAGGAAATGTCGAGACTGTAGCAACAATTTGATGGAAAACAACAGCCTAAGTGTATTATAAAGTGTACTTGTGCCACGTTAGGGGGTTAAAGAACACAACAGGGCCGTAAGTGACACTCCACAGCTGCCAGAGGCTATGTGAATGCGGCCTTACCGTTAAAACACAGAACATCTCAACTGCTACTTCAGCATCACTGCTTCCAGCATCCTTTCAGCCTAATTTAGTCCGTGAACAGAGGTTTGCCTATAGCATAAAGCCTTACTGTAAAGCGAGTCAGGTGCAGTAACGATTGGTTACTGACGTTATATTCTTACATGTTATAAAATCGTTAAACATCTTACCAAACCAGAACTTGAATTTAACTGTTTTTGCTCCCCTTGTTCTGATTTTTGTGTAATTTTGGTTCTTTTTGGAAGTAGTTACACTGAAAAAGTAGATTCATATTGCATGTGTACAAAAAAACATCCTTTATGTGGGATGGACATGTTCCTCTACTGCTGGGTGCATAGTTACTAAATTTGTTCATGGTTGTCATTTGATCAGAGAGCTGAATACCACATAAAGTGGTGCTTATAATAATTTAGGCTCCCATTTTTCACCTACTGTTGGCACAACTGTACTGTACGAGAACAAAAGAGGTTAAATGATGGTTAGTTCACGTGGTTTATTTCCCTGCTCTCAGCAGTGTGGACAGTCCCAGGAGAGAAGACGAGGAGCACAAACTGATCGCCCGCTACACCTCCCGACTGGCAGAGACTGACAGCGCAGGAGTGAGTCAACATACACAGTTCTCTGATGCACAACTGTGGGTGGTCTCTCTCACATCATCTTTTGGTTGTTAAATGATGTGTTATTTTTTTTTGTTGGGGAATGTGATGAAGTGAAAGAGTTCTGGAGGGATTAAACCAGCTCTGGAAGATATAATGGGCTTAAATTTAACTCTCAACACAAAGCTTTTCATTCTAGTTCTACACCCTGATAAAAATCACACACCTAAGAAAGAGATTGTTGCTTTAAATCTTTGTTTCCCACTTGCAAAAAGAGTTATTTCACTCTCAAATAAATAATAATAATAATAATAAGACCAATAAACCAAAGTTTATTAATTGGATAAAAGAACTGTCCATAACTCTACCTCTGCAAACTATTACTAACATATTAAAGGTAAAAATATAAATATTTAGAGTAAGTAATGCAATGTATGTGGCGGGCGAGATGTAAATGGTTCTCTACAGTTACCTTATTGAACTCATTTAATACGTATTCTGTTTAGAATATATATTGACTTTGACACAATGTACAAATAGGTCACATGAGTATGTATGTATGAAATCAACATCCAACAACATGAAAACACCTTTGAGGTACAGATTTTTCTTATTATTTTATTTCTCCTTATTGATGAACAAGTTATGAGGATTTTGTTCACGTTCTTTCTTTGTTATTGGAAGTTATTTGAAAAAGACTAAAGCCCAGTTCAGACCAATGATTCACAACGCAACAAAACAGTTTTAGAACGTTGCAGCGGTGTGAACTGACCCGTCCCGTCTGGACTCAAACTGGCTGATGTCGTCGCCTGCGATTCAGCTCGTCGAATCGCCAGCAGCTGGTTTTAGAACGTAACACACGTCAACGGTTGAAACAGCAAATGAAGTGTTAGCAAAGTCTGCTGGACTGCACTTAGAAACTGTCAGCTGGTTAAAAAGGACGTTTTAGACGGGGCTCAACGAGCGCGTGTGAGAGAAAAGAGGACGGAGAGAGAGAGGGTCGAACGAGCAATACGATGAATAAGAAGAGGGAGAGACGTAATCCAGAATAAAGCAGTGAATCAGGAAAATAAAATGTTGTTTTGGCCGTTTCATCACAACTACAAATGCAGGTGTAGCGAGTATCTCACTATCTCCGTCCTCATTTATATTTTCTAATGCTACAAATTATATCAGGCTACGAAAAAAAGCCGGAAAAGTCAGAGGTGAGAAAGGAAGTACAGAGAGTCGTTGGTATGGAGACGATACAACGTCTCATCTCGTCTCACCGGTCTGAACTGGCAGGTTTAAGAACGTTGCACACCTGTACGTTGCAAGTTTCTTTGCAAATCTTTGGTCTGAACTGGGCTTAATAAAGATACTGATGATAAAAAAAAAGAAGATGGCAGTCGGTACGCTCCAGTAACTTAGTTTGTGTGTGTGTGTGTGTGTGTCTGTCTGTCTGTCTGTCTGTCTGTCTGTCTGTCTTTCAGGTGATACCTAACCGGAGCATCAACTTTGATGTGAACAAACAGAAGAGGGAGCTTATTGCTCAGCTGGAGGGCAAAAACAGGTAAAAATATGTTAATAGTGGATGCGTTATTCATTTTAATTCATTCTTTTTTAGTTTGACAGTAAGACACAGTAATTAAAGGCAAAAATGTTTGAGGTCAACCTTTTGAAAGCATGTAATGTTATACTCCTGGACTTATGGACTATCGTAGTGTCGATAACACAACTTCACATAATGTGTGTTTATAATTAATGTATTGTTTATCAGTTGCAAAATGTCAGCTATTGTCTTATTAGTACTATCAAGAGTAATAACAATATACTTTTATAAAGAAATAAAATATGTCAACTTATTTCTTTTTGCTGAAAGAAAGCTATGTCCCTTCACAATAAAAGTGCCGTGTGTATATATGTGCTGAATGTGCTGAATGTCTGCCATGTTTGTTTGTAAAATGCAATTACTTGTCAGATTTAAAGTATATTCTCTGAATCCAACATGCACATTCTTCCGTGCAATCTGCAAAAGCCTGCAGAAGTGTGAGAGCCCTTTTTAGTGTCTCTTTACAGTCTGTTGAGTCAGGTAACGCTCTCCCAGCCTCATCTGACCAGTATGTTTTTCCCTTTCCCAGAGAGATCTTGGCAGAGATCAGACGTCTTCGTGTAGAGCATGACGCTGCGTGCCAGGCCAGCCCGGAGAAAGGCAGCACCAACCCGACTCTGCTGGCCGAGCTTCGTCTGCTCAGGTAAACACAGACTCCTGGAGCTGGTCGCCTGGTCTCCTGCTGCATACACTAACGTACTTTAACCATTTTTAGTTTTTTTTTGTTGACATACCAACAGAAATGATGCCCAAACATAACTTACCTTGTGTTTTCTGCGTTACGTGTCACAGTGTCAGATTTGGCGGGAAATCTGCCACGTGGCTTTGCAGCACAGAGGGAGCGTGCTTTATAGCAGATGGCGGTGACAGATGGTGGATTTTATGAAAAGCCAACATAAAAATCACTTCCAACATGTTTATGCTATTTCGGTAAAAAACAAAACTCCATATGGGAGATGGGAGTTGATGATGAGAGAGTTGCAGTAATGACGATGGAGGGATACTTCTGGTTTAAAGTAAGACAGAGCGGTTTGAAATCCACCGATTCTAGATTTTTATTTGGTTGTAGCGTCTCCAAAGTTATTTTGATGCTACAAGCTTTTGTTTGTAGAAACATGAGATAATGTCAGTCGTGCTGGATGTCGCAGAAAGCCTGTATCACTTTCAGCGTCTTTTTGGAGTTGGCCACGCTGGGGCGCCAAATTCAAACGTTGTAAAATTCTACACCTAGTGGCTTTACGTTGTGAAAATCATAATATAAAGTGCTTACTCATAAGTGGTTTTGACTAGGAATGCATGATATAAGGAAAATATGTGACTTATTTCACCCCAGTCAGTCAGTTTAACCTGTAATTATTCATTCATTAGGTATCTTCAGCTGTGTAATATTAACCATTGTGTGCAATAATAATTCCGCTTTGCAATACCCCAGTTTACTTACATTTACTCTAGTTAATAATACTAATACTGCTTTGTACAGCATTCTTTTTCATAGTTCAGTTTCTTTTCAAGACTATTATCATATAAACCATTGTATGTATTGCATTGTAGAATATATATTTTGCATATTTCCTATGTCTATTTTTCCACATTTTGTTACTATAGTTATATAATGCATATATTTTGTTTTTATTTACAATACCTATTTCTTACTTCTATTTACATGTACAAGTTGATATTTACTGGAGCAGAATGTACATATTTATACATATTTCTTTTTCTTTTTCATTCATTATTTCTGTACACAAAAGCCATCATTTACAAAAGTGACATTTTAAAGTTTATTTACATTGCACAATTCAACAGGAAGGCAAGTCAAAGTGTTTTACACAGAACATTTAAGAACATTGAATAGCAACACATACAATTACATTTAAATCCAAACAAAATGACATTCAAATAAAATAAATAAAAGAAAAAAGTCAAAGTGCAGTACAAGCAGTTAAAATGATTTACTCTAAGGCAGCATCAATCAGAAAAGTCTTCAGTCATGATTTAAAAGAACTGAGAGTTGCAGCAGACCGGCAGATTTCTGGAAGTTTCTGGAAGTGAACGCTGCCTCTCCGTGTTTCTCTGGGGACACAGAGCAGACCTGTCCCAGAGGATCTGAGAGGTCTGGATGGTTCGTAGCTGAGCAGAAGATCTGAAATGTATTTTCTAAACCATTTAGTGCTTTGTAAACCAACAGAAGCTCTTTGAAATCAATTCTCTGACAGACAGAAAGACAGTGTAAAGATCTGAGGACTGGAGTGATATGATCAACTTTTTTGGTCTTAGTGAGGACTCGAGCAGCAGCGTTCTGGATTAACTGCAGCTGTCTGATGGACTTTTTAGGCAGACCTTTAAAGACACTGTTACAGTAGTCGAGCCTGCTGAAGATAAATGCCTGGACAAGTCCTACTGACACATCCTTTAATCCTTGATATGTTCTTTAGGTGATAGTAGACGGACTTTGTAATTGTTTTAATGTGGCTGTTGAAGTTCAGGTCTGTGTCCATGACTACCACACACACAGCCGTGTCTGTGTCTGTCACAGTGAAACCACACCCACTCTGGCTGCAGGCAGTGATGAAGCAGAGAGAAGCTGCACACAGACACACTGTCCCGCTCTCACACAAAGTTCATTAGTACCGATACTATTTAAAATGTGAAATAGTGTTGTTTTTAACGCTGGGTACCGCGGTACCTTACTAGTATCGGTTTACCGTGCAACACTAACTGTAACTGTTTATTCAATGCCTGGATTATCAGTTATATTGCCCTCTGAAGTTTTTTACGATGGTGTCCCCTCTTTGAACTTGTGGGAATCTTTCCTGTCAATCGTTTCCGTGCCGCATGGTGTTAATATGAAGTTTCCGGCAGATTTCTGGAAGTTTCTGGAAGTGAACGCTGCCTCTCCGTGTTTCTCTGGGGACACAGAGCAGACCTGTCCCAGAGGATCTGAGAGGTCTGGATGGTTCGTAGCTGAGCAGAAGATCTGAAATGTATTTTCTAAACCATTTAGTGCTTTGTAAACCAACAGAAGCTCTTTGAAATCAATTCTCTGACAGACAGAAAGACAGTGTAAAGATCTGAGGACTGGAGTGATATGATCAACTTTTTTGGTCTTAGTGAGGACTCGAGCAGCAGCGTTCTGGATTAACTGCAGCTGTCTGATGGACTTTTTAGGCAGACCTTTAAAGACACTGTTACAGTAGTCGAGCCTGCTGAAGATAAATGCCTGGACAAGTCCTACTGACACATCCTTTAATCCTTGATATGTTCTTTAGGTGATAGTAGACGGACTTTGTAATTGTTTTAATGTGGCTGTTGAAGTTCAGGTCTGTGTCCATGACTACCACACACACAGCCGTGTCTGTGTCTGTCACAGTGAAACCACACCCACTCTGGCTGCAGGCAGTGATGAAGCAGAGAGAAGCTGCACACAGACACACTGTCCCGCTCTCACACAAAGTTCATTAGTACCGATACTATTTAAAATGTGAAATAGTGTTGTTTTTAACGCTGGGTACCGCGGTACCTTACTAGTATCGGTTTACCGTGCAACACTAACTGTAACTGTTTATTCAATGCCTGGATTATCAGTTATATTGCCCTCTGAAGTTTTTTACGATGGTGTCCCCTCTTTGAACTTGTGGGAATCTTTCCTGTCAATCGTTTCCGTGCCGCATGGTGTTAATATGAAGTTTCCACCCTGAACTCATCTATAAATGTGCCAGTCTTTTCTCAGATACACCAATGTCTTAGTCTTATCCTTGTTTTAGATCTTCTTTAGCTCAGATTCAGGTCGTTATTTGCAGAAAATCATTAAATAATACAGGGGAAGTCCACTGTTGAAGCTTTCCTTTGGGATCATAATGACTGAAATCTGGAGTTACTGCATGACTCAGACTCTTGTTTTACTTGTTTGTTTACTCATGTGTGTGTGAAGGGAAGCCAGTCAGGAACAAAAGAGTTAACGCTCCTGCTTTCATGTCCCATCCAGACCACACGCTGTTTGGAAACAAATATTGTAAACCACCTCTCTACTATGACGTTATTCATGCTGAGTCTTAAATCTCTGCTGCTTTTTTGCTGCCAACTCACTGTAAATTGTAAGAATTTATCATTTCAGTGCAGTTTGGATTGAATTTATACTTCTGAGAGAGAACCAGTATACATCAGACTTGATTGTGTTTTCAAGATGCCAAAGTTTGGTTTCAAGGGCTTGTGGTCTGTCTCAGAGGCTCATGATGTCCTCATGTTCTGGTCAGCTGGCTCGTATCACATCTCCTATCCACGAGTCTCCTCTTCCTACCCCGAAATGTCAATCTCAAAACAGATCTCCCAGGAAACTTGGGGAAAAAGGATGAGATTGTGTTCCTTTGATCTCCAGCCACCATCTTTTCATCTAGCCGTTTTGGTCATAAACAACTGAGTCTCTTGCCGTTTCTTGAATTTGCCTGATGATTTCGGCGTCTGCCCTTTACCGAGAATCGTCTCGCCAGTTAGACATTCTTGCGTTAATGGTCCTTTTTGTTCACTGTCACATGTTTGTTTTCTTCCGGTTTCTGCCAGCCTTGCTCTCATCACGCGCAATCTCAATTGGAGATTTCACAGACCTTGTGCGAGGGAGCTGGCAGGGTAAAGTCTGTTGGATGTCCTTTTCAACTGATTGGGGCATTTGTCTCTTATTCAGCTCCACCGCGTGACCTCAGGGTCAGATAAATTCAGGGTTGCAGTGCATGTGTGAAAGGGGATGGATTTGCATTTTCTTTGGTAGCAACCCATGTAGCCTGGACCGGAGTGTGTTAGGACCTACTTATATTTATGGCAGGTTTTTGATCTGACTAACAGAGATTGATACTGTTTAGGTTGCTTAGTTAAATTAATTTGTGCTAAATCAAATCTGGATGCGCTTGACATGAGAATTTCTGTAACCTCAAGGTTTTCAGTTTAAGTGTGTCTTCTGCCTCCTGTGAGTCCTTGCACTCTTTTGCCTCATGACGCTCTGTTTTCTGACAGTAATGAAGGGTTGGGGTGTGTGTGTGTGTGTGTGTGTGTGTGTGTGTGTGTGTGCTGCAGACAAAGGAAAGATGAGCTGGAGCAGAGGATGTCGTCTCTGCAGGAGAGCAGGAGGGAACTGATGGTACAGCTCGAGGGACTGATGAAGCTGCTCAAGGTGAAACACACACACACACACACACACACACAAACACACACACACACACACACACACACACGCACACACACACACACACACACACACACACACACCCACACACATTTGTTTTGTTCAGCATGAGGGCAAAGTTTCCCCTTTTCTTCACACTTCCCTGTGTCTGTCCTCGCAGTAACAAGCCTCACTTTTCTCTCTGCTATTTCCTCCTTAATTTTTTCAGCCTTTCTTCCAGCTCTGAATGTATCTGACCTCTTCTTCTTTTCCGTCCTTTTCCTCCCCGTTTGTTTCTGACTGCCCATGTTGGGCTCCTGTAGGATGAGGAACAGCGACAGGCAGTAAGTTTATCCCCCTTACGTTGAACATTGTAAATGTGGGATTCAGCTCTAATGCCGTTTTTAAAAAAGGATTTGTCTTTATGTAAAGCACATTGAGTTGCCTTGGTATGAAATGTGCTATATAAATAAAGATGCCTAATGTCAGACGGAAATGTCAAAAATTGTCGACAAGCAGGCTGGATTTTCCCAAGCGGGACCTAAATATTTTGGAGTGTGAAGATGTCAGCTGCAACAAATATGACAAGTTAGGTGTTTCTGAAAGTCATAAATGATGATGTGTAACAGCCCTTAAATAATAAATCCATCTCTTAGGCGCAGGCAGCTGGCTCCTCCCACGCCTCTCCTTCTCGACCGAGCCCGTCAACCGTCCGCTCTGTAGGCGCCGCATCTCCCCAGGCTCACATGTACCCTCCGCAAGATTCACTCGCTGGGGTTGGTGGTGACGTACAAGAGGCATTCGCCCAAGGTAAGTCTGGGACTTGCAGCATGGTAAAAAACATAAAAAAATAAGTATTGTTTTAAGGTCTTACACACAAAGCAACATAAACATCAGATGGGTTTTTGCTTTGGTTAAATTTCTGTGACAAAGTACAAGAAAGTAACCACCACTGGTCCTTTTTTCTTTTCTTTTTTTACCCCTTTGAGACACACCAGAGAGATGTTTCTAGTAGGATTTTGGCCTAGTTTTAGCATTCTTATAGTATAGGAACAACTATGAGACAAAAATCTTCCATTTTCCAGTTTAACCTGTAAATTTTGAATTAAAATCCTGTAAATTTTGAATTAAAATCAAGCTATACATTTCAGGTTTGCAGGTAAAACTCGAGTCTCTAATCTTTAGAAAATTTGGTATTTTAATGCTGTTCTATAAAATGATTGTGTCCTAACTTCAGCTGTGTTTACCACATGGATTCATTGAATGTCCTCTCAGCTACAAACACAAATACACAGTAGTTTCCAGTCAGTGTTTCAGATTAGATTTCACCGTATTAACAGTTCATGATGCGCTGTAAATGCTGCAGTCTGGGATATAAACCACCAGACCAGGGCAAATGGTTCAAGGAGTAACCCCAGGAAAGCCTGTATCAGAAATACACACTAATAACACACTAATAGTGAGTACACTATTATAAAATTGGTGTGGAACATTTAATTAAATCAAGTTATAAATCATAAATTTTTACCTCAAAGGGCTTAAAAAAACGTTTGGTTTATCTGAAACCTAAAAAATAAGGTTTTGATCCACAAGCGGTCTGCCTTTTTGTGCAGGGGAACGAACAAAACACAGGATTCACTCTCGGTGGTTTCTGTGACAACACAAACACAACAACAGCTTTATCTCTGCAGCCATCAAACTGAGGAATTAGTCACAGCTATATTTTGCACAGGTGATTATCTATTGCCGATTTAATTTATATACTGATACATTTTGATACATATATACATTTTTAACTACCGAAATGATTTTTACTGATTTATTTGGTTTGATTTTTTATATTTCTACTATTAGCTTTTACATCTTAACATGATATGGTATAAGATGTTTCTGGACCTGTAAGAACTTTTTAATTTCCAGTCTTAAGTTGGATGACGTGTGATATTTTTCTCACATGTTTTTTTTAACCCAACTTACCCAATCTACCTCTGGGTACTAATAAAGTAACTTGAACTTTGAACTTGTTGAGAAATACTTTCAAATTAATAGTAAAAACATACAAAAAACGGCAATATTAAACAGAGCTACTCTAAACAAAGACGTGAATGAATACATAGTAGACAGTTCTTAAATGTGCCGCAGGACTTATTTCCGTTCACATTGCTAAATGAATCTGAAAACATGCAGCTCAAACCACCTCCGAATGTTGCCTGAAGCTCCACAGTTTGTGTGTTTAATGAATTCTGCTCTGCTGTAGATGCACTCTTGAGAATAATGTGTCGGGTAAAAACAGGGAAAGGAGGCGAGTTAGTTCTAAAAGGGATTTGTGATTTTGCTTTATCATTTAAATAGCTTTTTTAAATTGAAATTACACATTAGGATGTTGAGTCATGGTTTTGTTGTAATTGGTGTCACAGTGAGACGGTATAAAAGTGTCATTCAGATCTCGTAAAGTGAATGATAATGTATCAAAAGAATTCAATTCATTAGTCACCACATCATTTGTGTAAATCTAATCTTGGTACTTGGATGACTGTTTCTTTGTCTCACATTTTCCCATCAGGCTCCAGAAGGAACCTGAGGAACGACCTTCTGGTAGCAGCCGACTCCATCACCAACACGGTGTCCTCACTGGTCAAAGAGCTCCACTCTGGTACACACACACACAGACACACTTCTATAGTATCCTGCAGATGGTCTGCTGACATCTTCATTACGCTTTTCACAAATTAAGACAAACATGTTTGATGTTGTCCTGTTCATGTGTTTATACCCTCTTTTCTGATCAGATGACGTTCGGGAGGAAGAGGAGAGATTGCTGAACGGGAAGGACAGAGGTAAGTTGATCTCTCCAGTAGCCCACATTATCTTTTAACTATTCCTCTCTTTACTCACTCCACTTTCTAACAAAACTTCATATTAAAATGATCATTATAACCCTTGATCTTTGCATTGGGACTAACCAGGGTTGCCTCACATTGATCTCAGTATTGACAAATTAACATTATATTAATAATCAACATCTTAAAAATGTAAGTTTATCCTGCAAATCCAACACAAAACCATACAATAATATGATTGATATGAAGAAATAACAAATGAACGATAAAACAAATGGAAAAAACACCAGTGACTCAACGCTTCTCAGAGTGGAAGGGTGGAAATAATTTGGTCTATTTGGCGTGGTCATGTGAAACTGTTTCTCATGACAAATTATTTTTGATAATGAAACAAGAAAGCACAGACATTTGATCTCATGACAGTGAAACTTTTCAGATCCTTTCTCATTCCTTCAGGACATGAATGACCTTCTGGCCCTCTGAGGATGTTTTTTGTTGTATTACCAGCAGTGTATGGGTTCAAAAATGGGTAAATCTGTTAAAAGACAGAGGTGGAAGAAGTATTCAGATGATTTATTTAATTAAAAACAATGACACAATGTACAATTGCTCTGTCACAAGTAAAGGTCCTGCATTCAAAACTCTACTTGAGTAAGTAAACAAGTATTACCAACAAATTGTGCAAAAATCATCCAAAGTAAAGATGCAAGAACCTGGAAGATAATATTTGTGCCCACAGGTTTTATTATCTTATAAAACAAGATAACAACACACATTTTTCAGGACTTTAGTAGCAAGTTACAACTTTATCATTCTTATTGGTGACCTCCTTTAAAGCAATTCTTACCCACCCTCTTCCCCCTGCCTGACCTCTGACACTCCCTCCTCACACAACACGTGTGGTAAGAGAGAAATGCTGCGTTTGTGTGCAATGGGAAGTCCAAAGTTTCAAACCTCCAACTCGGCAAAGTGCACTGTAATGCCTGTCAAGTGGAACCTCCTACTATCGAATTAGGAGGAGATCTACCTACCCCAAATTCACTGGGCATTCCAGTGCACTTTGCCTAGTTGGAGGTTCGAAACTTCAGACTTCCCATGGCACTGGAACGCAGCATGAACAGCACAAGTGAAACGGAGCGGCGGATGAAAGGCAGGAAGCTCGGAAAATAATTTTATTCGGACCGAATAGAATGATTGGTCAGACTTTTATTAGAAATATATGGGTTTCAACACCTGGTGGATTCCTTTGACATTTTAGTGTGCCATACGCTTATCAGGAGCATTTTCAGATTACAAAAGAAAAGTGTAAAATTGCCAGAAAGGTAAAGATTGCTTTAAGTCATAAGCCTCACTCTAATGAGAGTTGATTTAATCGGCCACAAGGCAATATGAAGATTTCATGACAAACATAATTGTGATTCATAATATTATCACCAAAACAAACTGGAATCTCTACCTTACATTTAGACAGTGATAACAGTGTTATTCATAGTATCAAATCATAAAATATGTTATCTCAGGACACTTCTCTTGTTTTCTTTTTTTTAATAAAAGGTTTTCTTAAATAAGGATATCATAAATCATGACTACAGTATTTTTAAGATATATAAATCTCAGCAGAGCAGACTTTTAACTGAGCCAACTTACGGTTGATGTTGTTGTTGTTGTGGTTGAAACAAACATTCACAGCAATTTTAACTGCAAATGCCATAAACACTTTCTTTCTACTTCTTCTTTTAATTGGCTTCATCAAGTGAGACAGTCAATTTACTGTAAAATAAAATCAATTCTACTTGATTTGAACTGGTACTTATTAATGGTAACAAATGAATGTTACGGTTAGAGGAAATAAACTATACTCCATCCCTGTTAGCCACATGACTGAAAACATCTGTGTGGGTATGCAGTGCCTTTATCCACCATAATGCATCATATTTAATAAGCTGAGCATTCGTTTTGTACATAAATTCAAAAAAGCTATTGACTGTAATCAGATATATGTAGTAGAGTAAAACGTTCAATATGTCCTTGTTTTAGTGGAGTTTAAAGTACCACACATTGTAAATACTCAAGTAAAGTATATGTACAAGTACAGTACAACTAATAAACAGTACAGTACTAATAAAAGTACTTTCTACTGCTGTTAAAAGACGTGTGGGTAAACGGCTGCTTCATGCAGAGTGAAGCACGTACATTAAGATTAATCTATCAGAAGTAAAAACTAATAATACAACATTGGCTGCGAAGAAACCTCAACACATCATTTTTTAAATAAAAATGTATCAATATACTGTACTGTACAAGCCTTTGTATGTAGTGTCTTAATGTTTGGGGGGAAATAACAGAGCTGAATCTTATTTTTCTTTTGCACACATAAAGTTGCTGTGGATCACATCATCCACTTGTACTTGGCTCTTCTTGCATGTCTTTCTGCGTCTGCACGACTGTACGTGCTCTCTCGTCGGTCCTGCTGCAAGCTTCATTAACATGCCGTCTCATTAGCCATGTTTTATGGAGCCCCTCCTCTTTACAAGAGTACCGCCTGCAGAGACGAAGCGGTGAAACTACTTTCTGGTCTGCTCCCTGAACCCAGACTAAACACACTAAGAATACTAACCTGCAGTACTAACCCACCGACCCCCGAACAGCCAGACAGACAGGAGGCCAGGGTTCAGCCTTCAACCCAGTTAAGTCTACACTGTTAAAGATAAAATACTGTGTCTGCAATAGAGCCTTTCTCTCTGGAGTTGGACACGTAGTGCAGCACCTGCCAAGTACAGTCATGTTTAATGTTTCTATGTCTGGTTCCTATTACAGTTTCTGGCAGAAACCTGTAGTGCTGTATTTAGCTTTACACTGCCCTGACCTCTGCTAACTGCTAACAAACATTTCTCTTTTTAGCAGGTTAAAATGATGGCAGGACAAACAAAGACAGTAAGTGATTCAGTCACGCTTTTTAAATTCAATGATAATACAAACTCAGTTTCTTTTATAGCACAACAAAAATACTCTATTTAGTAAGTTTCAGACAGTTAAGACTGTAACTACTACCCTCTACTTCTTAATTGTTTAATCATATATCAGTCATCACATTTGTTAGGAAGGCAGGTTTGGAAATGTTTCTGAACAAAAAGACTGCATTCATGTTTAATGGGAAAAACTGAATGATTTGATGACTCAAAGCAATACCTTTATTTATATGTTTCAACTTGTTTGCACAGGCCAACAAACAGACGGCATTGGGTTCCTTCTAACCAGCATTTAAAGAACTGTGTAATGGTTTATTTAAATTCATGTAGAAAGAAAAATAGAACAAGTAGTTGTATCCTGACATGAGAAAAAATCTCCTTGTCTCGTTGTTTATATTTGTGATGAAAGCGTCATTTTCTTTAGATTATAAGCGGGTATTTTGGTGTCATAATTCTCAAAACTTGATCTGTCTTGATTTGTTGTCTGACTGTTGTGTCCCTCTCTCCTCAGGCAGAGTGATGTTTCATCACAGCCAAAGAAGACTGACCCTGCTGGGATTATAATATATCTTCTTATATTAGTCGTTTAGCAAATTGGGATTAGAGCTCTGCTGTCAATCAGCCAATCACGATGCTGGACACCAAACGACCGCCGGGTCCCTACTGATGTATAGCTGTGTTTCTGTGTGTCTTGTCACTGTGGTTTTACTTTTGTTTCGATTTGATCATGCATAGCTAAACGAGGAAACCTACTGATTTGTACTGTAGTGTGTTTGTGTTTGTGTTTGTGTTTGTGTGTGTGTGTGTGTGTGCTCTGCGTTTTCAAGGGTCTAGGAAGTGAGAGAGGCACCGCGAAGAGATGGAAAGATGTGTTAAGGACATTTGTGAAGGATAAAAAAGTGCAGGAAAGTTTTAGGATGGAGATACAGGATGTAACTATAGTGGAGAGAAAAAGTGTAAAGAAAGTCAGAGACAAGAAGAAGCGAGATGTAATGTTTTAAGTTTCGGCACTGTGTGCTTAGTATTTATTGCTTTGATTTTGATTTTTGACATTTATCCATTCAGTTTGAGTGTTTATGTGTGTGCGTGCGGTCCAGCCCTGCTGAGACGATAAGCTTTAATGGGACGTTTCCTGCTGTATCAAGCCCTGCCCTGTGCAGGGTGGAAAGCTGAAGTCCCCGTCCTGGTCCAGGTGTCTGAAACCTGGAAGAGGTTAGTGCCGTGGGTGCTGGTATGACAGCAGCTCAGGTTGTCAAGGACTCTCTGTATATCTCGGTACTGCAGTGGGTCTACAGTCAAAGGAGATATTCTATTACTGTTTGTGTGTGTGTGTGTGTGTGTGTGTGTGTGTGTGTGTGTGTGTGTGTGTGTGTGTGTGTGTGTGTGTGTGTGTGTGTGTGTGTGTGTGTGTGTGTGTGTGTGTGTGTGTGTGTGTGTGTGTGTGTGTGTGTGTGTGTGTGTGTGTGTGTGTGTGTGTGTGTGTGTGTGTGTGTGTGTGTGTGTCTGTGTCTGTGTCTGTGAGAGAATATAAAACCATTTGCTTCAACAGTGTAGCAACAAGGGTCGCTAAGTGGGTGGAGAAGTTGGCTCTGGAAGAATGTCTCCCCCTTACAAATGCTCTTTTAAAGGTTCAGTGAGAGGGGGAACATGAGCATTGAAGGAATATTTTTTTGGCAAACTACAACCAAACACCCCCCAGAAAATCTTCAGACTGAAGTCTCTCTGCATATCAATCAGATCCGAAGTGACTCACGCCACTTTCGCACATGCACCGCAAACCCGAAATAAACGTTTAGACACAATGCAAATGTCCGATGTTTACGTTGCCATCTCTTTAGTTCAAAGGCCGCGTAATGTCCCACTGAAACCACATGTGAATAGAGAAGCTCATTTTCACAGTGAATTCACAGTGAGCAAGTGGTCGTGATGATGACGTTTCTATCATGCAGCCGTGAAACCGGTAGAAAAGAATGGTGATTCACAGGAATACGCCAACGTAAATGTCCAAGATCGTTTGTCCACAAAGCATTTTTTTTTCGGGCAGAAAAGTGCGGGGAACGCTTCATCACAATGCTTCTAGTGCTGCCAGTGGGTTTTATTTCTATGGCATTACATTAATGTGAACTAGATAACTAGTTTAGTGTTACGTTAGGAGAGGGTTGAATGACCGCTAACAGGTACGGTGACAAAGACCCAAATCTCACCAGCACTTTTCTGAAAAGTTCGGAAATTTTCAGAGCGGCCACACAAAAAAGACGGCTGCATACGCACTCACCTCATTGGGAACATGCTGGCACTCAGAAAAAAACGAGCTTCGAGAACCTCCGTCTGTAAGGGCCGACGCTGAAAACGTCAGACAAATTCAAGAAACACCAAGAGACTTGGTTTTTGAATTACCAAATTGCGAACCGGATATGACACCCCAGTTTAATCCCCCCCCCTTCCTGCACGCTATACCCAGGTGACACACCTCGCCTAAACCAAACATCACCTGGTGGGAACGTGTCTGACATTGACAGTCTTCTGTTGTGTGCTACATGTGTGAAAGAGCAACTTCAGACGATGTCCGGACCTGATTTGTCGGATAACGACTGGAGTTCATGCAAAAAACGTCTTTAGTGAGCTTTCATCAGGTCAGGGTGATTTCTTTTCAAGCATCAGATGTGACATAATTTCAGAAAAAAATGTTTAAAGGTTTTGTTTTCTGCTCATAGGCAGCTTTACTCTACTGTGTTCCACATTTTATGGATTATTTGGACATTTTTTCCCCAACCCTCCACTTTTTTGAGTTTCTACACCTGTGATTATCACATTTTCTGATTGACTGACTGTATGAATTGTTTTGAACTTGTGTTGTATGTGTGTGTGAGTGTGTGAAAGAGAGAGTCAAGACTGATAGGACATGCACGTCCTGACATGTAACTGTAAACAGCTTCAGATCTGAACCTGCCTGAGCTGACGCTGAGTGAAAAGTGTGTTTCATCTGCAATAAATGATATTTAACGTCAAACTCTTGAGTTTAGTCCGTCTCTGTGGCTGTTTGTTTGAATCCCCCAGGGCACAAAAGACTGGGCAGCAACATAAAGTGACATGAGGGTATGATGCTTTTTAATATTATGCCATGACCTCAACAACTGTATTCCCTCCTGTTGACTGTACACTCATCTGTAAAACAAGTCAGAAACTACACTCTGCTGTATTCCTGGAAAGTGACCCATTTGTAAAATTCCTTGACTTCTTTCATCTGGAATACATCATTTCTAAACCGCATGATGTTGCAGCAACTGCACAACCACCGGGTGTCCCATGCAGAGAAACAAACCAGAGGCAAGACAAGATCTAAGATATGCAATACATGGAAAATAAGAGCACGGCTGAACAGAGAGTGTTTAATTTGCATGGTTTACATGACGAAGGTTGGAGATAATAGGGAACAAAACAACACCTTTTTTAAGGCTACAAATCTAAACTAAATCCAAGCATTGTAGGAATATTGGGACACAGAAATGTTTGGCTAAATCTAGGCACATTTACATGTTGGACTCACATGCTCGTGTTAGTTAACTGCTTAAATTGCATTTTGCATTCTGTACTTTTGTTTTTAACTCTTATTCCAGTGTAATATGGTGTTGTGCTGCTGCTGGAAGTGCAAATTCCTGAGGGATAATAATAATAATAATAATAATAAAATATCTATCTAAAGGTTACAGTTTTTGCTGAGGAGATACATTTAACATGTCAGAAGTAACTTTTGCTTTTTAGTGACTGTAAAAAGTAACATGCAGTATTTTTGTCTGAAATGTAGTGGAGTAAAAGTATCAAGTGGCATTAAATGTACTCTTTTTTTTCAACAAAACAGTTTATTTTCATCAATTAAGGGAAACGACAAAGACATCACAACAACATCACTGAGTAAAAAAATATAAATGTATATATTTAAAAAACAGACAAAACAAACATAACAGAGCGTTAAAAGCCATTTTCTTATCTATACAGACAAGTAATTGATACATTGTAAAAAGAGTGTGCATTAACTGTACAATAAAAAACCCTTGTTGTTCAATTATAAACATTTACAGTAGGTAAAAGAAGTGAAAGAAATCCTGCATTCAGAATGATAAGTACAAGTATAGGCATCAAAATGGACCCATTCTGACTGTTTAATGATAAAGTATTGGAATATTACTGATACATTAACGTGTAAACAGCGTTTTATTGTTCATGTTGAAGCAGGTTTTTAACAACGTCCTGTATTGTTTAGGTATTGTAATATAAAATGCATCACAATTGAACAGTTAACTGGAATAAGAAGTACAACATTTCCCCCTGAAGTGTAGCAGAAAATGAAAATATGTGCAATTATTAAGAGTTTGGACTGATGTTTGAACTTTTTTAAACTCTCCTGATGTAGCGTCCTCATTAGTATGGATGAGCAGGTCTCACTTTTCCCATGAGCTTCCTTCAGAGGTCACGACTGTGTGTTGTGTGTGTGCGTTTGTGAGAGTGTGTATGCGATGGTGTGGGGGTGAAAACTATAGACTGAATAAAGCTCTTTGAGTTTGTCTGTTGTTGGAGACCTCACTCGCTGCTATAAATAAGCCCCCACCCTCACCTCCACTGCAGTTATGACCCTGTTTATTGGGGATCTTTACACTTTCTTCTTCTCAGAGGTCAAACTGAGTTTAACCTTCTCTTCTGGAGCAGAAATCCACTCGTCATAACGCAAGAAAGGCCCATTTTACCTCATTGACAGTTGAAGTTAATCATTGCCAACATAATACTGAGGATAACCAGTATTGCTTATGTTATTCTCTATTTTTTTTAATGCATGTTCTCAGTTCTGCCTCTATTGTTCTATATTTTATGATTTTTCAAATTATTTTTATGCATCCAAGTTTTAAGTCTTTATGAAGGAAGAAAATACAAATATTTTCTTATTTACAAATATCAATTGTGAGGATTTTGCTGCTTTTTTTCCTGTTTGATGTCATTTTAAATTGGATATTTTTTCACTTGGGGCATTTTCTTTCACAATTTTATTGGTTAAACTTTTAAAGTTGACTGAAAAAAATAAACTAAAATAATGGAAATTATCGTTGGATGCCGAATGACTTTGTCCATTTTCCGTCTCTAGATGTTGGTGACAAAAACATTCAAATTTCTTTATGTTTTACACTGAATCCAAACTTAACCTAGGAGTTAAAAAGAAAATGCACCTCATGCTTCCTCTTATACGATTGTAAAATCTGTGATATTCCGTTAAACCAGGAGTTATGTTTTAAGATTTTTTTGTGCTCACTTGTCTACATTGAGTGCTTTCCCTGTCTTTCCTAGAAGACCATGCACACAGCAGTTAGGAGAGGGATTCAACATGTCGCAGCATGTTTTCAGCTTCACCTGCTGAGGAACCTGTGCAGAAAAGGAGTCGGACTGGAAGAAACTAACCTGCCGAACAGGAAAACAGGTAAATGTGTTGCCTTCAGTTGGTGGAGACAGGTAACCTAAAGAAAACACGAGAAAAGAAACACCTCTTTGCATCAACAGTAGAGTCCAGACACTCTCTAACATGGTGGTTCCCAACTATTTTTAATCATGTGATGACACAAATTATGCTGTATGTTATTAAAAAAAACCTCAAGGAATTTATATTAAAACAACTACTGAGCTGCCATACACTCAAGTTGAACAGAGCTTCCTAAACACTGACAAACTCTAAAAAACCCACTTTAAACAACACGACTACAAAGAACCCATAATGCAACATTCTGTAAGAGGCAAAATATCTGATGTTGTGATTAATAGGTTACATTAATGGTGTCATCCTTGAGTGTAATTCAAACCCACATTTTTTTAAACATACTTTCCAGAGAAAGAAGTTGTAGTATTCTACTCTGTATAGATTTAACATGTACATTAATATAATTGACTCATCGATTTCTCACTTATAGTAGAGGGGCACCATATCCATATGACAGTATATCATATTACTTCTTATAAATAGTAGTATTAGAGCCCCTGTTAGAACAAAATATATGAACCTGACATTTTCAGAGTAATATTATGGGGAAAAAAAGATTTCAGTATTTCAAGAATAAAGTCAAATTATATGTTTTAATTTTTTGTCACCTGTGTTTTCTTTTACATAAATAAAGACATTAATTCTCTTAATTTGTGTCCTCACTTAAGGAAATCGGCACGCTTGGAAACGTATATTTTCTTTTTTGTTGTTTTTTGTAAATTATATAAAAGTAATTTTACGTTTGAATGATGGCACACGTGTGTCTGTAAAACTAAAATCACAATGCAGTGAATAAATACGTGATTTAATATTGTTAGGGTCTTTTTCCTTCCTCAGTTACACAGATATTGTGATGTAACGTAGACGATTGTATCGGGTGTTGCAGAATCGCTGTACCACGATACCGCTCTGAAATCTGGAAATCAACCTGAACTTGTTCTGAAGTTGATTGAAGTGGTTTATTTCATGGAAATAGCTGTTTTAGACACTAAAGCTAGTTTTTAAGACTTTTTTTTTTTTTTTTTCACAATCAAAAAGGGCATACATCATATTCAAGATAATACAAGTTACATCCAATACAAACAACCGAGCGAGTGACATCAATAACAGATAAATAAAATACAATACAATACAATACTAGACAAAACTAAATAATAACGAATAAATAAAAATAAAAGTAAAGCGAAATAAACATCAGTCAAAAAATGGAAGCGGTCAGTCAGGAAACAAGGTACATGGATGTTCATACTGAAATTGTACATTTGACGCCAGTTTTACACCTGTCTTCACCTGCTAAACTGAGTGTGCGCGCACGTGCGTATGCGTGCGCGCCGGTGTCTCGGCTGTAGACTTTAGGACCGCGCGGAAACTTTCTCTCCGGTGCGGCAGCCTCTGCGGCTCGTGAGAGAGCGAGCGAGCGGGCCGGTTGGTGAGAGAGAGAGAGGCAGGCGGGGGAGCGCGAGCCAGCACCGGAGAAAGAAGACCCGGTAGAGCGAGAGAGAGAGAGAGAGAGAGAGAGAGCGAGGGAAAGAGAGAGAGAGAGAGCTACGACCGTCAGGGTCCGTGTGCCTGAGGGACGGACGACACGGTAAATATAAACATTACATTTGGGCTCGTGAACGCAACTCCCGTTAAGTTGACTCACAGTCATCTCCTAAAGTCATCGCTCGCGCGCGCGCCGGACCCAATACCGTTGGTTCCGTTTTAGCAGATGATGTGCGCGTGAAGACGGAGCCGTACGGGGCGAGCGAACTTGGTGAGTTTATTTTGTCACGGACAACCGAACAACCGTTATATGGCGCGTGTGCGTTAAACGTTGTCCGGTGGAGCGTGCGCCTCCACCGCCCGGCAGCAGGGGTTACCGTTAAACCGGAGCGCACCGTCCTCTTCTCCCACCAGATGCAGACAGACACATCAGCGCGCGGAACCGTCGCCTCCGCGGAGAGCGAGCGAGCGAGCGACCGGGCGCGCGCCTGTTGAGGTTAACGGGTGCATTCGGTCTGAAACTCGTCCCCGTGAGTGTTTTCTACCTGACCCACTAAAGCTGACCGTCGCTACACACTCAGACACGTGCCTCTCACCGGCTGCCCGCCCCGCGTGCACTCCCACCGGGATTATACGCCGTTTCTAAGAGGCCGTCCGGTAAAAGGCCGCGTGAGGTCGCTCCCAATATTAATTGTCATAAAGCTGAGCTCCGTCAAGCTCGCAGGAAGACTACGGCACTAACGGGTAGACTTTAAAAATAAGAGTAGCTTCATACACTCCGGCGGTATTTTACTGTTGGCAGAGGATTTGATCACAAGTGTTGGAAATTAATAAATCTAAAGTTTCAGTGTTACAGAGCTGCAGCTAGAGATTGTTTTCATTTTCGATTAATCTGTCAGTTATTTTCTTGATTAAAATAGAAGCTGTTTGCTCTATAAAATGTCGGAAAATGTGTTCCCACAAAGTGTTCTGTAACAGTAAAATAACAGTAACTATTCATATTTGGAAAGCTGGAGCTAAAATAATCCATTAATTGGTTAATTGTTTAAATATGCTGGGATCACTTGTTTTTTAGTTCATTTAAGTCAGATCCTTTCAATTTTTTTAGAAATGTTTGGGGTTTTAGCAACCGTTATGGCATTTATTATACAATCAACAAAACGTAACACATGCTGTTTTTGCTGATCCCATCATTTTTAATCTCACTTAAATTTCATTAAACACTTGAAGGTCAACAGTAAGTAAAATACTCATGGGGACATTAGACACACACCTCTCAAAACATAGCATAGAATAAAGAAACCATGACATATATATAATAGAACATTTTAGAGGCTTAAGTGTTGGTGAGCGGTCAACATTTTCTGATGGATAGGGGAATTCAACTTCAGGTTATAACTTGTAAAATCTGGTTACATCCAACTTTGATCTTTAAAAAGATGCACAGCTTCAAGTATCGTGTTTACTTTGTTGTACAAAACACCTTATTGACTTTATTGAGAAGACAGACAAATAGATGGATAGATAGATAGATACAAGATAGATGGATGGATGGATAAATGGATAGATAGATACAAGATAGATGGATGGATGGATAGAAGATAGATGGATGGATAGATGGATAGATAGATAGATAGATAGAAGATAGATGGATGGATGGATAGACAGATAGATAGATAGATAGATAGATAGATAGATAGATGGGGAGATGGATGGATGGATGGATAGATAGATAGATGGGGAGATAGATGGATGAATGGATAGACAGATAGATAAATAGATAGATAGATGGGGAGATGGACGGACGGATAAATGGATAGATAGATGGATGGATAGATAGATAGATGGATGGATAGATAGATAGATGGATGGATAGATGGATAGATGGATAGATAGATAGAAGATAGATGGATGGATGGATAGACAGATAGATAGATAGATAGATAGATAGATGGGGAGATGGATGGATGAATGAATAGACAGATAGATAAATAGATAGATAGATGGGGAGATGGACGGACGGACAAATGGATAGATAGATGGATGGATAGATAGATAGATGGATGGATAGATAAAAACGTTATTGATCCCCTAGGGGGATCCAGGTTCCAAATAGCTTACAAACAATGAGACATCACACATAACATACACGAACAACATTAGCAGTACTGTAAAAAAAAGAAATCTTACAGGAGTAAATAAGAATAAAGATACAAAGAAAATGATACCAAATAGCAAACAGAGACAGGATATGAATTACAAAAAGACAATATAAAATGATAACTTAGTGCTTTTATTGTGAAAACAAATCACCTACTTCCCTGTCTTATTACTGCCTGACTCTCATTACCTTGACTTACCTCTGAAGCTTTTTTTCTCTGCGCAACCATTTCTTCTCCTACCAGTACAGGCTTCTGCTTGGGCCTTCCACGATGGTCTAATTTAAACCACTGCTGCATTTAGACTCATACAATTTAAATCAGTGTGTTTAGGCTCACTACAGGAGGGAGAGGTGTGTGTGGGTGACCTAAAGACGCAGAACTTAGAGGAGTTGGTTGGCCCTGAGCCTGGAGCTCATGCAGGGAGCCCTTGGGGGTGTGGGGTGGATACTGTACACCCATTTCTGCAAAGTTTCCACCCCTGGCTTTCCGCCGGTAACCCTGGCCGGCTGCCTGTTGTCTTAACAGTAGGTGATGTAAGGCCACAGCGTGAGCAGTGACACACTGTACAGTACATCCAGAGGAAAGCCAGACATTGGCTGCTCTCACACTGTGCTCAAATCCAAATCACTGTTGAGATCCAGTTTCCATTTAGGCACATGCAAACACAGTATTTTGAGCTGCTTTTTGTGTTCAGATTGTGATCAGTATCTGAACAAATCCCGCTCCTGAAGTGATTCGCAAAAAAAAAATACAGCGTTAATAAGAGTTTTACACCCGACGTGCTCATGCATGGTGGCATTAATCTGCAGCTACGACAGGGACAAGGAGAAACAATCCATTTTTATTTTAATTACATTTTATATTATATTATAGCCTAAAATCACAACTCTTAACAAAATGTGGGTGGCAGGTGTCATTAAAATCATATAACAGAACATCTCAAACTGATCTAAATCAGTGCATGATTTGTGTGTTTATACCTGATTTTAAGGGAAAATATTGTTTCAGCTGGTTTTATGTGTACATGGTGCACATTCCTAAATTTAATTTGATGTGAAACACTAATCGACACACAACAAACCTGTGGCAGGACAGTATTTCACCAGAGGGGTCCTGCTTGGTTTCTAGGTCTATAATGAAGCCGTCATGTGTAGTCTGCGCGGTGCTCTGTACCTAATGGGTACTTGGAGGTAATAAGATACTTACACAAGGCAGAGTGGAGGAACCGGCCCCATTGCTAAGTTTTGCCCCAGGGCCCTCAAGAGGCTTAATCCAGCCCTGCACAGTTATGGTGCTTGTGCTTTATGCTGCATTACCAGATAACAAAACTTGCTTAAGAGACGGCAAACAAAATTGTTAGTATTTGAACACAGGTGATCTTGTTCATACAGTAATACCCCTTTCACACCAAGGTCTCAACCTATTTTGGGTCGGACACGGGTCAATTTCAATGTGAATGGCAAACTACCGACAGCTAATTGCATGCATTGTTCCCTGGTTGTGACCCAGTCAAGGTGATTGTCTACTGGCCGGACAACAACGGCACATGGAGCTCCAGACAGCCGGTGATAAGAGCAGAAACACCAGGACAAAAACACGACACCGCGGACAGTTTGAGAGCTACATCCGTAACGCATGATTCACTCTTAGTATTATCTGTGACTTGAGAAATACTTTTAGAATACTGAAAAAAACCTGCCAAAATACACGGAGCTGCCATAGAGCTGTGCCCCCGAAATGACACGCCACTGAAGACACACCTTCAAGTGGGTAGCTGCATAGGTGGAAAAGCAAACGTCTGGAAAAAATGCCAATAATGTGGCAAGAACAAAAAGTGTAATCAATGTTTTAAGTTGTCAAGAGGAGTTGTGTATCTTAAAATCTGTTGCCTGTTTGGCAGTTTGCATGTGAACTCAGACTCAGAGCTGAGGAAGCTGTGTTGAATTTGACCAGGAAGTGAAACAAGTAAGATCAGGCTTCTCAGTGTGCTCCTGCAGCTTCGTCATTTGTCTGAAAGTCTTTTAAACTGTGAACAGATATGAGCCTCAGAGCCAGATATGGGCACATTTTGTTGAAATCTGTTTGACAGTTGTCGGTAAACGCCCTTTAACAGTCCCAAGAGCTTGCAATCTGCCAGAATAGCCGGGAAAAAAACCCTCCGAATCTGAATCAGTTTTGTAATCAAAACAAATCTGTCTCCGTGCCCTTTTGATGATTACAGCATTAGTTTCTTTTGGTGTTGCTCAATCGTTTTGTCACTTATTAACTTCGAATTAACAAATAATGAGTGAAAAGACAAAAGAGAGCCAAAATTAGTACAAGGTCACACATGGCTGAATCTAACAATGACATGTCTGTGTTGCCAGGAGTCATGACAACTTTTGAATCAGAGCGACGTAATTCAGATGTGACGGTTTAGTCCAGTTGGTTTCATTTTATTATTCAATTCATTATTTATTGCAAATGAAAACCGACCTCTCAAACAAGCAAGTGCAATCAAATATTGCATATTTTAATCACAGTGAGTTTTTCACTGTTAGTCAAACAAAAGAAGCAATTTAAGATGTCACCTTAAACACTGGGAACGTGTGGTGGAGTTTTTTTTATCCTCATTATTCTCCTACAACAACGTTTTGTCACGGACAACATGCACTAACATACATGCGTGGCTGGACCTCCTTTTAAAAACAAACAGCAGAAACGCTGAGTAAAACTCACACAGAGGGAGAGCGACTTTATTTTCTGCTCAGGATGCCATTACTCTAAGTGTATCTATTGTATCTATTTGTTCGCTGCTATGTTGATGCTGTGAATGAGTACGGCTCCTTTAAACGATTAGTAAATCAAAAAACAGATGTGTTGAAGTGGATGGTGGAGGCCTTAAAACTCACCGTTCCCTTTCTGTCTCTATTACCTGCTGTCAAAAAAGGCAAACACCATAAATAAGAGATACTATGGATGAATAATAATAATAATAAAAAAGATGAATCAGTATTGCGATGAATAGAGCCCTAGACTGTTTACAAAAGGAGGATTTGTTTTACCCAAATAATCAGATACAGTATGATGAACAGTGTTAGTACCACACATGAAAAATGTCCAAATAGAGATTTAAAAAAACAGCTTCAATGGGATTTTCCCCTGTTTATACCATCATTAAAAACTTCCTGCTTCATGAAAAATAATTACATTTTAGGCACGCTTACTACCCGCAGTTTGAAAGTAGCTATTTAGTCTAATAAAATGTGACCGTTTTATCCGGTCACATCAATCAAACACTGACAGCTGTGTTGAAAGCTGCCTTGATTTCTTTCCTTTGAGGACACTGTGTGTGTGTGTGTGTGTGTGTAAACCTGTTACTGCTCTGGAATGGAATATTTTCTGCTCTGCATGTGCAGGGGTCCCATCCATCAAGTACAGCACATAGACACCTTTACTGTACCTTTCCAGTCTTAATCTCGGGCCTCTGTTTGTGTGTGTGTGTGTGTGTGTGTGTGTGTGTGTGTGTGTGTGTGTGTGTGTGTGTGTGTGTGTGTGTGAGAGAGAGGGTGGACAAGAGGTGGATAGACTGAGGACAAGGAGGACAGACAAAAAAGCCTGATACTGATACCTGATACATACTGAGAACGATACTTTGACAAATTTGCTCTTACTGCATATCCACTCATGTGACACTGTGTGTGTTTGTTTTCTCTTTTCTCTGTAGGAGAGGGGGAGGACCGAGCGAGCGAGTGATCGTCCGACAGACAGACAGACAGACCAACCGGCAGACTGATTGAATGAAGCTGCACCTGGTGCTTCTGAGGGCCTTTCCCATGTTTTGATTTGCTCCATTTTTTTTTAACTTTCTCAAGTTGGTTTCACCGAGCCGCTCCCAGCCATGCCGTCCAACAGTCCTGCAGCTGCTGAACCGCCTGAGACGCCAGAGAACGACATCACCAATGATGTGGTGAGAGAGATAGATTGTTGTTATTATACAGTTGGAAGTATTGTACACAGCTCTACAAATAATGCTGCAGACACAAGTACTACCTTAACTACTAATGTGATGGAAAGGGTAAAACTAGCTATAACCCAGTAAATATATAAGTCCTGCACTTTTTTTTATGAAGTATTAACTAATGTATAGAGTCAGGATTATGCTAAACAACAGTCCCTTTACATTAAAATGTTCACAGTTTAAAAACAATACATGTCACAACAGGAGACAAATCACTCATTAAATATATGTAGGGGCATTAATGTATATATCAGCATTTCTAACCACATAACAGTTGCATATCTGTTGTATATATTTAGTATATCTGTATGTTTCTATACACGAAAAATGTGCAGAAAATATCTGTCTATCTAGAACAAAAAGTACAATTTAAAAGGCTTTTTTTAAAATAGATTTTTTTTATGACTACCAAGTTCAATAACAATTATTTTAAAGATAAAAGTTTTTTTAAATTGCAAATGTTATTAAATCACAAATCATTTTGTAATAAGTGATTAATTTATCATAATTAAACACTGAAAATGTGTATAATTATCCAAGTGGCACTCTTCAAACTTATATAACATATATACACAGTGATTCAGTGTTATACAGTAAGTGCAGGTCTCACAAACCAATTAATATACTGTTAAGTAATTTTAATTGTGGCACTACATCAATTTTATAGAGCTGTAATGCTGTAACCGAAGCTGACAAACGTTTTTGCATAAAACATACAACATTTCCCTCTGTACGTAGTGCAGTAAATAGAAGTAGAACCACATATTAAGTGTAAATACTTATGGCAGTTTCATTTATAGAGCAAATGTTATGACATGTAAACTCAAAGTGAATCACAGCTGCCTGTAACAATAGGATCTTTACTGTATGTGAGGACTCTGACAGACCCTGTTGCCCCAGGGACCGGCAAAGCAGCGAGACAAAGCTCCTGGCCAGAGGAGAAGCCACTGCTGCCAGCTGCGTTGTCTCGACCCTCTGTGTTTGAAGCTCAAGGAAGCCTTGTGTGTCGGTTTTTAACTATAAATCCATTAGATAACAGAGCAAGTGCTCCAGTTTGGAGACCCGACACACGCTTCTGGGTTTCCTCGTGGTAAAAGATCTGGTAGTTGGTGACTCCTTGACTCCGGTCAGTGCTGCTGGTGGTGTGAAAACCAACAACTTCAAGTCTCCCGACACAAGCCAACATGTTAGTTAAAGTGTAATACCGGGGTATTGGCGTTCCATGGTCTTTTTCGGCATGAATATAGTACATGCTTGTGAACTTGTGCCAGCCTGTCAGCATCAGTGATGACCAGTGATGCCACTAGAGTCTAATGTGTTACTATTTCCACATCAGCAGTCAGATTGAAGTTACTTATCTAAGTCACTGTGTGTTACTGTGGTGACAGAGCCAACTCTTCATTGTGTATATTCTTGAGCTGAGTTGTTACACTGACAAGACGTCTTCATTTAGTTGCGCATGGTTCAAATGCTTAAAGCTAAACAATCTTTAGAATAATATTCCAATAGCAGGGTCGGCTGCATATAATATCCAGTTTAGTTTGGCTCTGGTGAAGACAGACGGTTGTCGATGAACGACAGAATTCCATTACGGCCTTTTTAACATTTTATTATTCACAGAATATGGCAGCCAGTGAAGCCACCTAGGCCTTTATTTCAGGCCTATCAGAAAATTAAAATTATGACTAGAAACAGATAATAATACACTGAATATATATTATACATTGGGTCAGCTAAATCAGATGAAAGGTATTTCGGCTTTAATTTGTCATTTTTATTTAAAATACCATCCACAATAGGACAATAATATTAGAAAAACACAAGGAGATACTGTATATCATGCTGGGTTGTAGCTGTTGGCTTTTTTCCACCCACATTAACAGAAAACTGATTCTACCACCTTAAAACCATATCTTTTCTAAAACCATACACCCCAAGCTGTCATTCAACGTGAACTGGGACATTTTCCATTTCAAACTCTTCCCCAAATCTTGTGAAAATCATCTGGTGTAAGGAGGAGGCCATAGTTTGGCTGATACCTGTTTAGCACAGATGATTTTATGGATGTTCTTGAGCTCAGCTACTTTAAATGGAGAAAAAAGATCATTGTTAATCAATCCATTCGCAATTTAGGAGAATTTAGGGTGAGAGAAACTGATTTATGAATGGTAAGGGCACTGTCCGCTTTTAGTTTTTCAAAGACAAAAACACCACATGTTTTGGAGGTTTTTACACCTCTGAACCGAAAATGTCCCAGGATTTTGTCTCAGAAATCTGGTCACCTTAGTAAATAGGTGATCAATGGTGATTAGTACTCAACGAAATTCAACAATTTTTAACAGACAGTCTGTTGAGTGTAAAAGTGTTGCAACATGTTTTACCCTGAGAAAATGCCTGTAGACCAAAAACTGACTAAAAGCAGTTTTTACATTTTACATACACTGCTACACGTAGCTACATGCTAACGTTGCATTGCTGCATCTTGGTTGCCAATGTTAATTTCTCCCTATTTTTGGATCATATTCCTGCTGGAACTTGTGTTATTGTGTTGTTTTTGGTTTATACGTCTTTATTGGTTATTTTTGATGGTATAAAGTCCTGCTATTAAATTACCTTACAGTTATACCACTACTAAGTGGCATGTAGCTAGCTACAGAGCAAGCAGCATCTTTGTTGCAGATGTTGTTAATTTCTCCCCAATTTCAGATCTTATTCTTGCTGGAAAAGGTTATTTAATTTGTGGTTAAGAAGCCTTTATTGGTTATTTATCGCTGTAAAAAAAGTGAAAAAAGTGTCTCTGTACTCTGTAATAGTCAGTCTAAAACAGTCTGTTGCATGTCATTGAAGCCTTAGTATGGACTATTATTAATCATTTGATTTCTAGACTTGATTACTTGTGCCTATGTTGTTTATACATTTTTTTAAATACCATAAATGGACTGTGAAAATATAAGACTGTATGTTTTGTAACTGGAGGTTAACCTCCATATTGCGTTAATCGATGCGTTCAAATCCTCCAGGTGCTGAACATTTGTATTCAAACCAAGCACTTAAATAAATACACTTGGTTTTCCAACTATGACTTTTACCACCACTTACTTCTGCTGTCACTACCATTACTCCTGTTAGTGTTATCATTGCTTCTATTTATACACATATTAAATTACTACTACGCTTATTTTTGCAGCCACAGATATTATTGCAACCACCACCACTACTATTACTACGACTATCATTACCACCACTACTACTTTAGCTTGCAGTTGAGAGCTTTTTTTAGCCAACACATACAGAAAATCTGGTAATACTGCGTTTGTGTGTGTGTGTGTGTGTGTGTGTGTGTGTGGCTGTTTGTGTCTGTAATAATTAAACTTGCAGTTATTTATTTACATTCACTTCAGGCCTTTCTACATTCCACACACTCAACCGACCACATGCAGGTGAGACGAGTACAGGGTTTCAACTCTATCACACACACATACACACACACACACACACACACACACACACACACACACACTCACATTAACACACACATTAACACACAGTCCGACATACACAAAGTGAAAAATGGCTCCTTTCATTTGCGCCCCCAGAGCCCAGGGCAGCCCTCGTAAATCGGTGAGAAGTTTGAAGTTCATTGTATGGTGCTGCTATATAAAGAGCTTCTTACTCATTGACTTCCACATTTACACACTGGCAAATAGTCAAAAAGTACAAAGTTTCCCTTATAGAGGTTTGTTTTTTTTAAACTACAGAGTTTGTTGTTGCTTTTTTGACTTCCTCAGCATCTCAAAGAGTCAAAAGAGAGAAATGGAGCGAGTCTCACAGAGTTTAAAGGACAGAGATGAAGATCAGTGCAAAACATAGATGGTAGGGAAAAAACGGCCTATATAAAGAGATATACTGCGCTACTACACAATAACTTTTAACGATTTATGAGATTAAAAGTCATTTGTGTTGATCCTGAAGCGATGTTGTTTAACAGGGAGTGTAAATCAAAACACAATTTTTCCGACTTTGAATCTCGAATCTGCGACTTTGTTCTCAAAATATTACCCCCCTGCCCTGGGTCTGTCTTTTTTTTTTATACTTGGCCCTAATACGCCTACATACACAACCATCCCAAATGACAAATCTGATAAATCTTTCACTTGTCGGGAGTAGGAGTGGGGTCTGCGGATGCCTGTACAATAGCTTTTCTGCTGACTGGGTGATCTACAGTTTTGGGCCTGAAAGTATGGAGGTTAGGATTGATTTGGAGAAAAATTATACCATGACAAGCCAGGTAAACATAGTCTTTAACAGATTTACCAGCAAACAAACTGTTTATTGTCTAAATTATTTCCTTGTTACTGTGGTTAGCCTTTGGAGGGCAGCGTAGTTGTCGCCGTATTGTTGATTATTAATGGTCCGACATTTTGCTGCTTAGGATTGGTCAATTTGTTGTGTCATTTTCAGTCCATTTTAGTTTGAATTGGAAAATGTCAGCGTGTAAATGCACGCAAATGTGAAATATTGATTATTTTAACAATAGGAATAGGGTCATACAGGAGTTAAGAAAAGAAAATCAAAAATAACTAAACTATTAATCAATTATCAAAATAGTTGCCGATCAATTTAACAGTTGACAACCAATCGATTAATCGTCTTATAATTTCAGCTGTAATAGGATTGTGCAAAACGTGACATCTACTGTGCTGCTGATATGTTTAAATGTTGTGAATTCGTACCGAGGCTAAATCTAGAAGCATTCAAGTGTAGTATTTTGTTCTGTTGACAGCTTTATCGGGTCATGATTTGGTGAGTTAGTTGGTTCAAAGTGAAGAGGAGAAGAAGGGGGGAGATACAGGAAGCAGGAGAGAGACCGAGAGGAGGACGTACTGTAGGGATGGGGAAGAAAGAAAAGAGGACAAGCTGTCTGCTGCTGACGGTATCCTCCTCTACCCGCCTGGTTTGCAGTCTGGTCGCTTAGCAACTGCAGTGGCCTAAAATAACCTGCCGGCAGACAGAAATAGACCGGAGATATATGGACAGATAGGCCAGTGTGTGTGAGTGCGAGTGTTTGTGTTTGTGTGTGTGTGTGTGTCTGTGTGTGTTTTTGTGTTTGTGTGTGTGTGTGTGTGTGTGTGTGTGTGTGTGTGTGTGTGTGTGTGTATGTGATTTGGCATATTTGCTGGAAGGGATTTGGTTGTATAGCTCCATCGGTTTATAATTGACTTAATAGTTCTCTTTTTTTACTGTCGCATTTCGAGTACAGGGGTGAGTACACATGATTTGTTCAAATGCGTGTGTCGACTCATGACACGGGCATATGGACAGCACAGCAGGCAGACGAGGCGAGGGGGCCATTACCCCGTTCAAGCTGGTTGCTATGATGATCGTCAGGGAAGTGACATCAGAATGTTTAGTCAGCTCGGCGGCCCTGTCGGAGGCAGTTGCCAAGCAGTTTCTGCACCTTAGCAACCACTTCATTGTCACCGCATCAGAGGGTCCAGCAGCGAAGAGAGAGAGACATTAATGTGAACACAAGTCAGCGTTCAGAGTCAGGTCGCATTGATTACAGCGGAAAAGAGTCAAGAAACAGAGCAGATAATGTTATTAAACCGAACTCGATAGTCTGTACACACTACAAGAGAGTGCAGGACGCAACAGTGTGTCTTACAAACTAGAGCTGCAACCAGTAATTGATTTGTTAACTACTATTAACTAACAAACTCAATTAATCAACAACTATTTTCATAATCAATTTAAGTGATTTCTTACGAAACACAAGTCAAATTTCTGTGATTCCAGCCTCTCAAATGTGAATATTTTCTGGTTTCTTTCTTCCTCTATGACAGTAAACTGAATATCTGTGAGTTGTGGACAAAACAAGACATTTGAGGACGACATCTTGGGCTTTGGGAAACACTGGATGACATTTGTTTTTTCACCATTTCCTGACATTTTATCGACCAAACAACTAACCAATAATCGAGACATATTAATAGACAATGAAAGTAATCATTAGTTGGAGCTCTATTACATGAACAAACAATTATATTTTAACAATAAGTATATTGAATTACTGAAACCAACAGCAGATGCATTCAAGTCTTAAATTCACTTCCATAATACATCACAGTGTTACGATACGCTGCATCCCATTTGTTTGAATCCTACGTAGATCAACTTGCTCTTTTATCTTAATCAAGCTTTGAACAACTTGGGCAAACGGGTACATTTAAATCTGCCATCAGGGTCTAATGATTCTTCTCTTATTATAAAGGCAGCAAATCACATTGAGACAGTTCAGATATGAATTAAAAAAGCAACTTGCAAATTATTGCCTCCTGGATAAAATACGAACTCAGTGAAAATGAGAAGTAAGAGGCATCTCACATGATGAATGTTTTGACTATCAAGCACCCTTTCACGTGTCCTCTTGGGTCCAATAAACATTTTGCACAGACCTGCGGCTCAAATCTTGCCCAGAGCCAATATAAAAATAGAAAGTGAAGGAATTATTGGGGAGGGGGCTGCATCTACCCAGAGGTTACTACTGTGTGGAAGATTTACAGCTCTGGTAAAACGAAGTGGAATTATCTGTTCATAAATGGGAGGATATTTATATACCTTGTAACTGATTGTGGGGCAAACAAACAGGGATTTGTGTGTGTGTGTGTATCTGAGATCTCAATCCTCTCATCTCTAAATTGGGTCTTTCTTCATTAATTACTTACTATTGTTTTAATAAAAGAAGAAATGCAGAGTTGGGAAAAAGTCATTGTTTTGTAAGTCAAGTCCTAAACCTTGTGTTTCAAGTCTTAAACAAGTCGTTATGCAGCTTTTACCAAATTTAAGTTAATAGAGTAAATTTATGGAAATAATTAAGGTCTGTAAATAGAGTGTTTAGTAGTTTCAAATAGAGATACTGTCATTGTTAAGTATCAGCCATATTCCGTATTCATCGCTATATGCCAGACATCAGATCTGTACTCGGTATCAGATACGTTGACTTCAGACATCTGAAAAAGTCAGAGAGTTGCATCCTCACTTTAAAATAAACTGATTTATCTATAAAACATTGAAAAGCTAAATGACCAGATGAGTCTTGGCTGTTTCTGTGACACAATTACATTACTTTCCCTCCAGCATGTGCAGCGTGATCAGCTGCTGTCAGGTCGGTTGTCAGGAACATGAAGGGTTGAATCGCTGCACGTTTATATTATATTATCTTTAATCTTTAGTCTTTTGGGGAGGATATAAAGTCACAAGTTGTTGTCGTTGAAGTCAAAATCATCAAATTTGTGACGTCCACTGATAATAGATCAACTTCAGGAAGAGAGAAACAATGTCAGATTTCCTATTTATTTATCGTTTTGATGCATTTCCAATTTTTTCAGATTAAAATGGTTGTGTACACTGATCTATCTTGACCAATATGATTATGGGAATAATGGAGTAGTTCATCTGCATTTACTCCATATTTTGTGCTATATTTTATGCAAAAAGATCTGTAAACCATCTTTAAAAGGTTTCTGTAGTTTTATATGTAAAGGTGAAGACAGAAAGGAGCTGAAGGAAAATGTTATTTTAGCTCAAATCTGTCGCAATCCTTCTAGTTTTAACTTTGCTTTTGACCCAATACACTCACTGATTCTAGTTGACACACAGGTGCAGCATGCTATTTTGGTTTTATACTATATCACTGTAAAATTACACGGCTGCTATGCTACAACTCTGCTCTACCGAGCAAAGGAACAAACTGCTGAGATGAACTTATTTAGCTTCGCTTAAGGGATCAATATAAAGAAGTGCAGGAAAAAGCTTTTCTATATTCAAGATTTCCAGTGGACCTCAAATAATGATTGTCTAATTTTTTTTAATATTGTAGGAGTTTCTGTGCTGTGTGTCTACGTTTAGATCAATCCAGAGCAGGTCTATAAGTAGTAGAACAACATGCATCTTGTTTCTTTTAACTAAACACAGCTGGATCTCATGTTTGCAAACATATAATTTACTGGTTTCGTCTTTCATATTTCGCCCATTTATAGCTCAACAACTACTTTGTTTAATCACAACTTGGCTAGGTTTTGAGATCTTTGTTAAAGATAAATTCAGCTTCTTCTCGTGAAAAGGCCAGAAAAACTGTGACATTTGGCTTCCTAAAAAACGGCAGATAGTTCTTGTGTGATACCCTTTATTCATATTATTCTGTTTTCATGTCTCTGCCCCGGAGTGTTTCTTAACCACATCATTGTTGCTTTAATTCGCCCTCACTGCTGACATCAATTATGACTCCGTACAGTCATTCGACTGGCTCAGTGTTTGATGTGGCCTCTCTGTAATTGTCCAGAATGAAGATGGAGCAGACCATGACAGTCCAGAGGAGGGGACACCAGCGAGCCCCCGCACCAAACGCAGAGTGGGTCGTCCAGGCAGGAAACGCAAACAGCTGCTTCCTGTGAGTACTTTAATTATAGGCTGTCGTGGGCCTTTTATACAGCGCACTGCTGCAGAGTGATTGATTACCTATTCACCTATACAAAATACCCCTGTCAAGCCTGAAAAGATATGTTAAACATGCTTGCTTCACATTTATACTTTCACACCTGCGAGCTGCTGAGAGGCAGTTCGCTCAGCTTTCTATTTCTGATAACACATAAATCTGAGGACACACTTTCTGCATTAATTCTGTGTCACATTTGAGTGTTTTTGACAAATAATGCGAGGGAGCACTTTCCTCCTCACAGCAGCTTTTCTTCTGCTTTTACGTGTCACATTGAGGTTTTATTTTTGTCTGCAGTGTGTCTAATGGGATTCCCCTCCACATTGACTGTTTTGCAGTCAATGCATATACTCTCCCTTATCATGCAGTGATAGCTTAATTTCCTCATAATTTTGTCGTAATTTTCCCTTCCACCACATTTTCCATGTACTTTCAGTTTCTGCTTTCTTATGATTTATTAGAACTGATGTAACAAAACTCTAGCCGTAAGTTCTGTTGGTTATAAAACATTGTTCACACCAAACTAGTGGCTAACTTTTCAGGATGTGGCAACAAATTGAAAAATAAGTCAACGTGCAGCACTCAGGCAGGACTGGCCAAATGTTTTTGGAAAAGAAAACAGATTTATTAGAGGTCGATTGATATGATTGACAATAATCCAGGCATAAAATTAAATCACACACTTCAGGATCCTTCCTTACCCAGGGAATATGCACAAGCATGAACGGTTTCTGAGAGTGCCTTTTAATAATGTAACAAGACAAGCAACACAAGTAATCCTTGCCAGTCATAAACCACAGAAGAACTGCTTAAATACAACATATTCCACTGATGTAATCCACCAAATCATACTTCAAGATGTTCTGTCACTAATTATTAAATTCAGAGTGATAGAAAACTGGCGTGAAAGGACTTTTTGCAAAAGTAGCCGTCAAGGCTGCTGCTGAAGTAGAGCATGATGTCAGCAACTCAAGCTCCGACTCGTGTCTTGGTATTTAAGGAGTAATTAAGTTTGACTTTCACGGATGCTACTGGAGTTGTGTCTGCTGAATTACATAGTGCTTTCAATTTGTCCCCAAATATTGGCAAGAAAACAGTCTGTGATGACCGCTTGATCTAACTTAGGAAACGTCCTCTGATTTATTAAAAACAGCAATCTTCAGAAAACAACTGCAATTATAAATTTCATTATTAAAGTGCAACTTAAATCATTCATGTAGATTTTAATACATATTGCATAAATACAAAATATATGCAATTGTATAATAATCAGCTCAAAATGATCTTTATTATATCGACCTTTAAATATCCACTATTGGTCGATCTCTTAAATTTATGCCAGTAAAATAAACCTCCGCCACACTTTGTTCAACTTTGACCCCCTATACTTGCCATAGATGTGCGTCCTCATGGTTTTCTATACATTTAGGGATTATGAGCAACCTGGTAGCTAATCTCGCAAAATTATTGGATTGCTTTTAATCTGTGTTATTGTTTTATCACCTGTGATGTTGCCCTGTCAGAACTACTTTTGAGTTTCTAGCATAACTGATTTTAACCTCATTGTATGTTTTACAAATCCTGTTTGGTTGGTTTTAAAAAATGTTTCTTGTCAAGCTTATAGTTAGTTAAGTCTCATTACGTTTCAAGATCTGTTTTGCAAGAGACGCTTTAGAATAAACGACATATAAACAAGATTCCTACAGACACACGGGGTTCACTGAAATATGCACATAGAGAAGAAAAAATGCAAAGACACAACAGTTCTAACTCAACACTCATTCAAAGAACAAAGTAAGATAGATGATGAGCTGCTTTGATTGATCACTGGTCACTAATCTTTTTAAATATTGATCACAGGGCAGAGTAGAAAAACTACAGTGGCTGTAATGGGCAGAAGGTGAAATTCATACCTGCACAGGTGCTCTTGCTGGAGTTTTCTGTGTTTATGAGGAAGTGTCGAAGTTGGGAACTGAGTACTGTAACTTTTTAACAAGGTGAAAATGTTACTCCCTTTGTGTGTGTGTGTGTGTGTGTGTGTGTGTGTGTGTGTAAGCTTGACTTCTGGGGGGTTGAACTGGCAACCGTCCAATCACCTTTAAGCCAGCAGTAATACGCTGGGAGTGCGCTGCATTATTACTGTAATTACACCAAACTGGATATTTTTTCAAAGTCTTTGGCAACTCCTCTCCTCCATGCTTCTCTCTCCATTCATCCTCTTATCGCTCACCTTCTCTTGTGTGTGTGTGTGTGTGTGTGTGTGTGTGTGTGTGTGTGTGTGTGTGTGTGTGTGTCTGTGCGCGTGTGCGTGTGCGTGTGTGTGTGTGTGTCTTTGTGCTGACTGAACTCTGCGGTCAAATATAGTTAAACAAACATTCCCAGAGAGAAAGGTAAACTGAGTGAACTACTGGGAGAGTGCGTGCATGTTATCTGTGATAGTGTGTGTGTCTGTGTTTGTGTGTTTTTGTGTTTGTGTGTGTGTGTGGATGTGTGTGTACATTCATGCGTGCACTGTGCAGGAGAGCAGGTCTGATCATGCTTTGATGTCTGGGCTCTGACAAGGCAGGCAGGATTGATGTGGGTCCTGTCACACACACATACGCACACACAGAGATGAACACAAGTGAACATATACAGTAACACACACGGATGCAGATTAAACATACGTGTTGCATGCAAACAAAAGTCTGCGTGTTAGTAAGTGCTATTTTCTCTGCACTACTAGTAGCACCATCAGTTAGTAGCCGTACAGTAGTAGTTGTAGTAAAAGTTGTAGAATTATTAAAGTAATGGTATTAATAGAAATAGCATTACCAGCAGAAGAAGAAGTTATATTAGTATTAAAATGTAAAATAATAGCCGTAGTGTTAAAAGTAATATTTTTGTATGTGTAGCAGTAGTAGTATTTGTAGCAATATTATAGCAATATTTGTACAGTAGTAGTAGTTGTAGTACTTGTAGCATAAGGCTATATGTAGTTTTTCACAAATATCGTGTTTTTTATGGGTATTCTGAGATTTCTTTGGTAATTTTTGCCCTTTGCCCCCCTTAATGTCCGACAGTTTTAGTCGCACAGTTGTAGCAGTAAGGTTAGTATTGTAAAAGTGTAATAGATGAGTAATAGTGGTGGTTGAATCTTGAGGCTGGTGCTGCATATTTTTTCAAGATAATTGATTAAAAATGGTCAAAATACCACCCAGACCTTGAAAAACTCCATAGAAAAAAACATTCTGTGATTTGGGATCAAAAACATTTGACATTTGGAGTTTTGCATGATTCGGCGATCGGATGGCGAGTGCTTGTGTTGTGTAAACTGCTCAGAAACGCCTTTATTGTCAACATCAACCTAGGAAAACCATCCATCCTCTGAACGCTCTATGTCTCTAGTTTGTGGTTGTAAAGTGTCACGAGGATGTGATTGTCCTCAAGGTCACAACAGCTCAGTTTATACAGTGAGCTCAAGTTTAAAAAACTGCTCTCACTACAATGAAATGGTTACTATGGGGACTAACATCATCACACATGAATGAAACTAAGCTCATTGGATCCACAAGAGTCTCAGCTTTACAGTCAGACCCAGTTTATGACATTCAACACTGTTTATGGACCCAAGTATGCAGGAATATTAAAAGGTTTATAGCCGTGTTAGTATTATAGTAGCAGTAGTAGTAGCCATAGTTTTAGTACATGGAGTAGAAAAGATTTAATTCATTCAATCATTGTAGATGATGCTGATGATGATGATGATGCTGATGATGATGATGATGATGGTGATGATGATGATGATGATGATGATGATGGTGATGGTGATAATGATACTTTTAGTAACATTAACATATATTGTATGGCAGTATTATTATACTATTATACGTAGTAGTTGTGGAACACACAACAGGAGCCTCATGCCCGGCGACCAGTATGCTACATATTAACTAACACACACACACACACACACACACACACACACACACACACACACACACACACACACACACACACACACACACACACACACACACACACACACACACACACACACACACACAACACAACACAGGGGAGTGTATACAGGAATAGATGCATTGTGTGGAGCTCAGGGTGGAGCTGTCAGTGACTCTAACTATAGAGGGAAGTGAGGGAGGGAGCTTCACTTTCCCTCCTTCATTCACACACACACACACACACACACACACACACACACACACACACACACACACACACACACACACACACACACACACACACACACACACACACACGCACACACACACACACACACACATGCACAAACACACACACACACACACACACATGCACACACACACATACACACACACACACACACACACACGCACACACACATAAACACACACACATGTTATCACACAGTAATGATGATTCTTTCATGGGATAAGTGGATTATCCTCATGGTCCATAACTATTTAAAGCTTCCATCCTTTTTCCTTTCACGCTCTTTGCTTTTTCCTGGCAGCTGTTTAGTCCTTTTTTTCTTTTGCTCACTCAATACTGTAAGTTAGGTGTCAGTCACTTCCTCTTTCTTCTCTCATTTCTCCCTCATTTTTGTTGCCTCCAGAACCATGTGTGGAGCAGCTGGTGGAGTTTTGTGTGTGTGTGTGTGTGTTGCGCTTGTGGCTTTTGCTCAAACATTTTACAGTAGTTTGAAGTACAGTGCGACTAGAGAGATACATTGGCAACTTTCCAGACATTTATGTGACGCTTTTACATTAAAAAGAAATCCCCTCACAGCCAGTTGTGATGGCAACTGATATAAATAATGAAACTTTTTATGCACCCTAATAGCTAGATTTTCCAAAAATCCAAAGTAAAGCCAAACTATAATTACTGGAACTGCCATGTGAAACCTGAGATCTCTGGCATGACTTGATAACCAGAGCTTTCGATTTGATCCTGGCACTTATGGTTTCTTTGGGTGATTTCCATTCTGCGCCGAAACCACAAATGTCACAGAGACATGCTGGAAATTTTGGTTATGTTTGCAGCGTTTGACAAAAAAAGTGTCAGAACTTGTGGGTAAAGAATAAACTTTCTTGGGCCAAGAGAGCTTTTATTTTTACAACTAATGCTGCAAGTAACCGAGCTTGTGTGGAACAGTTCTGTATTATCTACTACTGTGTCGCAAACCATACAGATTAAACTTACTTTCTTACAACTCATGTGGTTTATTCATAGTCACAGTATGTATTTTTAAACGACCATTTGGGTTTTTTTCTCTCTCATAAACTGGCTTTTCTAAATTGAGTGTGCAGAGATTAAAATCTTTGCATGTTTATTACAGCTTGCACGTCCTAATTTGATGCTTAATTAGTGCTTTAATTTAAGGAACGTGCACCCAAAAGTAGTTGACAGTGCTGTTTGTAAGGCGTATGTTATCTAATAGATTGTGAGTGTTTTCAACCGATGCATGAGTCAAACATTTCCTAATTATACGTATTCCTTAATTAGATGTCTTTTGTCATGTAATAGCAATTCTAAAATACTGTTTATGGCGTTTAAACAAAAAGCATCATGCTTTCTCCTTTTTTGTTATGTTTTTCACACATCTACCCGGGGCTGTGGGAAATTATACTGGGTGTTATTATTTTTACTGTCTGATTATTGGGGAAATGATCAGCAGATTAATAATGAAAGCTACTTGCAGCACTAACTGAAACATGTCAGTACAATTCAACGGCACCACAAACTGAAGCCTCCAAAATGACCTGAAAGTTGAATAAGCAACTCATCTAAAACAGTTTCAACAAAGCTGAACATTATAATGTTTACGGAGGTAGGAGTTATTGCAGGACTGTTGTATTAGACCCAGTTAACTTTAGCTAGGTGTACTTAATAAACTGGCAACTGAGTGAAGCTGAGTTGAGATGAGTTTAGTGTATACATTCACGACATCTGTCCCACTTCCCCTTTTTTACTCTTTGAAGATAACCATACTTCTGTAATCTACATAATGAAATAGTAAAAAAAAAAATACTCATTAGAGATAGGAGTCCTTAAGTAAATGCTTCAGGAACTTGTTTTAAATTTTTCACCACTGAAGCTTCCCGGCTTATCTTTATTTGCTTTTGTCACATAACTTTATGATTAGATAGCTTGAAACTCAGATAATCTAGCAACTAGGGATAGCTACTTTGGCCAACACGACCACAGCAGCTATCTTTAGTAATACGTGTTAGCTAACAAAACTGAAATAAGCTAAGGAAATATCATTCAAAACAGCTAAAATCTTGCAAAAAGTTGCTATTTCTCTAGAGGCAGTTTCGAACTGACATTGATGGAAAGCAGGGCACGATTCATGTTGAGACATGTTCAGTTACGTCAAAACATAACCTGGACGAGATTTTTGGCTACTGTGATGTGAACTACTAATCACACTGATATTGGAAACAGCTAGAATACATTTTGACCTATGATTTATTTGCTGTGTTAGGTCAGTGGAACTGCTTATTTGATTCTTTTTGGTGCACTATTGTTTTATTGTTTGCTACATCCTGTTCCCTCTTCAGCCTCTACCTCCCTTGGGTGTCATCAGAGTTTCACACAACGTAAAAACTGCCCTTGGGTGGACTTTTGTATTGTGCATGCAGCTTAAGTCAGAGTCAGTTGAGTCAGGTACTTTCCACACCGCCTGTCAGTCAAGATCAAGGTTAGATGCTGAGATAAGAGGAAGTGCAGGAGTTGTTTGAAAATGTGAAAGACAACATAAACCACCAGTTTATATGCAGGAGGTACTGTCTGTGTCTGTCTGTGTGTTAAAAATGTGTCTAAATCTCTAATATACTCTCAATACAACTTTGAAGCTGCATTAAGCAATATGTTTTATAGTCTCACTGAATCAAATGACTCTGTGGTGTGCAGCCCGCAGCCGCATCCAGGTCATAGTTTTGGTTCACCGGCCCAATGAAACCCAACTAATGCACCTGCTCTTACACTAGGAAGTGTACAGCCGGCTCACACGAGCTGGTTTTACACTTCCTGTTTAATGCAAAGTGGCGGAGAGGCGAAGTGGCTGAAGAAGCGTCGAACATATAGCAAGCCAAAGACATCCAGATATTTTTCTCAGGAGCTGAATTGAATTTACATTCGACATGTGGCCAAAAAGATGACTGCGAGTCCAGATTCCTCTGTTTCTGCTGAATGTGTAAGTAGTCAGTTGTTTGCTTAAAAGTTAGCTGTAGGAGTTGATGTAGTGTCAGCCTCGTATGTAATGGTAGAATATTGCTTAATGCAGCTTTAATTTTGTTTTGGGGTTAAAACAAGAAATGTAAAGGACGCTTCAAGGGCACGTGTTGGTATTGCATGTGCAGCAAGATAGACACTGGTACTGGTGCACTCCTTTTGATTTAATGTTAAGAGAAAAACGTTCATCTCAGTTAATTCATACCATTGTTTTTATTGTTTTTGCAAATACTTTTAAATTCATGTGAGCTAATTTATTACAGTAATTAGGAGTCCACAATTTATATTTTTCAAAGCTTTTTACATAGCAAGTTTTACACTGATTTCAACAACTTGACTTAAGTGGTTGAATTTAGTCGACTGCTTTTATTTATTTAGTTTGAATGTGTTTTTGTGTATTTTGTGTTTCCTGCAGTTTATTGAGATGTATGGATGAAATGCATTAAACAGAATAATCTTTTGTTTAATCTTTCCAGTCAAGTCACATCACTTTTGTTTCAGAAGTTCATTTCTCAAAGTTTTGTCCCAACTTCAAGTACTTTTCACACACATTTACACATTTTTACACAATTAAAACACTTTTAATGGGTTGATAGATACATATTAGTACTAATCTTTTTATCTAAAGCATTACGCCAGCCCTGTAATATAGTGCAGTATTGTTAGTTAAAAACAAAGATCAGATCATTTAGATCAGAAGGGCTGTCCTCTATATGCCGACTGGAGACATTAAAGACACAGCTGCCCTTTAGATCTTAGTCCTGCATTCACTTTCACAACTTGGGTTGATGCAGTGGCAAATAAATTACCTTATACAGGCTCATAGCTATTTGCAATTATTTTTACAAAGAGGCAAGCACACATCAAAGCAAAATGCACATTTTAGTCTGTAGATGGGATGTTTTGAGCACTAAAAAAATCCACTTATGTGTCAAAACCTTGTTCCCGTTTAAGTGCCTAGTGTTAAAGGTGTGTGCTGGTGTCGTTAAGTTTGTCCCAAGGGCCTTTAAGTCACCTTTTGTGTTCTCTGCTTTTAACAGGCCCTCTCACCTGCTCATTACAGCCTTTGCAGGCTTGTTAGGTCTAGCTAGCCTTAGCTCAGCCCTTTGAGCTTGACATTCACCCCTGCTCTCCACTTTCTAAGTACCCATCTATTAAACCTGTTGGCCTGTCAGCAACATGCACACAAAATCCTGCTGGCCTTTCAGAGCGGACACATGATGGGAGTTTAACATCATTAATGGTGAGCTAATAGATAAACCATTGAATTAGAGCCATGAGTAAACACAGGAAGTTGTTTATGTGCGAAACTAATCAAACCGTGTACTGTCTATTATATTTTGCAGTATAATTATAAAAACTTCAGTTTGAAAAGTGTGAAAGTTTAAAAATAACGCAAGCATTTTTTGATCTCCTGAGGTTATTTTTTAGGTTATTTTACATTATATGTAATTATTGCATCGTTTAGCACCAAGAGTTTCTCCGGCATGTGCTCCTTAACCATTAGCACTGTTAACGACATCAGTAGCACTCCACATCTCATCTCATAAGTGTGTGTGTTTGTGTGTGTGTTAATGGGACCGGGGGGTGTTTATTATACTGATCCATTGCAGAGACACTCTGGGCGTACCTGCTCTGCATTGTACTAACAAGGGAAGACTAATAGGTATGTGCTTGTATTGCAGTAGCTCTTTGATTGTGTGTGTGTCTGTGAGAGAGTTTTATGCATGTGTGCACGGTCTGTACGTGTGTGTATGTATGGTTATTATGTCTGTGGCGTCCTTTGATGAGTCTAGACGAGGGCCAGCAGCAGTTTTCTCAGACCTAGACTCTGCTCCGTCTGTTTCCCAGGAGATGGCGACCTCTGACCCCTGTGCAAACGCCCCCCCTACCCCACCTGAGGAGCCCGAGCCCTCCCCGTCCACTCGCAAGAAACGTGGGCGTCGGAAACTTGAGCAAACCGAGAAGAATAAGGGTACAAATTTAATACAAAGTCATATATATATATATATATGATTTTGCTCATATCTACAGTAATTCAAATCACTACTTTTATTTAAGGACACAACAGCCAACTTACTGACATTTTAGTTGCTTTAAGGATGTGAAAAGTAAATTTTTTTAAATTTATTTAAAGAATTATGTCTTCAAGAGTCAAATAACTTCCAGATTTCAGTGTTTGAGAGCATTATGACTTTGAAAATGGGGCAAAGTGATGAAAACCATGACTTTACCTCCTAATTAAACCTCTTGTTAAATCTGTACAAATGGGCCATTTCCTGTGACTTTTCTTTCCTGCAGACGAGCCGGATGACAGAAACTGCGACTCTCCCAAAGAGGTGAGAAAAACAGTTGCCAACCTACTTCTGATGTTTTTTTTAAGATCTAAAAATGAAGAAAAAACCCCTCTCTTATAATACACACAGGTTAAAGAGAAAGTACAAAACAAGCCGTGTGTGTGTGTGTGTTTGTGTGTGTGTGCAGGGTGAGACTGGCAGGCTGCGGAGGAGGCCAGTCCCCAGAGTGACTTTCCAGGCTGGAGATCCGTACTACATCAGCAGGAGACAGAGAGAAGAATGGCTCAGCCGCTGGAAGATGGAGGTGGGAGAGAAACAGGTCTCCGTCTGTGTGAATTTATATTTGCGGGAACACGGAGGCATTTTATTTTCTTTGAGGCCCAATGAGAATAAAACGCCTCAAGATAACACCTCAATCAGAACAAACTGGGCCGGTTTTTCACGTAATCACTAAAGAATTTTTGAACATCTTTGTCCTCTATGCCGTAAAAGTCTTTAGATCTGTAAATGGCTGCTTTGTATTGTAAATCAACCAAAATACTAGAAGTAGAAGCAGTTTGTTTTTCTGTTCTGTGTAGTACTGAGTAGTCAAGGAGAAACCAGCCTTCCCAACAGTGCACTGTGCTTAGTGTTGGACGTATCACAAAAAAATGTGATCATGGTTAGCAGTTAAATTTCATGTGTGGGGGCAATCGATAAATGTTTTTCTTTTTGTTTGTTTGTTAAATGTTCATTTTACTCAAATAAAATGAGAGAGCAGCGATAAAGATTAACTGCTGTAGATTATTTGTTATATATGCTATGGTTCAGTCGGTGTCACGGCTACGCTCACAGGACATTTGAACATTTAATCATGGCTGTTTACTCTCTGCTCACTAAAAAGCTGTGCTGTCAATTGCTGCCTACATTGCTGAACCGGGAGCCTTGTTTCCCAACATTAATGCTGTACATATTCTACATTCACATAGACATTATTGCAGGTGAATAGATTGACTGTACTAAGGCCTCATTCTGACCAATTCAGGTAGTCCGTAAAAACGCAAGTCCCCCCATCCTTTTCGGTTTAGGCTGCAGCGGTGGAAGGAAAAAAAAACATGAAAAGTTGAGATAGACTCAACATTTCTTTTTACAATTAACACTTGAATTAATGAAGGCACTTGTAAATGACAAGGTAGTTCAAAATGTAGACCATACTTTGGTGTTTCATTTTAACCTCTGTACTTAAGGTTTCATTAAACTTATTTTCTTCTTTTAACAAAACAAACCAAAACACTGATAATGTGTTTCTCTCAACTTTTGGAGAAACGCAACAATCACAGTTATTTTGACACGTGTGAAAGTCCCATACGGTCAACAGTAAACATCCTGCAAGTTTTAAAAAACTAAGAAGGTAAAAAACAGGAAACCCAAGCACTTTACTGCCTGGTAATTTAACAGCTGATGTCTCCTGGAACAAGCTTCAGTACAGGCGCTCCGACTCTTTTCTTTCTCTCTTTCTCCGTGAAATGAAGCAGCCAGAAATCAGAAAGTCAGACATGTCGAAATCATAAAAACGATCTGACAGAAAACAATTATAACTGAAATATAAAGTCTACTTGTGCTATGGTAGGGAATTAAAGAACACAACATGGCGTCACACAAACACTCCCACCACCGGACAAACCTGCGGCAATCTGGGTGAATTCAGAGATATAAAACACAGTCTGGGCATCTGCAGGTCCTCATAAGCCTTTATAAGGTATTAAAAAAAAATCTTTATATACAAAAGTCTTATATATATTTTCTCTTGTTTGCCATAGCCTGCAATATTAGTTATTAAATGTTTTTGTATCAAATCGATCAGGAAACTTCATATATCTCTGAACTAAAAGTGGGATTTTTTTTCATCAGTGGATTATATGTGCTGGAGGCTTTTTAACCCTTTCTAGTTTCAGTCAGCACGCAACAAGTTTTTCACTCTGTTACAATGTTACACACCCAAAATACACACGTGCACAAACAGGACCTATATACATGCATTGAATGAAAAGATGTCAGAGCAACAAGGCTGCTCCATGGAAATGCACCCAGAACAGTTTGGGTTTGGTGCCTTGCTCAGTGGCACTTCGGCAGCTTCAGTACCAGTCCACACTTGAACCGGCGGTACTGCTGACTTTGCACCATTGAAATAGATAAAAACAAGACTGTACGCTCAATGATCAACATAGTTTTCAAGATCAGTGTCTTTGTCTTGCTAACGTTGCTAGCATCCACATAATCCTGGTTACCTGCTTAGCTTTACCATGTGACGTCTCACCAGGTGAGTTTTAAGATTTGTCATGCTGCCGCTGGACTTTATACTGTAGCTGTTCCACTGACCTTACAAATATTTTCCTTCCTTCCTTATAGAATCAAAATTTATTCCAAACTTTAGATTTTATGGTGCACTGTAAACCGTGTCAACCATGTTGTTCTTCCTCACAAGCAACCGTAGCAATACTCAACATTTAACGCTATTCTAACGTTATACTATTGTTAATGCGAGTCTTGTGAGTCCAGAGTTGACCTGTTACCCCTGCAGAGCAAAGTAGATATGCTATGTAGAAGCAGCAAGGCTTAGTCACCCGGTTCAACGTGTCCTCATGAACACGTTCCTAGCAACTCCTACGTAAAGTTATACACAGTAATTCGTACGTAGGAACGCATAGACGGACCGCGTAGACGGGCCGCGGGGTGGAACCGGAAGGTAAAGCGTGACACCAAAAGTGCAACAAAGCACAAAACAGCGATTTTAGCCAACAAATCGTGATGGTTAGGTATGAAAAAAAACATTTGAAAACAAGCCTGGTGAATACACACAATAACTACGTGCAATACACTCGAATTACTGCACATTACCTTTCATTGTTATAGGTAGGAAGGCTCAATGAGGACAGCCATTTACTTATCGATGTATATCGCATCAGTGAATCTTTACACCCCAAATACACAGGCAGCTGTTTGCTTAAACATTCAGCATTAATTAAAAGGTCATAGATAGTGTTGTGGTCACAGTTTTATCTATCTGTATCCCATGCACATATAGAATATAGATGCACCACTAGTGTACAGAGAACATACTCTTGTGCTGCTATGCTGTAACCCAGAGAGGGAGTGTGTGTGTGAGTAAATATCTGTAGATGCATGAAAGTGTGTGTATGAGGAACATGTAAAAGGGAAGACAAAATGACTGAAAGAGACAGGACATGTGTGAGAGAAAGTCATTGAGGTTGATTGACAGGCGATGCTGGCTGAAACACACAAGGATGTAGAAATGTGTGAAGTAAAGTAAGAGTGTGAGAGGAAGAGGCTCAAAGCCCAACTGAGCATGTGTGGCTGCAGTTTCCTCTTTCTCTTGTTTGAACTTCTGTTTCAGTTCGTGTTTGATGGACACAAATATATATATATATATATACGTATATATAATATATGTCAGGATTTTCATACTCCTTACCTCTGAGCCTTGAATATGTACAGGAAGTATACATTTTTAATATTTGACGTATCACTAACAACAGATGACTTAAATGAAGATCATGGTTTAAAAATCACAAATTTTTCAGGTATTATTCAGTGGTGGAGTGTAACTTAGTCATTTTTTACTTATACTATATTTGTCTGACAGCTTTACTTATTTTTCTAAAAGCGTTACTTTTTCGATTACAGTTTTTCATCCCCTTCCTGTCCAGTGAAAACCATGCATCTCCAGATATGTTTATTCTGAATGTATTACTACTACGTCTACTTCTTCTTAAGCTGAATAAAGTCTTTAAAAAGCATCTTGGATCAACTGGAAAATGCATCATCACAAAGTTGAAAACCTGAAAAGTTGACTTTTTAGAGACACGTGGTTCTCACAGGACATCGACGCTACAAACGTGACGATCTGCTGTAGATTAAACTACCCAACAGCGTCTAAAGGAGTTAAAATGAGCACAACCATAAACATCTACAGCAGTAAAATGTAACGTAGACATTAATACAACAGAAACATCAAATATAAAAGGAAAACACCAACAGGGAACATTTTTCTGCACAATGACAGGGTCTCTGCAGGGTTTTAAAAAGTATTACATGTTGATAAATCAATGTGAGGTATGTGTAGGTATTTGTTGTATTTGAGGTTTTGTAGCTTCAATATGTATATTTGTCCTAAGAGGTTGTAGCTAAACGCCTGAATTTAATCAATCATCAAGGGTCAGGTCACGGGTGTTACGCTACATAGCTTTTGTGCAAATGGTTGGAGGACCATAATAACAATAATAAACATAATAATAGTGATAATAATAAACCTTGCATTGGGTTAGATACTCATCATTCAGATCATAGCAGTTTCCCACCTCGTCTGCCGGAATTATGTTGCATTTATCCAGCGGTTCAAGGAGTTATTGCAAACTGTTTAGCTGTGCTAATAAATATACGGTAAAGAGTGTCATTGATGTAACTGGTTAGAACTCCGAGTGGAGAGTGAGGTCTTATATGTATAAAACGGTCTTAAAAATAGGTCTTAAAAAGGTAATACATTTAACTTACGGATTCCTGCGTATACCCTGAATGAGGACTTTTACTTTGAAAATTTTGAAGTGATAATACTTAGAATTGAAGCGTATGTTAACACCCAAACTGTAGTTGGTTAAACTCATACCTGCTTGTCTTTAGACTGTTGCATGTGACAGGTGGGGAGAGAGAGAGAGAGAGAGAAAGAGAGAGAGAGAGAGAGAGAGAGAGAGAGAGAGAGAGCATGTGTGACTTCCTGTCAACACCATCTTCTCACACTGACTCATCACCTACTCTGGAGCCATTAGTAATTTATGTTGTGCATCAGTATAGCAAAAGAAATTGAGACTAAAAGGTTTGTTCCTCTCATGTATATTATTGTGAAAGAATCACAGGATGAAAGGAAGTTTAACAATACAGTAAATACAAGTGAGCAGAAGCACAGAAACAGATCTATAGAATGTGTGTTTACTAACATAAAGCAATGCTTATTACACAATAAACAAAGCAGCATTTTACTTTTGGTGTTTTGTATATTCAGTTAGAAATGTGGTTCCCAACTTAGGTGTGAGGCCCCTCTAAGGGTCACATGGTACATTTGAGGGGTCCTGAGATTATTAATGGACTAGGGAAGAGGAAAACGCAAAGTTCTGCGACACAAACTTGTATTTATATTTTGGACTTTGAGAAAAACTTTTACCTCTTTGGGTCTCAATTTATTTATTTTTTTACATCAATTTATTCATTTATAATATTCTATTTTCTTCCTTTAACAAAAAATAATTAAAACAATAAATCTAAATAATATAAGGAGAAAATAAAATTTAAAAATAATACATTTTCTCTGTTCTTATAGAGTTCCCATGATGTTGTTTTCATCAAACAATATTTATTAATCTAATCATCTGAGAGGTTTAGAGGGTATTCACAGCATCAAGGGGCTCCAACTAGTCACTTTATTTTCGTAAGAAGTCAAAAGTTTAAAATATTTTGATTTAATCCTTAATAATGCATTATAATTTAAGTTTTGTATCATGTATGATCACAGCTTTATTTACTTACTGAACTGAGAAAGTTAATGAAGGACAATGAATGAATTCAGAAGGAAAAGGAAAGAAGAAATAAAGAGAGAGAGAAGGAATGGAAGGAAGGACGTTACAAAGTCAAGGAAAAGGAGATGTAGAGAGAAAGACATTAAAGTAAAGGCAAATAAAAAAAGGTGAGAGATTTAACTGAGATTTAAAACCAGCAAAGAGACGAATACAACAAAGTGAGGGAGAGAAAGAAGAGAAAGAAAAACTGAGAGAAAGTGAAGACAGAGGCTAACCAGTTCCAGGTTTTTGCGTGTGTGTGTGTGTGTATGTGTGTGTGTATGTGTGTGTGTGTGTGTGTGTGTGTGTGTGTGTGTGTGTGTGTGTGTGTGTGTGTGTGTGTGTGTATATGTGTGTGTGTGTGTGTGTGTGTGTGTGTGTGTGCGTGTGTGTGCGCGTGTGCGTGTGCGTGTGTGTGTGTGTGCGCGTGTGTGTGTGTGTGTGTGTGTGTGTGTGTGTGTGTGTGTGTGTGTGCTCTGTCAGTTGAATTGCAGCCAGGTGTTTACACTCCCATCAACAACCCATTTCGCTGCTGCTGTCTGAAAGGAACCTGGTAAACTCTGCAAAGCCTTTTCCAATTTTGGGATTAGAAAAAAAAACTGGCATCTTTTCACTTCATGTCTAAAGTTACAGCCAAGAAAATAAATAGTGAGTACTGAGGGTATAGTGTACCATATATATGAGAGGGTGTGTTTTTTTCTCCTTTTTAGAAAATAAAACAGTGCCTTAACCTCATTTTGTGCTGGTTTCATTTAGCAAGTCACACACACCACACGGAGTGCCTGTGTCCTTGTTTTCACCTCCAACCACTCGGTAAGACGTGCAGAACCGCAGTCTCTGAAACGTTCGGTCATATCTGATCAATGATGAACAGAAGAAACTACCTAAAGGCAACCTTACTTTATAACAAAAACAGTTTACATTCAGTGTTTCTCGTTACTGCCACCAGCTAATTATTATTTTTTCAGCTGCAACCAACGATAATTTTCATTTCTGATTAATGTTCTGATGTATCATCACTTGTTTCGTCCAGAAAATAGAGAAAACTAATGAGCTTTAGTGTTTCAATCTGGTTGTTTTTTTGTTAGACCAGCAGTGAAAACCCAAACAAATTTCTGAAACTGTCACATATGATAGCACCAAGAGAAACAGCGACCAATAGAAGACCGCAGTGAAAACATAAACAAAGTCAGCACACTGTAACTCCCTTAAGTGCATTTTATTGGCACATCCAGAAGTGTTTGGAGCTAATGCTTTCCCTCAGTCTGACGAAGAGCATTAGCTTGAAACGTCACTTGTGAATCCAGTGATGAACACACATAAAGTGATCCCCAAACTCTGCAGCTCTACAGAACTTTTCAGCCTCTTTAGGCTCATTGTTTTGTTTTTTACTCCTACGGTCTCATTTCCAGAAGCAGTTTTTTTCTCAGAAAAAAATAAGCTCTGATTAGCCCAACGTACAGTACGTTGCCTGTCCAGCACCAGACAGCAGGCACATCAGTAACTAAAGCCTATTTTGGCGGGATTAGTTTCACGTGGGGACGTGGGGTAAGGTCATTTTTACCAGAGGTTTTTCCGAGTGCACCATGTCAGTAATTATTCAGGAGAATGTCAGTAATAAAATACGGTGATTTTCACCTTATGTCAAATGGTCCAGAAAAAATACCTCAGGTAAAACTAGTCCCGTCTGAATACGACCCTCTGTAAAACATATGTTGATTCACGTAATAACCCGTCAATACGTAGTGTCCACATATTTTTAAACATGAAGGCACTTAAAGAAGCACTCATCACTTTTTTTAGATCATCGATTCTGTCCTTTGGTTTCGTGTTTACATGATTCGGTGATATCAGGAGGCTACGTAGCACGCACATGGCTACACGGAGATGGACTAACCCCTCCCACTCCTGGTAGAATAATGGGATTTATCAATCCTATTTGAATTGGCCATTTATATTACAGGCGTCCTGAGGTAAGACTTTTTTACCCCCACGTCCCCTCATTAAACTGATCCCGTCCGAACAGGGCTTAAGCGGCTGAAGAAAGTCGAACTTGGAGCAGCTACAGGGACAAATATTTGTCTCCGGAGTTGGTAACATCCAAAAGGATGGTAAATATTGGATTCACATACTGTATAAATGCTTATGTTGCTTTCTGGACGGCTTTTACGTTTTTAGCTTGATTTGGAGTTTGTCTGCTCTCTAGTGGCCAACTGTAAAAATGTTTTAATCAGAGTAGCGACTGCTTCTCTTCATTTCACACAGTTTCACTTTATTTTTCTTTCCGTAACTCTAAACTTTCTCGTCTTGTGTGACACGCTGTGTGACTGCATCTCACATTAATGAGCCCCTTTTTTGCGTGTTTTCCTGTGTTTGTATATGAGGTCCTGACCCTAACACATCCTATTGGCTTGTCAACTCGGAGGCTTACCTAACCTTTGCCCTCAGTGCACGTACACACCACATATACACACTAGCCTGGATTTCTGTGAGTGTGTGTGTGTCGTCATCATCCCCGGGGGGCTTCCAGACTTAACTCTACACCCCCGCTCGCTGTGCATTTGTGTGTGTTGATGAAGTCCACCTAAACTTCTGTTAGGTGAAGGAGCCAGTAAATCACACGCTTTACTGCTGTGGCCAATCAGCAGAGAGGGAGAGGGTACAGAGGGCTTGAAGGCGAGCTTAGCTGAGGAGTCGCACAAGAGAGGAAAAGGAAGAGGAGGTGAGAGACAGAGACAGATACAGAGACAGACGGAGAAAATGACAGAGAGAAAGAGAGCCAGGGAGGAAGGGCTGCGGTTGCAGAGCTGCCATGTCCGGCCTGTAAGTCTTTTCTTTTCTTTTCCGTGTGAGCACGTGTTGCAGAGTATGTGAGGAAATGTTTGCTTTGGTGCAAGCTGTCACCAGGAATTGCACAGAAAGTTTGTTTCTATGTTAGCTGAAGTAAAGTCCAACGCTTTCTGGTGGCTCGGCTGCATGCCAAGTGCTTAAACTCTCAGGGATCTCAGTAGTCAAACATCTTGATTCCACTGCACAGAGGTCAGTTTTGTTTACTTTTTGTTTGTTTTGGCGGTTAGATGGGAGCTCAGATTAGAAAAACCTTAAAGTGTTTCCACTTTTCCACTGGCAGCAAAGACATGCACATGGATCCTTAATATGTAAACCATGTAACACCCACCCAACCTTTTTAGGGCTGCTCAGACAAAATGACAAGCCCAAACATATCAGCTCATAACTCAGGATCCGTCAGCGCTTAATTCGGGGTTGTTTCTGTTGGATTTTTTCACTCAATGTAGTATGTGACAGCTGGGAAAACACTGTGTAGGACAGTGTTCCTGACCTTTTTGGCTTTTGACAAAACAAAACAACCACTACTTGTGACCCCTCATCATCCATTGCATAAAGTACATCCACCAGTTGTGACCGCTTTAACCAAAGACTGATTGTTGTCCTTGTTTTAGAGTCCCAACAATGTGAAATTATTGAATCATTTGCAAGAAAACAAGCAAAGATTAGAGGGAAGTCTAAAAAGTCGTGATGCATCGTTATGTTTTCTCTTCCGTTCATCATCTTAAGACCTCTCAGATTTATGTTACCCTATGTTGGGAGCCACTGCTTTAACATACAGAAGTAAAATACGGAATATTTCTCATTTGTATTTGGGTTTTTTTCACTTAAACTTTTGAAATTGATCATGAAATTTAGTATTTATACACAAAACATTGTGAAAATTACAATAAACCGCTGATTCTACTTTATCAATAATATACCTGTTTTTTCATAGTACTAGCTATAAAAGTTATGGTGCTGCTGCTATGAATACCAAACCATGTTAGTATTATGCTGCACTGTTAACATAAGGTTTCGTATTATTTGTTGTTGCCGAAAAGTAAACAACCATTTTATTTGATGCATTTCATGACATACGTATTTGTTTGTGAAAGACAAATGTTGGAGCATCATTAGAAGCGCTTTCCACTCTTCTACTCGCCAGAAAAACCATCAAAAGCGGTCTAAATAATCAAAACATCACCAAGCCACTAAAATATTAAACTGAAAGGTTAACATCGGAGTTGACGCTTTGTCATTTTGTCCATTTGACTACAGCTACTTTTGTTTGGGTTTATTTCTGTTTATTTGATTTTGTTTTTTCAGAGTAAGAGCTGTATTTCAATTCAAATGTAAAACCCTTCGCCGTTAAAGCTGTGCAAATGGTTTCAGAATATGTGAATAACTGGAAAACAACGCTTAAATGTGAACTTATTACGCTGCAGTGTTACAGCAGGCTTGGTTTTTTCCCTAAAAACACATTTTTTCATCAATTATAACACAATGTCATTGTGTTCTGTCTCACTTTGATTTGATTACCAGTTTAAATAACATGAATGGCTTCCTAATATGTTTATAATTAGAAAATAACACCAAGCCACCAAATCATTACACTGCAGTGAGGTCAAACATGTTGGTATTGTCCATGAACATTCACCAGACACATGTTGTTTAGTCCATTTCTTTATAAGAGACCCCCGGAGAGCTTCATGGAAAACCCCTGCCTGCGATCGATGCTAATGAAAGAGAAGTCACTTGGTGTGTTCTCTATTGACAAAGTGAGAGGGAGGGTCTTAACTGCACTCTTAATTGCACTGTGTGTCTGTGTGTGTGTGTGTGTGTGTGCGTGTGTGTGTGTGTGTGTGTGTGTGTGTGTGTGTGTGTGTGTGTGTCTGCTGTTGAGCAATGTCGGGTTCATCTCGAGGTCAGGGTCAGTCACACTCATAAAGGGGGGGCGTGGTTTTTAAGAAACAGCTCATTGGCGAGGTCATACGGGTGAGGAGTCGGAGGTCAAGGGGGCGGCGCTAAGAGTGAAAACACTGACCAGGCCGCAGGTTCAACAAAGTTCAAAGTCGTAAATCACAACATTACAACCTCTCCGTGTCTTTCTCCCTCCTCTCCGGCCTTTATTTCTCCCTCACGTGCTGCTGTTTGCTCCTGTAAGCTTTAATTCTCTCTTTTAACACCGAGCACTTCCTTAGATCACTCTTAATTTAACTTATTTTTGTGTCTAAATCAACTAGTGTAACCTTCTTATATTCCTCTACATGATATGTTGTGAGATACACAAGATGTGTGTGTTTTAGTGTGGATGTGGAAACAGATTTTAACCTCTCACTGATATATCTGTATTTGCTCATATGTAGTTGGCCAGCAAAAAACAAGTTACTGTTGTAGAGAAATGCCAAATATACGGTTTGTTTGAGGCCACTTATCAAACAAGCTCTCCACTGCAGAGTCTGTGCACCAGAGAGCAGTGTATTGTACATCTTGTAGTGCTGCCCCCTCTTAGAAGAAGAAGAAGAAGACGATTAGAAAAAACTTTATTAATCCCAAAGGGTAAACTGCTTTGTCATCAGATGACATACAGTACATACAGGTCCGTAGCACAGCTGTTTCAACATGATTAGATACTTCAGACATAATATACGACATAGTACTCAACACAGGTGAAAAGCAGCAGAGACGTTGATAAAAACATAAATAAATAAATATACACCTCCAAAAGGAAAAAGCAACAAGCAGCCCTTAGTTAGCGATTGTTAATGCTGCAGGAACGAAGGATCGTCTGAGTTGTTCAGTAGAGCACTGAGGCATCACTAATCGCTCACCAAATGAGCTTTTGAGCTCCTTAAATATATTGTGGAGTGGGTGGTTTAACCAATTATTCGATTAGTTGACTAATTGGTGGTTTTGGTTGTAGTCAACAAAGATCAGTCATGTCATGTTTTAGGTTTAGGGTTTAGGGACCCCAAACTTCCCTTTCCCGGGCCACATTAACCAGCTCTAACTGGGGGATCCCGAGGCGTTCCCAGGCTGGACGTGCCTGGAACACCTCCCTAGGGAAGCGCCCATGAGGCATCCTTACTAGATGCCCGAACCACCTCAACTGGCTCCTTTCAACGCAAAGGAGCAGCGGCTCTCATCCGAGTTCCTCACGGATGGCTGAACTTCTCACCCTCTCTCTAAGGGAGACTCCAGCCACCCTCCTGAGAAAACTCATTTTGGCCGCTTGTACCCGCAACCATGTTCTTTCGGTCCTGACCCAGCTTTCATGACCATAGGTGAGGGTAGGAATGAAGACTGACCGGTAGATCGAGAGCTTTGCCTTCCTCAGCTCTCTTTTCGTCGGTAGAGCGACTGCAACACCTCCCCCGCTGCTCCGATTCTCCGTCAAAACTTACGCTCCATCGTCCCCTCACCCGTGAACATGGTCCCGAGGTACTTGAACTCCTTCACTTGGGGTAAGGACCCATTCCCTACCTGGAGAAAGCTATCCACCGGTCTCCTGCTGAGAGCCATAGCCTCAGATTAAGAGGTGCTGATCCTCATCCCAGCCGTTTCACTGACCGACGATGCCATCAGGACCACATCATCTGCAAAAAGCGATGAGATCCTCAGCACACCAAACTGCAACCCCTCCCCACCACAACTACCCCTCGATATCCTGTCCATGAAAATCACGAACAAGATTGGTGACAAAGTGCACCCCTGGCGGAGGCCAACCCCCACCGGGACCGAATCCGACTTACTGCCGAGGATCGGGACACCGCTCTCGCTTTGGGTGTACAGAGATTGGATAACCCACAGAAGTGACCCCCTCACCCCATACTCCCACAGCACCTCCCACAGTGTCTCCCTTTTATAATGAGAACATTCACAGGCCTAGTTAATTGTCTTTTAGGGCGTACTCACACTGTCCTTCTGGCCGGGGCCAAAACCGGTTTTTCAGCTAAAGCCTAGTACCTTTAAGCAGTGTGAGTGCACCCGTTCCGCTCATAACTGCGGCCAGCAGGTAAAGAGGTGGGCTTTAGCGGAGCCGTTTGCACATGTACGAGCACGAGCGTGCGCACGTGTACGAGCACGAGCACGAGCCCTACGGCAGTAGCGTTATGTCCGCCTGTTCGGACATGTAAATAGAAGGACGGACCATGCGTGGACATTTAACAACAACAACAATGGTGGTGAAAGGTTCACGTTGGTGTGATGCGGAGGTGGAGTGTTTACTGCAGATTTGGTCGATGAAAAGATTCAAAAACAGTCGACAAGACGCACAAAAACTCCGAAGTCTATGGAAAGATTTGTAAACAAAGCCACACACACGCGATCAACGCCAGCAAGAAGCATTGGTCGGCCCTGGCAGTGTGAGTACAAACGGGGCTGGGGTGCGGGGGGGAGAGGGAGGGGGGGCAAGTACCCTAAAGCCCGGGTCGCGGTACGGAAGGACAGTGTGAGTACGCCCTTAAGTTCCTATCTATCAAAGAGTGAGTTAAAACAATGGTGATCGATCATATGACCCACTAATGAAAGCACTTGTATTTGCTGCTTTGCTGAGAAATACGATCTGAGTGTCTGTGGCAACTTTCCCACGCCAAAATCAAATGCGCTGCACAGTTAGTGACACTTTTTACTTCGTTCTGCTTCTTTCTTCTGACCTATCAGTGTGGAGCATGTGAAGGCATCACGCCGGATCGCTGCAGAAACAACGTACCTCAGTTTTACGGATTATAACTTCAAAGTGACGCTTTTGCAGGATGTCTTGTGGAAAAATTCAGTTATACAGATCAGCTAATCGGTTAGTCGACATCGTATGAAAGTTAGACGACTAAGACTTTCTTTATTTGAGAATAGCCCTAATATCTTACTTCAATAATCATTAAATTATAATATCCAATTAATAACCCCCAAAGAAATTATGACTTATAAAATAGAAGCGTTTTTTATAATTTTTTAGTTGATACCATGTGTTAGAAATTTGATATAAGTTAAGAAATCAGTCATCAAATTGTTTTTTGTCTGTTTTACCTCAAAAAATTAATGTTAGTATCAGGTATTTTTGCTCTAGTACAAACACATTGTGAGGGAAAACTGTTTCACTGCACTTCAGACTTTATTCAAGCACATTTTAAACTGATTTGAATTACCTTACTTCAAAAAAACGCAGCTGTAAATCCGTTTTCTTGCTATGGAAGTCTGCTATGCTCTTCATAATGTTTAAATAATTAAAAAGACGTTTGAAGGCAAATACAGAAGAAGCCTTCAATGTGCACAAATCAGCAAAAGTGCACACAGTGGAGAGGATCATATAAATCATGCACTAAGTGGTTGTAATATGCAGGTAATGTGTTTTAACTGTTTGAACAGTCGGCACTATCAGGCAGGGGTTCAGCATGGCTGCCTGTAGTTTTGGCTCCATGTACATTCGATTTTGCACTAGTCAGTCTTGATTTGATTCAGTTCAATTTTGAATTGCTGCTCACTCAACAGCTAGCAAACATTACATTTAAAAATGACATTTTGGCTGCAGACATAAATGATCAACCTAGAAATCTTTCAGTTGAAGCTTTGATCGAGGCGCTGCAGAGAAAGAAGCCTCACAGTTAAAAATGCGTTCAACTTGCCTAATTACTCAATGTACAGGATACTCAAGGAAACAGACTTGCAGTATTTAACAGGACACTAAAGCTGTAAATATGAGTGTATTAATACTTAATTGTCAACTCAAAGGATTTTATTTCAGTTTCTTAAATGTGAGTTTCTTTCCTTCTTTGTGACATTAAACTGATTATCTTTGAGTTGAGGTCAAATCAAGACATTTGAGGACGTCATCTTGGGGTTTTGGGAAACACTGATCCCCATATTTTTGACCATTTTCTGACATTTTATAGACCAAACAACTCATCCATTAATCGAGAAAATAATCCACAGATTAATCGTTAATCATCACATTAATCGCCCTAAAGACATGAAAAATTAGACACCATTTGTGTAAATAACTACATTAAAAATGTTTTTCACACTTCAAAATTATACTTTTGTGGTTCAGTCACGATTGTTTTACCACAGTATATATATAATCAGATAGAAGTAATAAGAGCAGCATGCTGTTTTTTTTGTAAGGGCCCCTCTAGGATTGCATGAAGCCGACCTTTATTTCAGTGTTTCTCCCACAGAAACACGAGCAGATGAATACAGATCTGTCTGTCATCCGTGAGTCATCCGCATCCCTGAAAGCAGCAAAGCTTCCTGATGGAGTGTTTCAATCAGCTGATGTTGCCAAGCAACAAACAGTTTCATCCGGTAGGCAGGATTTTTGGCCGATATCTGGTAGCAACACGAGTCAGGTCCAAGTCTTGTAATGAGATGATCCGGTCCAGATGCTGACAGAAATGATCAAGTTTCCTTCACAACAACAACAACCAAGTGTGGGTGAGATGAGGTGAAACTCAAACAATTGCTGCAGGAAAATGTGGTCCTTTATGTAGAAAATACTATATTTACAAAGGCATCAATGAAAAGTATGAATAAGATTATAGTAATCAATTCACTTACATTTAACACAACTTTATTTATCCCTTTATGTTAGTTTGTTTAGATGTAAATATTTGAGGAAGACTTTGGTTCATTTTGTGATTTTAAACCCCCAGATGTTGGATACGTAGCAGTGTTGTAATGTATCTCCGTCTATTTGACTCTAACGCTCCAATACAACAACATAGAGTATGCATGTGATGGTGTGTTCTTTATACTATGACAGTTGAAAAAAACAACAACACACACAACATAGAAGAAGTTACACGCCGCTAACACATTTAAAGGCTAAACGTTTGAAGTCTAGATGCGGAATTGATGATAAATACATTGATAAATAATATGAATATCTTAAAAGAATGAGCTGTTTTATAAAGCCAGCATTCTAAAATGTATAATATTAATTATTAAATATTTGCAACATCAGAGAGTTGTGAAACACATGCAGCATACAAATTGATATATAATAATAAGTTCAAAGCAAAATATACATAAACAAAAGGTTTTTCGGTGTGTGCCACCTCCAGACTTGAGACTGATTCTGTACAGTATAAACTACACGCTAATCTCCTCGTAGATCAACAGTCACTAAAGCTACCTCTCGGTAACTGTTACCAGCATCATTTATTGGTGGAAATGCTTTCAAACATTTCCAACCTATGCTGTCATAATATTTATTTATTTTTCATTTTTAATAGTCTTCTTCCATAAGTTTTTCAGTCGCCTTTAACTGCTGCATACTTTCAGCTACGAAAACCATTCACCCCTTTCAGCTATTTTGTGCTGATTTTCAGCTTTTTTCGGCCTTTCATACTTTTTAATATATGAAAGTCTATGGAGATCCTCTTAAAATCCTCTTAAACATGCTCCTCTTTGAACTGTATCTAGTTAATATTCACATATTATATGAGCCTCATGTGAAATCTCAGTTAACCCACTAACAGCAGTTTCCCTCCATATGTGTCATGGTGCTTTAAGTCATAACTGGAATGACATCACACCCAGGGGTGAAAGTAGGTTTTATTTCCCGTACTTTCTATCCCACTGCTAGTGTGAAAGTCTCAGACTTTGCAACAAACGCTTTGATTACCAGCTGTTTTAGAGACACTTCAGAGTTATATGTATATGGGGGGAAACATGTTGCTACTGATATTTGACGTTAGCAGGTGTGTTGTCATGCTGAAAGTGCGGCGTACCCACTCCAAATCTTTTAGAGGTACGCCGTATCGGCCAGTACCGGGTTACTTTCACCCCTGGTCACACCTCAGTTGACCTTGTTCCAGTCACAAAGTCAGAAAACCATTATATTGATATTGGGTTAGCCAGGTTAGCTGTTGTTAGCAATACCATTAATGCATTATATTGTATTTTGTGTTTACAAACTCAGAAGTGTGAATAAAGTGTGTATTCCTTCAGCTTAAGCTACTGTTGATGCCGAGCGCTGCCATGTTGGGTTGCAAGGTAGATAAGGGATGCTGGTCTGGTCTCTCTGTTCTTTCACATTTTGGAAAGAAATCCAGACTTCTCGTTCAGGCATCCCAGATGTTTTAGAAACTAGTGACGGCATGTGGAGTTTCCCCTACAGAGCATGTGTGTGTGTGTGTGTGTGTGTGTGTGTGTGTGTGTGTGTGTGTGGTCTGTGTATGATCCGTGTAACAGGCTGATTAGGATTTTATGAGGTCAAAGGTCAACAGGAGCTGGGGAAGAATGAACTTGTGACCTCGGGGGTCAAACAGAGGAGAGAACTGTTACGACCTGACACTCTCACTTTTACCGTCTCACTTCTACTTGAATTTATGCCGTCATCCCTCCTCTACCTCTCATGTTTATTCCTTCCTTTCTGTAGCAGAACGGGTTCCCATCAGATTGTTTCACACATTCTTTACATTATATGGTGGTTTTCAGCCCTCAGCCCAGAGTGGAAAGCAAATTGTTCTCTCCAGCATTAACAAAAACAAAGAAGAATGTTTTAGGTCATGGAAATGCTCTGGAGAGTCGTGGGATTTTACATCTGGGCCACAGTGAGATTCTTGCTGTGTAGTAACCATTGATGTCACGATTATTATTTTTAATTTGTCTCATTTGAAGCCGAGTGCTCACCTCTGCTGTGTTTCTACACTGAACATCACAGATATTGCTTGTCAGTCAAATAAATATCAGTGCGATGACTTCTAGTGTTAATTTCTGGTGGCTATTACTGCTTATCAGAGCTCGCTGTAGTAAAGCACTTTAGCATCAGTTTTATGCACTTACTGTAATGCCGAAGCATGTGGTTTGATGAAAATGTGATTTTTAAGGTGATAATCTATTAATCCCTCTATTTTTTTTGTCCATTTAAAAAAATGCTTTCCATTTGAGGCCAGTAAGAAAAGAGGGCAAAGCTCATTCCTTTCTGTATTGGACTATGCTAATGTGATTTACATGCGTGCTTTTACATCATTAACTCAAAAAGCTGGATTGTGTAGGGCGCTCAGTGGTCAGAGCCCCGTATACGGACTACGACCTGCGGCCCTTTGCTGCATGTCGCCCCCTCTCTCCTTCCCATTTCCTGTCAATCTCCAGCTGCACGTTCAAAAAATACATAAATAAAGGCAAAAAAAAAACTTTAAAGAAGTTGGATCATGCATTAACATTGCATTACATTTTGTAACAAATGCAGGCTCACACACTCACACTTGCATCTTATATGAATCTTTATCATTGTCTTCTCTGAGATGGAAAATGAAATGCACATGTTATTCATTGTCAGCGATATCCTTTCATACCAGCAACTATAGATGATTAGCTGATTAGCAGTGCCTTATGTACATGTAGTGTATTGAGAGGGAACTCTTATTAACTGTTAGATAGCCAAACGGCATGCTAGGTACCGCTTGCTCTCCATCGCTCGGTACAGACCAGAGATGTTACACTGTAGCTAACTTTAATAAAGAAAGCCTTTCTTCCTGGAAATAGCCTGGTCCCAAATATATAAATACAGGACCTTTGCTTGTAATGGTGTGTTTTTACAGAGTGCTGTGGCTGTTTTTACCTTAGGAAAAAGATGTCAATACAAGGGAAAAGCTTGATACACTTTAGGTTAGGTCCGTATTGTCGTTACATTACAGTCAAGTAATGAAGAATCTTCTCTCTGTCTTCCACTTTCTTTCGTCTGTATGTTATTCCTCAGTGTTATGATATAATCTCATATTCTTCCTCTCCCTCTCTCTGTCTTCCCTCTCTCTCTCTCTCTCTCTCTCTCTCTCTCTCTCTCTCTCTCTCTCTCTCTCTCTCTCTCTCTCTCTCTCGCCTGAACCCATTGAACCGTCTCTCCACCGCACCCTTTCTCCCCACTCACTTCCTGTGTAAAGGAACAATTAAAGGATTGTTCCTCCAGCTGAGGGCACTGAGGCCTTGATCTAGAGAAGCCACCACATCAGCTAGAAAAAGCCACATGAAATATCAGATATGAAGAACCTCCTTTAAGGATAGGGGTTTGTGCCTTTAGACCAACAAGAGTAAAGCAAAAAGGTTTTGATAGATGATCAACTTTTGAAGTAACACACACAAGGGGATGATGCCCTCGGCAGTTATTAAAGTACAATTCCTTTGCAAAATCATCCCATGGTCTTTTTTGGCACTTACATACATCAAATAAGACATTGATACAGTTATTTTTGTTTAACAACTATTAACGGCGATATCCCGGAGAGTTGCTAACAGACGGACGTAGCTAACACTGATTAGCTCGGGGCAGTAGGATGAAGGCATTAAAACGTCTTTTTTAACCACTAATGCTGCTCTAAATAACACCAAACCTCTGCAGTAGCATGAGAAGAGTCAATACACATTAAACAAAGCACCAACTACATAGTTAGTGAACCCAGAGTTTATTAAAAGAGTGTTTTAAAGACTTACCTACTGGCCCCTGTACCAGCGCCTCTCATAGTAAAGTCCAATCGAGTCGACTACCAGATGTAATCCAAAAGGAAGGAGCCCATTGGTGCTTTGTTTCCTCTCCCAGATTTCTCTGTTAATAGTTTATACATGAAAAAAACTGTCTTGATGGCTTATTTGATGTATGTAAGTGCTGAAAAAGACCACAGGATGGCTTTGCACCGGAATTCCACTTTACAGCTTTTTTTATGGCTGTGAGAGACACCTCAGCGCGGTCCTCAGCAGATGGCGCACAAGCCATGAGCATGAGTTGTTAACGCTCACTGCTTTGCTCTCCGCGGTATTCTCTGGAACACCAGAGGGCGTACAAAGACAATAGAGAGTGAAAGTAAAGGACAGTAGGCAACGACGTACCACCAAACATTTGTACAATTGTACTCGTTAACTTTATTGTCTCTTACCTCCAATCGTGAACCATAAACATAACGCATAGACTTCGCTTAAAGTTGCAGTCCATAAGATTTAATCAAGTTAATTGTCTGTAAAGTTTCTATCCATCAACGAGTGAGTTAAAACAATGGTGATCGATCATGTGATTCACTAATGAAAGCACTTGTATTTGCTGCTCTGCTGAGAAATATGATCTGAATGACTGTAACGACTTTACCGCGTTAAAATCAAATGCGCAGCACAGTTAGTGGCGCTTTTACGTCGTTCCCCTTCTCTCTTCGGACCTCCTGTCAGTGTGGAGCACGTGAAGGCATCACGCTGCATCGCTGCAGGTGAGAGTGCCGATCAATTGCCGTCAGACAGTCAACACTGTTCGGTTTCCAAAGGAACTCTGAGAGACTTTAAGTAAGACATGATTATTGACAATAACATGATGACAAACTGTAGCTGATGTGAAAGAAAAAAAAATGATTCAGTGTTGAAACCTGTAACTCATCCTTAACACATGTAGGTTTATTGATGCTACAGTATATCAGCGTAATATTGGCATCTGAATAAAACCCATACCTGCACATCAAATGACGGTTGTGATACAGTTTGACTGTTTATATACATTAGATCAGTCTTTCACAAAAAAGGGTCGCGGACCTGTTTTTATTGAGTTGGCAACCGGCAAAGTAAAATGCAAAATGCTGCTGATATGTGATTAATTCTTCTAATTAATAATTAAGATGAAATCCTCTCTGCTGCACTCCTGACTCCAGCTGACACAGGGAGTCTGCTGCTTTACTGTTTGTAGTGAAAGCTCATTATGAGGTTGTGAGAAGCTCAACATTACACTAAGCACATTTAGTTATTGCTGTGATGTACTTTTATAAAGAAATGAATACATTTAAAACGCATGGTTTGTTGTGTTCTTTATCTGTGGTTTATAAATGTCATGATGTACTTGACACCAAATTTCTCTTCTTCCCTCACAGGCGGAGCGACGCGCGTACAGAGAAGCGGAGATTAGCATGATGGACGACCTATCAGAGGGCGACTTTCAGAAAGAGGAGGAGTCAGCCAGCCCTGCCCCTCTCCCTTCACAACCACACACGGCCCCTGCCTCGCCAACGGTTGCTGTGACACCGGAGCCAGTTGCCAGGGGAGAACGGCCCTTGCCCAGGGAGATAGAGTACCAGGTGAGATGATTACTAGTGATGGGAGGACCAGCTCTTTGATGTGAGCCGGATCTCATGGCTCACATTCAAAAGAGCGGCTCATTGTTCTTTTTTACTACTTTTTTAAGGGATAGGCGTTTTTATCTGCGAATATCGATCAGGTGCACGCACCTGCCTGTGACGCATGTTGGATAAAAGTGTCAATAAGAGCGTGTTTGGTGTATTTTCGTTGTAAAAGTTGTAAAAGCGAAAAGTTGTGCATCTTGCAACCTGGGTCTGCTGTTACTGTACAAAGAAAAGCTCTCAAGTACGACTCAGTTCAACACCAAAGATGCGTTCAAAGAACCGTTTAGTTCACTAATGATGACTGATTCTTACCTCCACCCAGGAGGTTATGTTTTGGGTTCAGTTTGTCTCATTGTCAGCACGATTACACAAAAACTACCAGTCCGATTTTCATGAAACTTGATGGAAGGGTGGAGTTTTGGTGAAGGAAGGACAAATTGAGTTTTGGAGCTGATCTGAATAACGGGGCAGATACACTGACCCTTTTTCACTTTTGTTAACATTGCAGGATAGGGCTTGGCTTTGTGGCGGTCTGCGTGCTCTGAGTGCCTTTCTAGTTTGTAAATGATTGTCTTTTCCAAAAAAAGGAAGTTATGCAGGATGAGAAATTACTATTTAAAGCATCTCCTAAAACAGGTTAAGATGCACAAGAGAATAATAGAAGAGTTCACCAGCTGAGAAAATATACAGAGCCACAGGGTTTTCTTTTTAATAAGTAATAATTAGTGCCCTCAAGTAATTATTATTGTGCACACGAGATGAAAAACATCATCTTTAGAAACAACTGATTTTACTCATTACTTTACTTTTTAGAAACTGAAGAGATACATTGTGTTTAAAAGCAGCATTTGGTGGATGTGATAAATGAAGTCAAAAATTAAGGGGAAAAAAGTCCAAGGTGCAGGCTTCAGTCTGGCGACCTTAATGACATGAAATGTCATGCTTTATACTCTATATACTCTTTATACTAATTTCCACTTCAGACCCTTAAAAGGTGTTTTTTTTCTTCTGTTCTGTGTGTTTTAGAATTTAGCTCATTAACTGCAAATATCAACAGTCTTGTTATCTTAAGTTTTCCATCTTTAATTAATGTAACAGAAGATTTGGCCGATTCAGTAACTGCTGTATTTATGTACCATCTCATATCGTGAGTGCAGGTATAAACTGGACGTTTGTTTTCTGTGTGCCAACAGGACGGTCGGGGATTTGGCATCGGTGTTCTGGTGTTCGGGAAGCTGCGAGGTTTCTCGTGGTGGCCCGGCAGGATCGTTTCCTGGTTGATGAGCGGCCGCAGCCGAGCCGCAGATGGAACTCGCTGGGTGATGTGGTTTGGAGACGGCAAGTTCTCTGTGGTGAGGAACTCCTGAAATGAAATGATGAAATACTGGTACAACGTGTGTCAAACCCCCATCAGATGCTCAGAAAAGCCCTCACACATCACTTGTTATAGCTTCAGTTTTTAGGGAAGCAACTTGGCATTTTAATGCGGTAGCTTAATGTCTTTAACACCCCGAGCCCCACTATTCTAATTTAATGCTTTTATAGACACCAGAGTACTTCCCAGTTAACGCTTTTCAAATTAAAATTTACTTTTATTCTGTGGTTGACAGCTCAGTGTTAAATCAACACTTAATTTGAGAAGTTTCAGTAAGTGGATGCCCTTCATTTTTTTTTCTTTTGCTTTTGAGTTATTAAAAGTAGAATTTAGAAGTCCTCATAAGACAGATGTCCTGAAAGGATACGCTCAGACAGAATGAAATTTCATTAAGTATTTCAAAGACTTTCTCCAATAATTTCTGGCGTTTCCTTTAGATCATAATGACGTTCATTATAATTTCTTTGTTTTGCAGGTTTGTGTGGAGAAGCTGATGCTTCTGAGCTCGTTCTCTTCTGCCTTCCACCAGCCCACCTACAACAAACAGTCCATGTACAAGAAAGCCATCTTTGAGGCTCTGCAGGTGGAAACACAACATTTTAACTTTTTTTCTGCGTCAGGGAGTGTGGGTTCTTTTGAGTCATTTCTGATGGCTCATCATTTTATCTTTCTATTGCTGCACTTACTGTATTTCTCTGTGGATGAAATATATGAAAAGTCTGATTTTACTCATTCCTTTCTTATGTAACAATCTGTATTTGCATTTGAGGAGGTGTTGTTCTCATCTAGCTCTGCCCACAGTGTATAAGCGGTAACATGTGCGTACGACATCTCATATTATTGTGGGTTCTTCTTCGATCCAGCAGTGCTTCATTTTTTTCTTTTAAGTAACACAGAACACATTTCAATTAATTCGTCATTCACTTAAACTTCTATAAAATTATAAACAAGTAGTGAAGGATTGATACGATAAAACCTGCACTCGTGGATCACTTTGCTTCTCAATTTACACAACAATGCCCACATTATCCTTCATATTAGACGTGTTTGTCACTGTGTGTGTACTGTGTGTTTATCTTGTGTGTAGGTGGCCAGTGTTCGGGCGGGGAGGCCAGTACCTTCCTGTGATCCAAGCGATGATGCAGAGGGGGTGGACATTCAAACCAGTCAGATGATAGAGTGGGCCATGACCGGCTTCCTGCCCAAAGGTCCTCAATCACTGGAGCCTCCAGAGGGTATGCACACATCTCATTTAAAGATCCCCTATTGTCAAAAGTGAGGTGTCTTTTTTTTATTTTACAGCAGGTGGAGGTGGTATAAAGATACGGGGAAAGTTTCGACAGAGAAAATGCAATGTATCCGTATCCTGTATGGAGTTTCTCTTCAGGCATTTTTAAAAGTTCGCTTGACATTTGAATGGAAGCACAGCCACTGTTGCTCCATTGTGGTATTAAAGAAGATGTTTGTTCCGTTCTTATATCCCCGCAGAGGAACAAAATCCATATAAGGAAGTGTACCCAGAGATGTGGACGGAACCTGAGGCAGCGTACACGCCTCCACCCGCCAAGAAACCGCGCAAGAACTCAGCTGAAAAAGCAAAGATCCGAGAGGTGATTGACGAAGGGACCAGAGGTAAACATACAAACACATTTAATCTGAAGCCGCTTATACTTTTTTAAAAATTACTCACCACTTCTCTGTATATTTTTTTTATATATTTATACAGAGTGAAGAGTGAGTGAGCTCTTCCACTTGAATGATTGAATAATTCCCACGGTTTTGCAGCAAACCCCTTTCAATAGTTTTTTTGCAGCAAAACATCCAGAATAATATATCAGAAGTGGACTACTTTTATCGTAAAAATATCATAATGCTCAAAAATGAGGTCGCTTTTATCAACATTTATAACATTTAAAGACTTTTGCACGACTTTTCATATGAATTATTCCCTTTTTTTATTAACTGATGGGTGTGTTGATGTGTTCTAATGTATTTTCTTGTTCCAGAGAGGCTCATATGTGAGATCAAAAAGAAGACCAGGAACATCGACGGTAAAAGCTCCAGATTACTTCATTCAGTCTTCTTTAAGGAGATGAACTGTTCTGTGCCTTTAGCAAAGTGTTTTACACAAGGTTTGCTGAGTATAGAGTTGACTTAAAGTTCATTTTTATTATTCGCCCCTGATGTTTTTATAGTGTCTTATAGCATTAACAATTACAATTTGTCAAAACTTAATAAAATATCCCTTGAAATGCGTTTCAAAGGTGACAAACCGTTAAATATAAGACGTACATTATTATTTATTCTACACATATAGTAGCTTTGTGAAACCATCCTGATTGTATTTCTGTAGATCCTGTATTTTACTCTCAGATCACTCTGGTAACGTTCGGCGGAGAACATTTGGAGAAGTTTGCCCAAGCGACCGAACCGATCAGTGTTGGTTTTGAGGGGGCTTTAATTGTAACAAAACGAGAAGCAACTGTTCAGTGTAAACAACATGGTGGCTTCTGTGGATGCGATGAGCGCAGCTATGGAGCAAGCCGCTTGCTAACACTTTATTCTCTTGGATCCTTCTGTTGAATATGGACCGGGCACCTGAAGTTGTGCCTTTTGTCCGTGTAAAATTCACGTTATGTAAACAGGAAATATCCTTCACCTACACGTTTACTTTCTGAGCTTTGCCTCAACGCTGTAAGTACGTCATGCGCTTCATTGATGTGATTGGTTGATTTGGCCCGTATGTTGGTGATAGACAGATGGTTTATCCAATCAGCAACCAGTATTTTCGCCTCTTCCCAAAAGATCTCCAAACAAGAGTTCCCAGATGGAAATGCTGAGACAATGAGAATCAATCCTGGAGGAGTCAGGTTACACGTATAGAGTGTTTTTTGTTTCATTGCCAACCAATAACTGTTTCTTAAATCGTTTGCACTTTAGTCTGTAGTGTTTCTGTAGTTTAGCGTGAAACATCTCTGGAAGCCAACTTTTGTTCTTGTTTACATGTTTGCCATTTACCTGTTTTTTATGGAGAAAGAGTAGAATAAATTGTCAACTTGGGCGTCCAAAAATAGATTATGAGCTGGATCACAGCACCTAAAAAAAATTATAGAGTTTTTGTTATTGATGCTAAGAATATGTCGTTATTGGGGCAGTAAACGTTTTAGTTGTCGTACCTTTAAATTCCTCCTTTAATCTAATGGAAGGGCTAAACAAAGTGTTAAATGTAATATTGGGATGATGTCTGTGTTTTTCAGATATCTGCATCTCCTGTGGGAGCCTCAACGTCTCTCTGGAGCATCCTCTCTTCATGGGGGCGATGTGTCAGGGCTGCAAAGTAAGAAACACTTTTATCACTTGACTGACACTTTGGTTTGGCCGATAAGTCGACATCATTATTAATATTATTATTAATAATATTATTTTTATTATTATTATTATTTGGAATCCCTTGCGTAAAACAATATATTACATTAAACATAATTTTGATGATTGTGATTTATTTTTTCAGTGTTGTGATGTTGATTTCAAATACACTCTAGTAGCCATGAATAAATGCATATATTTATAGACAGAAAGCAAAATACAAATCACCAAACACCCTGACCACGCCCTGATCAGACAGTGTGAACATTTTTTTCTGTTGAAGATGCTTCGATCGTGCAGAGCGTTGCCAGTTGCGTCTTTTTATTATTCATGCCAGAAAAGTTGAAGTTAAACGGGGTCGGCCGCTTTTCTGCTTTTCTTTTTAGGACGCAAAACGCCATGCGCTCGGCTCAGCAATGCAAAAGCAGCCAGCAAAACACTTTTACAATTAAAAAAAGCCAACCCAGGCTGCTGAAAAGCGCTCTGTGTGATTGAGGCCTACGCCTGAAACTAATTACTGTCAATATTGTTTATTATTTTAATTAACAGATCATTTGTTTTGTCTAAATAATAAATGAAAAATAGTGAAAAATGTCCCTCGAGCCCGTGGTTTTGCTTCTGAATGCTTTGTTTTGTTCGATCAACAGATAAAACTGCAAAATGTATTCAATTGACACTCATAGAAAACAGAGCTCAAATCCTCACATTCGAGAAGCAGGAATCAGAGAATATTTGATATTTACCTAAACAACAAAGTAGAAACATTGCTGCGCACCGGTATGTGATGTTACACAGACACATGGAAACACAAATGCAGACTCTCTCCTGACTCTGTTTTGATTCTCTGGCAGAACTCCTTCCTGGAGTGTGCCTACCAGTACGACGACGACGGCTACCAGTCCTACTGCACCATCTGCTGTGGAGGCAGGGAGGTGCTCATGTGTGGCAACAACAACTGCTGTAGGTCAGTATAAAACCGTGTGTGTGTGTGTGTGTACACGGGTGAGTTTGGGATTGGCAGGCAGCTTCTTCTTCTTCTTCTTGTGGCTGGCACAAGGTTTTGGATTTCACATTGACAGAAACAATTACCCATAAATGTCAAAACGTGATGTATGTATGGCTCCTTTCATTGGCAATTGAGTCGGACGACTCATGTGGAGCAGATTTATTTCTGTGTATATACAGTTTATTTCTTCATGTCGCCTCTTCTGACCTCATCGCTGCAAACATTCACCAGCTCACAGCAGATATTGTGAATCAGGCAGCGGTGGAAGAAATACTCAGGAGCAAATGCTACAGAGTAAAAATACTCCATTTAAAGTCTAAAAGTAAAAGTACAGAGTGTGTCCCTAACAATCAATAAATAATTTAGTGTTTAATAAATTTGATCAAAGGAATTTTTGCTTTTCTTTGACAGTAGAACAGTTTAGAAAGATAGACTATTGACATTAAAGCAGCAATACTACAGAGTTAAAATACTCACAAGTTAAAGTCCTGCTTTCAAAATGTAAAAGTTAAAGTGAGCGTACGTCTAGTGTTTTACGCATTATATTGAATAATGTATTGTATGTTAAAGGCATTTGTGCTTCTATCTGATGGTATTACAGTTTAAAGGGAGTGATGACATTTACTCAGTCCTGCATTCAAAAGCTATTAAAAGCCCATCAGTATTAGCATCAAAATATACTTAAAGTACCAAAAATACTCATGAACTTAGGCGTTATTGGAAACTGAAAACAGCAGTCGGGAGAAATGGAAAAAAACCTTCAGTTCCTCTTTCCTCTTCTTACTATAAAGAAAAACTCTCCAGTTCTGATATAACTGATGCTATTGCAGCATCTACAGTAAACTCTTTAGGAGCCATTGTTGTTGTTTTTTTAACTTCCAGTTCTTTTGAGTTTATTTTCAGCTTCCAGTAGCGGACGGTGTTTGGTATAAACAGCAGTGATTTAGACACAAAGCCCGACAATCTGGATAAACCGTATATCACAGTTTATTATATTTTTTATTAATGATCTGTTGTCAAATAATTGTAGTGGAGTAAAAAGTACAAGATATGGAAATACTTACTGTACACTAAGTAAAGTGTAACAGTACCTTCATAATTAATAATAATAATTAACAACGCCCCAAAACTGCATTAGACACAGGGCACAAAGCATCAAAATAAATATCTAAATCTAAACCTGACATGCAGAACCAACAACGTCAGGTGCTTTTTAGTCAGAATAATGATAATACATAATTATAGTAATACATCAAATTTATATAGAGCTTTTTCAGGTGCTCAAAGACACTTTGGGGAGAGCAACAAACAAAACAAAACAAAACAAATAAGAAAATCATAGCAGTCTACTATAGAAATGCAAGGAAAACACATGTGTAATGGTGTGTGTTGGTGTTGTGTGTGTGTGTGTGTGTGTGTGTGTGTGTGTGTGTGTGTGTGTGTGTGTGTGTGTGTGTGTGTGTGTGTGTGTGTGTGTGTGTGTGTTTGTGCAGGTGTTTCTGCGTGGAGTGTGTGGACCTGTTGGTCGGAGCCGGCTCGGCGGCGGTGGCCATCAAAGAAGACCCATGGAACTGCTACATGTGCGGCTCCAGGAACACCTACGGGTTACTGCGGCGACGGGACGACTGGCCCTGCAGACTACAACACTTCTTTGCCAACAACCACGAACAGGACTTTGTGAGTCTGTAAATGAAGTAAAAGTACTAGAATATAAGCATCAAAAAATGCTTAAAGTACCAAAATAATTTTAATTATTGATGCATGTTATCACTAATGTTGCAGCTGGTGAAAGTAGAGTGAAGTTAATTATATACTGCTGAGTAGATTACCTTTGAAAATATATCACAAATTATTAGTTTTTATTTTGTATTAATAATCTAAATATGCAAAGTAACTGAAGTTATCAAATGCATTATTGGTAGTAAAGTATTTGAGTGAATGTAAGTAAAGGTTTCCCTGCAGGTGTCATCATGTATCCAGGAACATTAGAGGTACGTGGTGTGCATCATTAAATTTAATTCAAAATGACGGGTCATAATCTTAAAAATAGACGACATTAAATAATTCTATTTCTTCATTGTAACGCTGCTACTTCTTTATTTACCTTTACTTCTGCACTATAAACCCCATTCCTTTACAACCACCAACTCAGTCTTGACAAGTCAATTATGTGTTGAAAATGTGATCTGTTTACCCTCCGAGTCTAATCTGCTGCTGTAAACTTGCTCAAAGAATGATGTGAGATCACAGTTAAACAGCTTCTGCTCCAGGGCTCGTCCTCACTCATTAATTATCCACAAAGGCTAAAACACATCAAAACAGACCATGTTCACATTCAATCATTGCTGTTCTCCAGCTCGTCACCATGAATAAAGATGATTTTTAATGTGCTTCTCTCTCTACAAACTGTAGAGCTTAATATTTATTTCATCTTTTTCTCATCCACTTCTCCTATTCCTTTCAACTCTCTCTCTCTAGGAGCCGGCTAAATTGTATCCTCCAGTTTCAGCAGAGAAGAGGAAACCAATCAGAGTTCTGTCTCTGTTTGACGGCATCGCCACAGGTACGTAGTGAGGATTATTGATTAGAAGATGATGTTGGCTGCACGCTCAGTCACACAGATTGAAACATTTCTACAGATGGATATACAAACCTCTCAGGAAATGTTATCTGAAATACCTGAGGGAATATGATTTGAAAATCACACCTTTAACCATTTCAGCTGGGAAGGAAGAAATATCATCAAAACAGTATAAAACTGCTTCACGGTGATATTGACCTCATTTGGACGACACTTTACGTTCTGATCCTTGCATGTTAAGTTCACATTGCACTAAAATTCTCAATAAAATGAGAAAATACTTTTCATTTCTCAAGTATTTAATTCCCACAGGAGTGTACTTAAATAGGCTTTACCATGTGGTTATTTCACATGGACTGTTTATTGAATCATATCGTTACTGAGATATGAAATGATCTCTTTTGGCCATATACAGAACCGTATCACCCAGCCTTAAATGTCATTATGAGCATGTTAGCATTTACCTCGAAGTACAATTGTACCCAAGTAGAGCCTCACATGGCTGCAGAGTCTTAGTCTTTCATTGCCACTGTGTGCACAAGAATGCTGGATTATTACTGTATATAATAACTATAATAATTATTACTGTTTTTATTCAAAAAAGTGCGATTTGTGGCTGTTCATGGGAGAATTGTTGGGTCTCTGTAATTATTGAATAAGTCATAGAGTGTGGTCTACCTACTCTATTTGTAAAGTGTCTTGAGATGACTTTTGTTATGGTTTGGCAGTGTAAATAAAATAAAATTATAAAAATAAATGTATTAACTGTTTAATCTATAAATCATAAGAAAATAGTGAAAATGTCTGGCACAAGTTCCACGAAATGAAGTTAAATGATATGAAATGAAAAAGAGAGAGGTTAGCTGAGAATGTTTCATTTTGTATTATTGGATAAATTACTGAAATGATTGATTTAAAAAGTGTTGCTGTCTAATTTTCTGTCGATCGACTATTCAGTTGTTCACCTGATCATTTCAGCTCTATGTGTGTGTGAGACCAAACACAAACACTTCGTACTGCAGAAGTTGTTTTGAGGAATATAAGCGTTTTTAGGTCTTATTTCAACAGGAATGATTTTGCAGTGAACTTCCACAGTTTCCAACCTGTATTTAACCAAATGCATTTGTGTATTTGTGCACTCAGGTCTGTTGGTGCTGAAAGATTTGGGAATGCAGGTTGACAAGTACGTGGCGTCCGAAGTATGTGAGGACTCCATCACTGTTGGCATGGTCCGACACCAGGGTCGCATCATGTACGTGGGTGACGTACGCAACGTAACACGCAAACATGTGAGTGAAACTCCTCTTTGCTTCGAGGTAGAATACATCATCATGCGTAACATTGCAGGGACATTCAGGAAGCATTTAAGGGACCATGCTTTATTTCTTCTTACATGTTCATTGTTTTTGATTGATTTACTCCAACACATTTCTTAAGGATCTCCTCCAAACATGTATTGAGACATATACATATGTGTTTGGAACAATAATGTGTGTATGATGTGTTTTTTTCTGCAAAAAAAAAAATGTAGAATTTACACAAATCCTTAAAAAAAGGCATCTGCTGCCTCTACCTCCTGAATCTAAAGTTTTCCTGCTGAACACAAGGCAAGTCTATTGTTTATTTCCACATAAAATGACATTCAAATAAAATAATTACAAAACTATAAACAAGCAAATAAAATAAAACTAAAACCTACAACATCAGGGGTAACAGTGCAGTTAAAGCAACTAATAAATGGTTTTGTTCACTGAAAGGCAGCGGCAAACAGAGAAGTCTTCAGTCTTGATTTAAAAGAGTTGCAGCAGACCTGCAGTTTTCTGGGAGTTTGTTCCAGATATGTGATGCATAAAAACTCAATATGTAACAGGAAGGAAACCTTGTTTTAAAGGAAGAGGATTGGGATAACTTATGTGAGATACAAGAACAAGCTCAATTATGGCGAGAACAAGTAGGAGCACACTGTAGGAACAAGAAGAAAAAAGAAACACTTGTCTGTGCTCTGTTGCTGTTAGATCGATGAGTGGGGACCCTTTGACCTGGTGATAGGAGGAAGCCCCTGCAACGACCTCTCCATAGTCAACCCTGCAAGGAAAGGCCTTTTCGGTAAGAAGCCGTCTTTGAATCCATCAGGGTTGACATATTCTTTAAAGATGAAATATTGAAGCTACAAATGCTCAGAGGCACTGATGATGAAATATGGAGGCTGAACCTTCTCTCTCCTCCTGCTAGAGGGTACCGGACGCTTGTTTTTCGAGTTTTACCGTCTGCTGCACGAGGCTCGACCAAAACCTGGCGACGAGCGTCCGTTCTACTGGCTGTTTGAGAACGTGGTCGCTATGGGAGTCAGCGACAAACGGGACATCTCCCGCTTTTTAGAGGTACAGAAGCACGAAAACACGCACTTAAATACAAGCCAAAAAATACACAACTGAAGCAGGAGAGCGAAGACATAAAGTCAGTTAAAGGCTTTTAGGCTCTTCAGGAAATGCCACCCACTTTATGAAGCATTTTACACTATTTTAGATGCTTAAAGATGCTTTTTATAGTGACCCAAAAAGTACTTACAGCAAGTAAAAACCACATAGATAACACTGGAACATGTCTGATAATAACATTAAGCTTTTGATCATATAACACCATATCTTTGTAAATGTAATTTTGTCTTTAATTACTTAATGTATGTGACATTTTGGATAAAAATTAGTTATATATATATCAAAATAAAGGTCTTGCAAAAAGGGTTCATGTGAATTCTAAACCAATCAAGACCCTGAGCACACTGAACTATTTGGGGCCAAATAAAAATATTTTTTTAAGTAAATGCCAAAATATTGTTTATTAAGTATATTGTCACCTACATATTAATGATTGAACTTAATAAACAAAGTCAGGACAGCATATGGTCACTTTTTGGGGGGTTGGGTACAGAATTCTCTGAACTTTTGTTTGTCAGTATACAAAGTACCGATTCACATTAAAACAGTCAGTGCCAAATTTCGGTACCTGAGAGTTGAATGGCTTTTTTCTGTCCTCTCCTCTGACAACACAAACAATATTATATAAAATAGCATATAATAATATAATATAATATAATATAACATTACATAATATAATGGATATAAGATGAAAGCAGAGGGAAGTATGGAGATGTTTTATTTTGTGTGCTGTGTAAAATGTTCTTGATAAATAATAAAATGTGAACAGGATAAACGTATTTTGACTTATTCTTACAACTGAAATTACATTTTTGGTTATGACACAGAGAATAAAGATACTCTAGGGACTCTTATCATGCTACTGCAGAGGTTTGGTGTTATTTTGAGCAACATTAGTGATTAAAAAAGACGTTTTAATGCCTTCACCATACAGCCCCGAGCTAATCACTAATCACATCCGGCTGTTAGCGACTCTGGACTCTTTGTACACGAAACAAACTATCTCTATTTCTTATTTGATGTACTGTATGTTAGCGCTGAAAAAGACTGTGTGATGATTTTGCACCAGAATTACACTTTAAGTGAAACAGAAGTAACTCTGCTGCTTCTCTTCAGTGTAACCCAGTGATGATCGACGCCAAGGAGGTCTCTGCTGCCCACCGCGCTCGCTATTTCTGGGGAAACCTGCCAGGCATGTCCAGGTGATACACACACACACACACACACACACACACACACACACACACACACACACACACCATTATAATCAGTTCACTTGCAGTTTACTTCATTACAAGTCTGACTTTCTCATTAATATCAAAGCTGAATTAAAAGTGACATGTGTTAATATTTTCTCTTCTTTTCAGACCACTGACAGCCATGACGAATGACAAGCTGGACCTACAGGAGTGTCTGGAGCACGGGCGTACAGCCAAGGTATCTGCCTCTGTCAGTGTGTGTGTGTGTATAAGTGTGTGTGTCTGTGTTTGATTAGCATATGGCAACAAACCAGTTTGGAAAGTGGAAGGTTTTTAATGTTACCGAAAAAAGCAAAAACCTTGTGTGTGTGAGGGGGGGGGGGGTGGAAATAAGCCGACCATCATCGTCAGTGGTGTGAAGGCATGAACTGATACACCTAAAAGTTCACATCTGGATATGGAGATTGAAAAACAGGATCCATTTATTCATCGATGTCTTCATTTTAATTGCACTTCCTTCCTGCTACTGTCTCACCTTTGCTCTACCAGCAAGATGAATTGTCAGTCAGTACTTTAACAAATAATTTGTTGACGATTACTTTTTTAAGTCATCGCAGAAAGCTGCTTTACAAAAGGAGGATAGCTGTAAGATTAAAAGGATGTGTGTTTGTGTGTGCGTGTGTCTTGTCTGTCTGTGTTTGTGTTTTTTGTGTGTTTGGTTCTGGATGTTAATTCCAGTTTGAGAAGTTGCGTACGATAACGACACGCTCCAACTCTGTGAAGCAGGGGAAAGACGAGCATTTCCCCGTCTTCATGGACAACAAGGAGGACATCCTCTGGTGTACCGAGATGGAAAGGTACAGTGGTGTGTGTGTGTTTGTCTCTGCTGTGTGTGTGTGTTGTCTCTAAGTCCCTCTAACTTAATTTTTTGTGTTTCTGTTTTGAATTTTATAAAACTCAGTATAGTCGATACATATTCAATCTGTGTGTGTGTGCGTGTGTGTGCATGTGTGTGTTTGTGTGTGTGTGTGTGTGTGTGTGTGTGTGTGTGTGTGTGTGTGTGAAATCTCAGTTTCTTTACAAACTCTTAATTTACTAAGCAGCTCATATAGTTTTCATAATTTTCAAATTTGTATTTCTAACATATTGGCAACCCAGTTCAGAAACACAAACTGCACTTTGTTGTCTTTTTGTGCATTTCCTGCGAAAGAGAGTTTCCTGTGAAAAAGCAACTTACATTAAACATGTATAAGAGGTTCAATCACTCATTTTGACCAAAAAATGACAACCAGATTATGTTTTTACTCAAGTTTTTTGTCCAAAATGAGTTTCAAGAACTATTCATCACAGTTTAGTACAGCTAATAACGTACTTCCACTAATAGAAAGTGGAGGGGAAAGGATTACAAATACACAGATAAGCTGCAGTTTATGCACTTACGTCTCTCAAAGTTATACAAGGAAATCATTAAATGGTTTGCATTATAACTTATATTAAGCATTAAGCATTACGATGTGTACTTAAAGTGTAGTTCTGAGCCAAATAAACAAGTGCACACCTGTGACCATTTGTCCTCCTCAACTTTAAATATGAGATGTGCTCCCTTTTTGTGGAACATGCTCATTATCTTTTGTGTTTAGCGCTCCACAGAGAGACCGTCTTTTCCTGCACATATATTATATTATAGACATTTTAATTTGAATAACATATTTTAAAGACAACAAATAAGCTGGATTATGTTAGATTAGGTTTGTCTGGTCTATTTTATGTTACTCAGGCTGCAACTATTATTATTTACATCATTGATTACTTTCTTAACTAACTATTAACAGCTTCAAAACCCAGAAATATGATGTTTTTCAATTTTGCATGAAAAATAAATCGCTTATTATATAGTTCTGTAAGTCAAAATTGATGTATTGACTAATTATTTCTTGTGAACCCACTACTTATATAAATAAATGTTGTGTGTGTCTCCAGGGTGTTCGGTTTCCCCGTCCACTACACAGACGTGTCCAACATGAGTCGTCTGGCCAGGCAAAGGCTGCTGGGACGTTCCTGGAGCGTCCCCGTCATCAGGCACCTCTTCGCCCCGCTCAAGGAGTACTTCGCCTGCAACTAGTCACGCACCAACTCTCTTTTACACACACACACACACACACACACACACACACACACACACACACACACACACACACACACACACACACACACACACACACAAACACAAATATAAACAGTATGTAATGACAGACACACAATATAGAGCTAGTACATGAAGGTTGGCTGACACAGGAGGACGCCGATGTCCGGACATACACAAGTATACACACACATACACACCGTAAAGGACTGCTTCCCTTGATCCCATGTAGACCACTGGCTTACCTTAGTCCCCTGGTGCTACTTTGCTGATTTACAAACACACACACACACACACACACACACACACACACACGCATACTGGTGCAGGGTTTCTGTACTGTCTTCTCACACAATCTTCCTGTCCGACCTTGAAACTGGTGTCTTTTGGCTTTTCTGTGTCACCGCAGCTGGAGTTTAAAACCTCCTTGCAAAACTGACAAAGATGCCCAACTTTCTGTTCTCTCTCATCTCTCTTGAGTACACCAACACACCAGTGAATCCCTCTGAACCGTAACACTTAACTGTGTTCATCTTGTGCAATGAACTCAAATAAACAAAAACACACAGAAACACCTGTTAACGCTCATGGTGCTGGTCAGGCAGCGTTGAGTCCAAATGGTGCCACTTTAATACAACAGTTTTAAAGTCTTTGGTGCTATTGCAGAGTAAACGGTCTCTGGTTGTTTTGTGTTAGTTTTAAACCAAATGCTTACAAGCAGGTGGAGGCAACACTAAGCAAGAGAGGGGACTTTTTAAGATCTATATATATTTAAATTTAAATTCAATGAGAAAGTACAAAAGGCAACTATGATCACATGAAGCTTTTTTTTTATTTTATTTGACTAAACAACTAAATGAAATTGTAATTTGTTCTGTTTCTTGGTGGGAAAAGCTGCTCTGGAGTTAAAAATAATGAAATAAAAACAAAGGTTTGTGTGGCAAAATAACACCAAAACATCTTTTCTTGAGGAAATCCGCGTTTGGCTTAAAGGTTGTCAGTGATGCCCGCAAAAGGAAATACTGACGTAAAATAAAATGTTTTGGGCATGCCACAGCAATTTGAAGTTGTTTCTTTTTCCTTTATTTATGTTTGTGACGCTGCGTCCGCATTGAATCCCTATTAGCGCCTCGACATATACATAGGACTAAATCACAAAAGAGAAAATAAGAGAGTCAGTTACAGTTCCAGGTCAGCTTAAAAACTCTACATGCTACGGTGTATAGCATACATACGACATATCAAGGAAACGGCCTCCTGTATTTAAAAGCATTTAGCAGATTAATTCCCTTCTGCAACATATTTCATGCAGAGGCTGCAGAGGACACCATTCAGACACACAGCAATTCAAAGTGCTTTTCAAGGGCATATAAAACATTTTAATGATTCATCAACAAAATAGTTTAAAACCAGAGTAGTCTTGTACAAAATCGGAACAAAATAAGGGACGGGTGATATTGATTTGCATGTTCCTTCATGAAAGTACTTTTTAAAGCAACATCAGAGCCAAGATCGTCATGAAAAGTTAGTAACTGTCTGCAGCTTCAGTGTTTGCGGTGCCCTCCAGTGGTGCAGAGAAACCATTCAACAAGAGTGCATAACAAGGACGCACACACGATGGGCTAAAACAACCCTTTGTGTTAGCAGCCCCTGGATTACAAAGGATTTTCTTAAAATGAAGACAGAATAAAGTCAGCTTTTGTACTTAACGCCCACTTTTGCTTTGCAATATTTTAGGCAGTGATTGTACATTAAGGTTAGCGAATGTTCTGGTGAATATGTTGTGAATTCCTGTACTATAGTAGAATCATAAGAATGGGTTTATCCCCTCATGTTTACTATCTGCTGGTATGCAATACTAACTTAATCACATTTGATAAAATGCTGTTGTGTTGCATTGGTTACTGTTAACTGTTAACTGTGATGTTCATCTTAATGGTGCAAATTTGAATACTGCTACTGTATCTCACTTTAGTAACTATGTCACTTTCCTGATCGAGGCTGTAGACAGAAGTTACTGCATAATACTCTACCAAACCTCGGCCCACTTATGGGATCATTTCCTTAAGCAGGCAGTGAAGATAACACAGACTCTTTAGTCTTTAGCAGTGGAAAACGACACTATTTCATTATGTTGATGTACTGGAGGGACGTTTCTCCTCAGATAATCCTTAAACAAAGTCCAGAAGAGCAGATATACTGTGAAATGACGATGTAAAGTAGTCATTTTTATGTAGCCTGGTTTGTTTTTACCCATCATGACAGTGGTTTTCATTCTGTGACGCATCATGCACCTGAAGCAGTTGGCAAATATTGTGACCTTCAAGATCATGAATACCTGCCAGCGTCATTTAATGTTTAGTTTGCTTGCTTTTTAAAGGATTAGAGATTGTTACTTTATATATTTATTGTTCTTGGCGAAGTCAAATACAGAAATATATACTACACCATATATATCTTTTTATATGATGCTCATATGCTGCATAAAGTAGTCTGTCCCGATATAGTTTTAAGATCGTTAGACTGCTTTAAAATATTTTCATTTCGTTTTAAAAACACTTTTACCTCCTCACCCTCAAACCCCACTTAACGCTGCATTCATATGCTCCTCGGATGTTTCCCCTTCCCCGAGTTGGGACATTGTTCTTCAGACTTCGGTGTGTTCATCATGAGCTTTAATGTGGAAACATGGACGCTACGAAGAGATGAGTGGTATTTTATTGTTCTGAGCGTTTAAACAACATATTGATAGCTGTTTCCATTTTTTAGTTTGAAGCTTTATATTAGTGTTAACCCAGCACATTCCCTAAAAAAACTCTAAAATGATGCTTTACCTGAGTTGTTATCAGGTTAATGCTAATAAATACATTTTCTAACTCATCTAAGTCACTCTATGTAGACAGCAAATAAAGGTTACAACCTAATACCATATTACAATTTTGATTTAGTAATTTATGATATGTGAATTTATAAAATGTTTATTACCATCAATCCAACATTTACTTTCGTCCGCCATGTTTCTGAGTAATATGAAACATGACAAATTGTGTACAAAAAAAATGTTTTGCTGACTTTCTGAGATATTGTTCCGACATTCACATCAATTGTCCTAGTCGGGAACTAATTTTTCGGATTATTCCGACAACACGTGAATGCAGCAGTGTAATGTGAGGGTCTGCTCTAAAATGGTCAATCTTCAGCTCCAACCAACAAATTCTGAAATGATTTCTGCCTCCAGAGCAGCGCTGCCCCTGAGAAACATCGAACTGAAGACGTTTAGGGAGTTCTGTGTCGTGCTCACAGCTGCAGTTAGTATTCGGGGGTTTAGGGGATTAAACCTGATCCCTTGTAGTTATAATATAGCTTTAATGGAAAGTAGCACGCACAGCTCCAAATCTTGAACAGTGCATTGGGTGAACTGTAGTGGCAAAAACAACAAAAACTCCAGCACTCAGATAAAGTAGTCGTCTTATTTAGTGTGGTCAAAAATGAGTTTCAGCTAGAAGTCATCATCAGTTTTACTACGCAGCTTCTCTTGTTTTGTTAGCAGTTTTGAGTGTTGCCCCCCAATTTGTCTGGTGAAAAAAGTGAAGACAAGTCCACCATCTCTTGCAGTTACGCTCCTTCATTGCTTCATAGGGATTCAAATGTCCTCCCGTTATCGCAAAGACATCCACTAAAACCAGAGGCCGACCTTAACTCTGTAGACACTATGCTGGTTTTCTACTTCCTACGACTGAATCAGAGAGCCCTGTATAAATCACTTCCTTATATCACACAGATACTATTGTACTGCCTGTTTCTGGTGGGTCCTTCTGCCTTTTTGCCCAATGCATGCTGGGATAAACTCTGACCTTGAATAGGAATAAGCAAGTAAAGAAAATGGCATCATGAAATGTTTCCAAGACTCTCAAACACACAGACAGTGTGTATGGACGTCCTAACAGTCTATACTGATGTGTTATTTACACAGGGCTGTCTGTAGAGAAAACATCTCTTTCAGTCTGGTGCTCTTGGTCCTCACACGACCATCTTTTTCCAGGAAGCCTTCCGATCTTCTGACCTTCCTCAGATACCAGCTTACAACTGGACACATGCATTCTATGCTCTCACACACACAGACACAAACACATGCACAAACAGTTACAAAAAAACAAACAATAAACCAGCAGGTTCAAAGTTTTTTCCATCATGTTTACTCTCCGTTTATACAACCAACCTTCAGGTGCTTTTTAAAACTCTTAAGGATCTTTTTTACAGTTTTTCTGGCAGGTGACAAACACACACGCACACACACACACACACACACACACACGTTTGCTGGAAACGCGGTGCAAACTTTCATGCTTTCTCTGATCTCCTTTTCGCTACACATACATACACACTTTTTGCCGGCCTCCTGTTGCCATCAGGCTTCTCATGGCGCCACCGGGTGTGACATCATCACCCTGCGTCGCTTGGTGCTCCCAAACCCCCCCACCCCCACCCAAAACCCCTCCCGCTCCCCCGACCCCCAGGTGCTGCATGTCAGTCAGTCAGTGTAATCTCCGATTCCATGTTAGATTAGGGAGTAATGATAATAATAATCATGGTAATAATAATTACAATAATAATCTGTTATTGTGTGTGTGTACTGTTCCAGGTTGGTGCTCAGTTCAGTTCAGTCTCAGCCTATAGAGGGGAGAGAGAGAGGCTAGAGAAAGCATATATTACAGTTAGTATAGTGACTTGTTCTGTTGTACCCGAGGATACCAGAAGAAATTGTTAAACCGATAAAAGATCGAGCTAAAGGACACTCTCAAACGAGCGAGTTGAAATAACACAGAATGCAGGGTTGTGACAGAGGTGGATGGAGGAGGTGAAAATTTCAAAATATCATAAATCAAATACAAAGAAATCAGGTATTTCAAGAAGGGATAGAGATTTCCCCACGGTAAAGCGAAGTCCAAAGTTTCTAGTTCCCACAGTTTTGGGTCAGAACCTCCTGTCGGCAAGACCGTCAACAAAATAGAAAGGCAAACGTTTCACAGTTTTATCTGAAAGTAACAATTATTTTCTTTATGGATTAATCTACCAAATATTTTCTTGGTTAACAAAAATAGTCAGCGATAGTGAAAAATACAAAATATCAAGTTCCCCTGAGATGAATTTGAGGTCTTTAAATGTCTTGTTTTCTTGAACCAAGAGTCAAAAACCCAAATATATTAATTTTACTCTCATAGAAGACTCTGGGAAACAGAAAAAGTTAACATCTGAGAAGCTGGGGCCAGATTTTTTTGGTCATTTTTTCATAAAACATTACTTTAAATTAGGGCTCGACAGTAACAGTTGTCAGGTTCCCATTGGCAACCATTTTAAGAAAATGGCAGCCAAGTCTTGCCCCTTATTTTCCGTCAGTGGCAACCAATTTTTTAAAATGTTGTTGTTACAGTTACCAGAAATCTGCACCATGATAGTTTTCCTTACTTTGTTTTCTGTAATAAGGGATACTCTGCCCTCATCGTAGCTTATTTACGGTAAATCCCTCTAACGAAGAGAATACGGCAAAAAGATTAGGAACCACTGCGTTACGATATAATAAACAAATGAAGAGACTTAAGTATTTTAAAATATGCTCTTTGAACTTTAAAGAAGAGGCAGTTTTAACCAGAAGAGAAGTTCCAGTCCCGTATCTGATATCTGAAATCTACTTGTGAAGACGAAGACATGAAATGCTGTCCAGGCTTTGAATTGTATTCTTTATATCAAGTATATGAATAAACACATAAACATCATACATCCTCAGAAGTTTCCTGAAATAATAATAACAACATATACAACCTGTTGCTTTATTTTAAAGGCCAAAAGAGTTGAAAACCACCGGCTGAAAAGCAGAACTTAAGCTCATTTTGTGTCATTTCAACATGTGTCTGTTTGTGAGTGCGGTCGGACTAAAGTGAGGGACGGAGTCGATATTTTAAAATGATGGGTGACACGGTGATGATGTTTCTGTTCGCCTATCAACAGCTTTTAGGCTGCGTGATGCGCTGTTTTCAACACTGATACACTTACAAGCACATAAACACACCAAACACTGTTACTGACACACACACAAACACACACACTTACACACACACACACAGACGCAGAGATACAGGCACAACACCTACAAATAACATGCTGTGGCGCATGCAGACACTCATCTCATGGACTAAAGGAAAGATGAGCTTTTAGGAAAAAGGAGGATCTGGTGGTGTTTTCAAAAGGTGCTAAAATTTTATCTGAAAATAAGAAAAATATATTGTTAGGAGTATAAATCAAGTTTGTCTTTACAATGACTGTATTTAAGTTTGTTGTAGTAATGAAAAGGCACTATTATTATTTTACTCTTGTATGAATATGAACTAATTAAAAAGGCATTTTAACTTTGTACTTGAACAATGTAAGAAATGAACCGTGAATAAAAAAAAAGGACTGTTTCTTGTGATTTAGTCTAAAGACTCTGTGTTTTCTAGCTTTATATCAGTTATGGGTCCATTTGAGTTTTGTTTTTGCTTTCATGTTTAAGTTTTCTCTTGCAAAGTTTGCTGACATCTAATCAACACAATAACACTCAGCATTTCCCTCGTCTGTCGTTAGCGCGTGGGGACGACACAGTTTGTCGCCTTGCCAGTTTGTTGAGGGCAGTAGGAGCTGGTCTACTGCCTCAAACTGCTTATTCTTAACTGAAATAAAACTATAATTGGACTTAGAAGTCAACATTGGTACAACCCTAATGTCAGTGTATGTCTGTCTATGTCTTTTTAAATATAGTAAAGCCCAGTGTTTCAGGTGTGCTGAAGAACAGAATGGATTGAAATATGTTAAAAACTTATTGCCACAAAATCCACTTTTACCAAAAGTGCTTACAAATGTTTGGGCACCTCTAATGGAGGATAAAAATGTTGCTAAATGTGTAAGGCCCTTTATTAGCAATAAGTTTTGTTGATTTATACTGCCTGCATGAAATTATCCAGTTCTCAACAAAAACAACTTCAAACCAACCATGTAAGTACAGTGCAATTATAAACACTAGTGTAACCAGTGCATTACATTCATCAAGTAGAAGCTTTGTGTCACAGTTAGTGCATTCAACCACGAAGGCACTACCAAAAAAGTGCAAGAATCATCAAATAGGCAACACTATAGAAAGAAGTTTATATCTATATAATGTATTTTATTGATTTGTGGATCAAGGTGCAGTGTGAACAGGTGAGTTTTCAGTGTGTAAAGGAAGATGTGTAGGGTTTCCGAAGCTGCCTGCCAGCCTCATGATGGATTAGGTCAGGGTGTAAATGGTCATTAGAAATGTCCAAATGCGTCTTGTAGTATTTGTCAAAATGGAGACCACTGATTAGGACAAAATGTGAATTAAATACTACAAGCAACAGCTAAAAATCACATCATGCACCTGTTGTATGTACCAGCTTAAATGTTCATTCTCAAATCATATTCAGTAGGTCGACAGAAATTATGTGGATGTTCATCTGCAGACAGTGAATTATTCATCAGTCGGCAACCGTAACGATCATCCTTCACACTGTTCTCACTTCTTTAATTCCCACCACAGCATCAGTCAGCCATGTTGCCAAGGAGGAGGGTCTCCATACTGTGGTCCTTCAGCCCCATATTGCTGCCTTCAAGTGCTCCTTGTAAACTTGTTTGAGTGGAAGCGCAGTATTCAAGTGCTCAGGGTCAGAAATGTGATGCAGCAGCAGAACAGAGAAAATAAAAGGTCACTATTTTCTATCAGGGATATAGGTTGATTAATGTTTTCATCAGTTTACTTCTGTGCAAATGAAGGATTATATATAAGAAACTCAATATTTTCTTCTTTTCTATGCAGGGTTAGTGGATGACATTCATTTCATTTAAAGCAATTTGAATTGTTTTCAAATTAGTTTGAAAAGAAAATACTATTATTATATTAATTTAATTATAAGATTATTTTAATGACTCCCTGTAGGAAATTCACATTACAGCAGTAAAAAGACTAAGGAGAAAAAAATATAAGTAACTATTTACTATGTAAAGAGTGTGGTCTATACCTAGTCTGTAAAGTGTCCTGAGATAACTTTTGTTATGATTTGGCACGATAAATAAAATTGAATTGAATTTAATATACATTATATACATGACTACACCATAGATTATATAAATGAATGGTATAAATATAAATGTGCAGAAAAATAATGAGTAGTGAGATTCTTATTGAGGTGGTAGATATACATATTAAGGGCTTTTAAAACAATACATTTATAGTCCACAAAACAATGTCACCACAAGGTCCAATGGTTGCTGTTCTTAATTATTATATATTAATCATAACACTACTGTGTCCAACTTTTAATCTAAATATATTTATCACAATAAATCTGATTAAAACAATGATTTGTTTTGGGGGATTTTGGATTTATCTGTACCTCACTTATTAGATTTGATCATTAATACCATAAAGAATTCGTGTTATAAACTCATCCTTCACTAACACCAGTATGTCCGACAGTCTTTGAAGGCAGCATAGTCTCTGCCCGCAGGAGACACGCCCCTGTCTACTGAGGAGAGGAGACCCCTCCGCCACACACATCTCGTCTCCTATTGGTCAGTGTTTCCGTTGCTCAGGTTCGGGAGGCTCCTGATTGGCTGCTGCTGGACTTGTCGGCATCGAAGCATCTGCGGCTCGCGCTGTGCCAGCTGTCTTCGAGCACTCGGCTAGTGCTGGGCAACGGTGAGAAGAAGCTCCGGCAGAGGAGGAACCTGAGACTCTGATGGAAAAAGGGTGAGAAACCAGAAAATAACGCAGAAAATGAAGATGTCAGGGGTTATTTCATGAAATGAAATAGTGGGTGAGAATAGTGGTAGGACTGAATCATCAACATTCATATTTTAGACCGTTTAAATGATTGATAATGTGTCGTTAACGTTAATAACTGCAGGGTTCTTCTGCCGTTAATAACCGTTTGTTTTCAGTTGGCGCATTAACGTTTAATATCAACAGAATATCGGAGTATTTTGTGTCTTATTTTACATTTTCAGTCACCCACTGATGCATTTCTCCCTCTACGTTTGAATGGAAATGAAGTCGTGCGAGCCTTTTTTTACTGTGATATTTTAAATTACAATGTATGGATTTTATATGACGTCGAAATATGAGGGAGATTTGTGTGTGTGTGTGTGTGTGTGTGTGTGTGTGCGTGCGTGCATGCCATCAGTGCAGTAAGGCTGTGTGTGTGTGTGTGTGTGTGTGCGTGTGCGTGTGTGTGTGTGTGTGCGTGTGTGTGTGTGTGTTGGCCGTTATGTAAGTCTGATCTTCGTTACTAGTTGTTTTCTACCAAATATATTGAGTCACAGTGATGATGAAGAGGAGGGTCTGAAGTCCTCATGCATTCAAACGAGCCTGCGGGTGTGTGTGTGTGTGTGTGTGTGTGTGGTTTGACAGGTGATTTGATCTCCTGTTTTAAGTCCTTTTCCCTTTTTTTTGCATGCAGACCTGCTCTGGTTTTGCGGGTCAGTCGGTTTTGAGGCTTTCTTATCACTTGGACCTGGAGGGGGGCTTTAGGAGGCTCCAGGGGTCCTTGGTGCAGCACAATGAATTGAATATATTAGACAGCATCCATAATTAGATGACGTAACCTGTTTGGCTTCACATGGTGAAGTGCATTAGGCTTGCATCTATGCATCTGCATTATCTTTTAGTCTGTAACGTCATGCATGTAATGAGGAAATATAAGCTTTAGTTATTTGGTAAATTGGCAGCGTAGTGGTGATCCAGTGAGTGAGCAAGGAGGTTTCTGGGTGGAGTTCTGCATGTTCTCCCCATAATAGCTGTGTGGGTTCCTCGGGCTGCTTCAGTTTCCTCCCACAGTCCAAAGACATGCAGCTTAGGCTTCTGTAATAGTGACTAAATTGTTATTATAGGTGGAAATGAATGGTGCCTTTTATGTACCACCTCTGACCCCTGCAACCCTGCAAATAATGGAGGTCAGGACATTAAATGACTTAAATTATCATTAAATGTCGGTCTTAGGTCTATTGATTAATCATTAAGTTGGGTAATTGGTTTAGCATATTCAAGTTATATACTGTATCTGTTATTTGTGGAAGAACTCAGATCCTTTGCAAAAAAGTAAAAGTCAAAATACCATAGTCTAAAAATACTACTATGAACAGGTATATCATAAGCAAATGTACTTTAAGTTTAAAACATATAGGGTCCTTTCAGTGTTACATAATTGTATATTATTCTGTTTTTACTTTCAAATGAATACAAATAAGAGCATTTTAATGGCCAATTTGAGATACTTTGTATACTTCTGGGTACATTAGTAATAAAGTACTGTATCATGTCATGTATGTATAAAATATGTTATTTATGTAAAAAGTAACTAGTAGGTTTCAAATAAGTGTAGTGAGTGAAAAGTATAATATGTCCCCTCTGAAATGCAGTGGAGTAGAACAGGACTGCAACTAACGATTATTTCATTAATCGGCCGTTTTGTTTTTCTAAAGCCCAAAGATGTTCAGTTTAATGTCCCCAAAGAAATTTCAGTCAAAAGCAACTGGACTTGGTTATTTGTCTAGGAAGACGTTTCACCTCTCATCCAAGAGGCTTCATCAGTTCATGTACGCATCTGACCAGGCTGTGACTGGTCCAGGACCAGGACCAGGCTGGGACTGGTCCAACTAACTGGTGTGAGATCCAGGTATTTAACCTCTCACAAGGCCGTTGATGTCACTGAAACTCTTTGTGCTCCAAGTGCCAACGCCCGTCGTTAGAGTGGCAGTCGTTGGTTTTGACTTTGTTAGTGCTCTATTGAGTCTGAACGACAGTCGTTAGAGTCACAGGAGGCCATTTGTGAATAGTATTTCTTTGAGGTTAGATTGTTGAATCTCCTAAAGGGATGAAAGGGCAGCATTGTACATTGGAGATAAGTGGTGTCTCAGACCTCCTCCTCTGTTTAGCGATGGTTTCTCTACTTTTACATAGATGGCTTCTTTTACTCCTCTTTAGTCATTCCGTATGTGGCTAGGGTATCAGAGAAACTCAGGAGGATCTTCAACAAACACTGCATCCCTGTGTATTTCACACCCAGTAACACACTCAGACAGAGACTAGTACATCCGAAGGACAGAACACCACACACACCCACAAAAGCAATCTGGTTTATGCTGTCCAATACAACGAGGAATTCAAAGATCTCTACATTGGAGAAACAAAACAACCACTGCATAAACGCATGGCCCAACACAGGAGAGCTACCTCCTCAGGCCTGGACTCTGCTGTCCACTTACATCTCAAGGAGAAAGCACACTCCCTTGATGACGGTCATTGGCACTTGGAGCACAAAGGGTTCCACTGACATCATCAGTCTTGTGAGAGGTTAAATACCTGGATCTCCACACCAGCTAGTCGGACCAGTCCCAGCCTGGTCCTGGTCCTGGACCAGTCCCAGCCTGGTCAGATGCGTACATGAACTGATGAAGCCTTCTTGGATGAGAGGTGAAACGACTTCCTAGACAAATAACCAAGTCCAGTTGCTTTTGACTGAAATTGCTTTGGGGATAACGACGACCTGGACAAATGAGAACATTCACAGGCTTCGGTTTAATATGTTAGAAAAACAGAGAGAAGCAGGAAATCTCCGTATTTAAGAGGCTGAAAGCAGCCATTTTCAAGTGAAAAATTTCCACAATGATTAATTGATAATCAAAATAGTTGGCCATTATTTTTCCGTTGATCAGCTCATTGTTTAGTTGATCAGTTTAGAAGAAGTATAAGTCACAGAAAATCAAAGACGAGTATGTCAGTATACTACTTTGTCTTAAATACAGTACTTGAGTGAATATAGGCTTCTTCTTAGTTACATTCCACCACTGAATTTCCACATATTTCAATCAACAAGAAAACAATGGCTTAGATCTTATTTCTATATTTGGAGTGAGACTTGATCACATAAAGTCCTGCGGTCAAATTCACAGAAATGTTTCAATGTGGTGGATGTAGATGGTGGTAGGATGGATGTGTAGGCCTAGGTATACTTTAAACCATCTCGGGATCATGTTCAATCAAAAAGGAGTATTAACTCACTTATACTAATAGATAATATTAATAACAAGTTTGTTCTGAAGTTTATATTTGGCCTGTGTGTAGCGCAGGGGAAAGGTCAAAGGTCAGACAGAAGGGGTGAGTGGAGTGTGACAAGAGAAAATGACCATAGACCTGACTTTCTTTCACAAAAATATGAAAATAGAGTGTGATAAAAGAGTGTGTGTAGAGAGAGAGAGAGAGAGAGAGAGAGAGAGAGAGAGAGAGAGAGAGATATTGCCCTAATCATCTGAGTGATGGCCTAGTTTTTGTGAATTCTGTTGTTGTTGACTATTTATCTGTGTGTGTGATTCACTAATGGCTTATTCATCCATGAACCTCCAGTAGCATCAACAACTCTTTAAACCTGTGTGTGTGTGTGTGTGTGTGTGTATGTGTTTGATGTCTATTCTTATCTCCAATCAGCTGTAAAGTTGTCTGATGCATGTTTGTTCTGGATTTTTAAATAGCTCGTGTCACACACACACACACACACACACACTGGTTCACACATATGCAAAAATAATGACACACGCATATTGACTCTAACACACAAATACACACTGTATAACGTCCCTCCCCGTGACGTTTACGCTCCAGATCAGGCAGGAGTCAGCAGCTGTCTACTCCTTCTTTCTTACTTACAACATGCATCGACACACACACACACACACACACACACACACACACACACACGCACACACATATTTCCATGCCACACATACAGCCTGCACTTGCTCAGGAACAGACATCTGAGGATGTCATCAGCTACTATGTCACATTTAAACTTTTTCTAATCATGCTGGCTTTTTCTGAAAATAGATATAACTTTTCTTGATCACAAGATGGATGTTTTAGTTTTTGATTCTGCTTTTCATTTTGTTTCTGACTGCGTCTTCCTCTGCTAAGAAGATTTAAATGAACTCATAATTAATTAGTTCCTTTTGTAGATGAGTTTATAGGCTAGTTTTCATTCAAGTTGCTTTTGTCCCTCTTAGTTTTAACCTTTATGGAAATGACTAATTTTAGGTTGTAGGACTAAAGGCATCTAAAGGATTCTCAAGAAAGCATTGAATTAAACACAAAATATGAGTTTTCCTGTGATAGAGAGAGAGGGAGAGAGAGAGAGATTATAGTTTTTTGCCATGGTAGATGTTTTCTGACCATAGTTTTGGTGATAGTCTGAATCCTCCATAAAAGAACCTGAATCCTTTTTCTTGTACATGTTGTTCATGATGTAAAAACAGTTAATACCTGAAACACGAGCGTCAGGTTTTCCATAGGAAACTGTGAAGTGGAGGTGTATTTGGTATGACCTTGAGAATGTGTCAATGTGACTTTGGGATTAAATCTGCCTGCTGTTCCTCATTCATTATTAATTAACACCCACATTACAAAAACTGTCTACATGGAGACAAGTCAGGGTGTGTCTCAGTGTTTCTAAGCCTCAGCATTATGTACAGTATGTTTGTGCACGTGAATCTACAGTGTGTGTGCGCGTGAGTGTGTGTGTGTGTGTGTGTGTGTGTGTGTGTGTGTGTGTGTGTGTGTGTGTGTGTGTGTGCGTGTGTGTGTGCGTGTGTGTGTGTGTGTGTGTGTGTGTGTGTGTGTGTGTGTGTGTGTGTGTGTGCGTGCGTGCACTGAAGCAGCTGGTCACAGGGTGAGTGAGAAATGCTGCCTGGTGTGTCACTGTTTGTATGTGTGTCTCTCTGTCTGTCCGTCAGTCATACCTTCTATGACACAGCAGAAAGTCAACACTGCACAGAAGAAGTGTAAAATAGATCTGTGCTTTTCAGCATGGTGCCCTTTGGAGTTTCAACTTTTGGATGCAGTTAGTTGAGCATGCAACGCTACAGATGTTCAAAAGTCATCTTCCCCTGTTTTTTTTTTGCCTCCCTTCCCTAAAAGTGCTTTTCAAAAATCATTAGTCCAAAGCTTTAGTGTGAATTTAGAAAAGTAACCTTAAAGCCTTTAGCATTAGTCACTTGTGCATTCACAGACACATTTGGTTGGTGTAAGGCAGTGATCTGAGCTCACTGACAAACCAACCCGACCTAGAGAACTAGATGCTCCACTCCTCATGACAAATCACATCACTTGGCATTACCTTACGTGCCTCAAACACCTCATGTTGCCTTATGTCCTGTAGCGTCTCCTCAGTCTCCTCATGTTGCCCCACATCACTTCATGTTGCCCCACTTTTTCTGAAAAAAATCTGTCTTTTTCCCAGGACGAATACACTTTGTTTTTGTTGAAGAAAAATGAAGAAGCAGAACAACACTACCACTGATTCACCTGGACAGATGTTGATTAGAGCCAACGCACCAAAACTTTAGTGATAATCCGCATTAGCCGGTGTCTGCGCCCACAATGTTCATCTGTAGCAGATTTCGCCATTCCACAGGCTTCACTGAAGCAAACCTTCAACCAGCTAAACTAGCTAACAGGGCTCAAAAACGATTGTATGTGCGTCTGTCTGTGAATATTAAAGGTGTCACTGTCCAGAGTGTTTATTATATAGGTTGACTTTAATTTCCTTTGGCTAACAGTCCTCACAGACACACAAAGCTCCCAGTGTACGGTCCACAAGTCTGTTTAGTCAGCGTTCCCATTCCCACTCACACAGTCAGTCAGCTGTGGGTTTGGATGGAGCTGACTGGAAAATAGTGACAACAGCTTCAGCCTTTAAAGATCAGTGATAGAGGTCAGGAGTTCATGTGGACATCTCTTTCTCGCTCTCTCTGTGTCAACTTCACTGTTATTCACTTTTTTTCCTACTCTTTTGCTCATGTGAACAATTACAAACTACTGTACTTTGGTGACATTTTTAACATGACCGGACAACAAGAACAGAACAAACACTTCATGACATTTGTCCAATGAATGTAAGTGATTGAATAATATCATTTAAAACATTTGTTATTATTTTGCTTTTGCCAAAAATAGTTTGAGTCTGTTATGTGTTGTTTTCATCTGGCAGTAACATCAAGATTTGATGCCAACAAAGCAGTCAATTGAGTACAATTGGCAGGATTTATTTATTGTGTAAGAGAAAAAGGGTGCAAACTATCCAGAAGCAGAATGTAGTATTAGAAATTAAAAAGCCAGCAGAAGTCAGTCAGTCCTTTGATTTAGCACCAGGACTTCAGTTCAGTTAAGTCTTGCTGCAGCAGCATCACCTACGAACATCCAGTGACAAAAATGTGCATGTCGAAGAAAGATCTACCTTTGTTTAAATATTCTGTAGTTTTGAAAGCAGAACATCAACATTTTAAAAAATGTAGGTAGAATATTTCACATATATTGTGTTAAATATCATATATACGTATATACGAGTATTTCCTTTCCTTTAGTCTAAAGAAATCAACTACTCTGTGGATATTCAACATAATAAAGAAACACCGCAGGAATGCAGTATTTAAACCTCAGTTAAGAATAGGCCAGAGTACAGCAATTTAAATATCATTCATGCTTAATTAATGAATTAATGGTCAGTCTTTTGTTTTGCCCACAGATTAAATGGATAGACCTCTGACATAAGAAACAAACAGCAGTGTGTGATATGAGTCAACAAAAACCTTTTAAACTACAGCGCTTTTAAAGTTTATCACTGTCCACAACAAAGAAGATAGTTACATTATACTGACTGGCCTGATAGGGGCGCTACAATTAAAGGCCAGAAGGTCAAACAAGGTTTATATTTGATTTGAGATGATACAAAGTAGGGAAGGAAACCATTCATTTATATACATCTCATTGTGTTGATTTTCTTTAATGACAAAGAGGTTCAACTGGCAAATCAGTCTTGGTGTTTTTATATGCTTCACCATACTAATACGTGTGTGTGTGTGTGTGTGTGTGTGTGTGTGTGTGTGTGTGTGTGTGTGTGTGTGTTTGTGTGTGTGTGTGTGTGTGTGTGTGTGTGTGTGTGTGTGTGTGTGTGTGTGTGTGTGTGTGTGTGTGTGTGTGTGTGTGTGTGTGTTTGTGTGTGTCTGAGTGTCTGAAGGCTTTTCCACTGAAAGCACTCCAGTTCCCATCTCCTGGGAAACCAATCTTTTATTCTGGCTGCCAGGCCTTTAGGGCACTGCTTTCCATACTGCAACCCCCCGTCACCACCACCATGTTTACCACGACGATCTCTCAATCTTTCATCTCTACACAGTCGCCCCCTTATACCCTTCCCCTATCAGTGGACTCATCTCTTTTTATGTCCATCCGTATTACTCTGCCTCTCTCTTGTTTAAGTTCTCAATCTCTTTTTCAGCCCTTCTTTGCCCCTCAATCTTCTCTGAGATCGACTTATCGAGTCTTATCTGCTTCACAAAATGATTTCTGTTTGGTGCTGAAGCGATAGGCTTATGTCTGCCTCAGAACAATGCCAGATAGTATGGATATTTTTCTTATTAATACTCTTACTCTTTAATAATTATGCATTTTAAACATCACTTGAAATTGAGCTTGATCCGCACCTCTGTGTTTAGAGCAATACATATTATCAGCACTGAGTTTAATATCATAGGGAAAAGACCTTTTATCTATTAGGCATACATGGAATATTTGATATAATTGTATTACTTAATAAGCAACTTAACCAACAGGAAAAGAGAAACAATAATGAAGTCCGTAAAGTGAGAGTTTTTCTCAACTTTCCTCCACATCTTTGGAACGTTTTTAGTGTCATGTGGTCGGGGGTACAAATGGCTCTCCTCATTATTCTGTTCACTGTTTTCTCTCTTCCCTCCTCTCTTCCCTCTCCCTCCTCTCTCTGTTCTCCTTCATCTCTTTGAGTGTGATTCTGTGTGACTGGGAGGCCATTGTGTCCTGCCACCAAACACATTTCATGCAACCATCCATGCAGAATACACACATGCACACAGAGGGATGCTTGTAGAAGAAGCTTTCAGTTTGTTGATCCCATTAGATTCGCTTTTTCCAGTCATCATTAGAAAGTACCACTAATCAGACCAATAGCACAAATACGCTTTTCATGTACAGTATACTTGTGTTTAGGCCACATACTGTATATTATTCTTATATTATCCTTGCATGTTTTACCAATAAATACTGCAATTCTCAGGAGCAGCTTTATTACTTTAATTATAAAACATGTAAACCTTTAAAAAAACAAATGAAACATCAGGAACCTGCATTTTAAAGAAGTCCATGGAAATGTCCAAAAGCATAAAAACTGAGTAAGATGTACTGTAACACGAACTGAAATTATCATTGCCAGGATATATCATTATCTTTTGTAAAGGACGGGGGCAGGAAACAGCTCACAGATACGGTACCACCGTGTGTGTGCTCATTTTGCAAAATACAGTAGAAATGGCTCAATCTAGGTTAATTAGATACAAGTTTTAAACAATGCCCTGTAGGAACATTAAATTCACCTTGATTTATATATTTTATAGGTATATATTATAACAAAGGGCAGAAAGAACAGCAATTATTATTCACTGTCGAATAATCTGCTGATTATTTTTTTCAATAAAATGTCAGGAAATATTGGAAATTGTCCATAAACGTTTTTTTAAAGCCCAAGTTGATTTCTTCAAATTCCTTGTTTTGTCCAGCCAAGAGTCCAATTATTATTATTATTGTTTTTTTGTTTGTTTTTTTACAAACTATTCAGTTTACTATCACATGAGAATCCTCACGTTGAAAAAGCTGGAAAAAGGTCTTGTTTGGAATATTTGCTTAAAAAATGACTTAATCTATTATCAAATTCAAATGATTTCAGCTGAATCAATTATAGCATGTCCGCCCTGTTCCCTCCCAATGGAAGTTTTATTTGAGCATCAATCTTTAGTAGGGACATTTCAAAAGCAAATTTAGTTGATATAAAACCCACCTTCTTCCTCTAGCCTGATTCACTTCATAAAGCTGGTGAGATAAGTGGGTTAGTTCTTCGTAGGTAAGTGAGCAGGACTCTTTCCATCAGTCCTTCCCCCAGATCCTCTGCTCGCCTCTTAATATTTCATGGACAGGGCTGACACACTAACAGCTTGGAGGAAGTTTTCTGTCTCCAAGGACAAAAAGATAGAGCTCTAACTCAGCAGAAAATACAAGATTGGTGCAATTACAGATGATTGTCCCTGCGTGCTGTTGAGTGAAAGCTTTTTCTTACAGGTTATACCCAACAAAGACTAGGAGACATATGAGACTTGGTACTCACCTTCTGGCCCCAACTCACCACTCAGGATGCTGCTCACTCTTCTGAATTCGTGCTGGTTGGCAGTGGCTTTAGATTTGTTGTGGCAGGCAGGACATTGAAAAGGATCTTTAGAAAGAATGGGTTCCTACAACTGATAGAGAGGTGTAAAGCCAGGCTTTCAAAACAAATGTTCCTCTTGATAATAGTACAATTTCCTTTTGACTTTTTTTATATTGAACACAAAAACAAAATGTCTCCAGTACGGTAGGCGCGGTTTACATCTGAAAGCATTTAGATGTTAATTAGGGCTTAATTATTAAACTCAATTTTATTAAAACCACAATATGGACTAGTGCAATATCCTAATCGCAGGAGTTGCAATATTTGCGTCAAAATACCATTTTGAATTAAGAATTATGGTGCTGCAGGGATGTCCTTACCTACACATTCTACAGATGTCTTAACATGATCATCTAAATATATTTTCCCATGAAAATTAAGATAATGATGGAAAAACTGCAATATCAGTCTAGATACTTAGGTATTCTAAAGTCCTGGTTGACATAACTACAGAAATGTCAACTAAGGTCTACTTAGTTGATTTTTCAGAAGCCTAAAACCTTGATTTTTTAGTTGGATTCCTGTTTCCCTCATAATTTCAGATCATCACAGAACAACAAAAAAATCTTCTTTCCTCTCTGTTAGTACTATTTTTGTTGGTCTGGCTTGATCCTTCCATCCACCTCTTTGTCAAATAAAAAAATAGTTTTAGTAGTTTTTTTTAGTTAGAATTGCTTTTGTCACCCAAGTCATCTTGATCTGTCTTCACTCAAACTGGCTCAATCTCCCTGTATTTGTATCTCTCACATGGGTGTCTTTTGTTGAAATCACATCATAACAGGGAATGACAGCCCATGCATTGGTTAACATGAGGTAAAATGTAATTTACTTTGTGAAGGAAATGCATTTGTGCACAGCAAACATTGCATAGTCTTGTGAAAGGAGTGTGCAGAATGCTTTCCAGTTGAGCTGACACTCAAACATGACAAATGAGCCATGCAACAGCGTATCCTCGGTTACTTTGTACCTGTACAGAACTCTGTGTCTGCACCATAATCTACACCTGTGTAATGTAATATTAATGTTAAATGCATTTGTTTTTGTTTCTCTGGCAGGACTTTGGCTGCTAACATGGGCACGATGCGTATTCTCATCAAGGGAGGGAAGGTGGTCAATGATGACTTCACCCACGAAGCAGATGTCTACATCGAGAACGGCATCATTCAGCAGGTAGACCACATTTATATACACATGCACTTTTACTCAAGTCCACATATTTAAGTGTATGCTACATCATTTATTTCTCTACACGCACACACACACACACACACTCACTTACTGTCCATTGTATCCCCAGCTGTTAGTGTGACTCATTTCGCAATAATAGAGTATGAAGAGAATGAACCGCTCACTGAACTCTGTGGCTCTACATGATGATAGTGAAAGCTATAATTAGCCCACAGAATGTTGTCATGGAAATAGGCATCAGTTCACGTGAAGAGGATGCATTTGATTCCGCTCAGCTGTACCCCCTACTAAAAAACTTCACTGCCATGGCAGCACGGGAGCTTTCTCCTACACTTTATTAATGTGTATTTCCATCATCAGCATTGTTTAAATGATCAGTGGGGTCAATGGGGGCCATCCTGTTTACAAATCAGGGTCTGTAGATGACTATTAAAGGGGTCCTTAGTGGTTTTAAGAAGATTCTGTACAGTGTCACCATGCTTAGATCAACAACACTAGATGCTAGGACTGTTGGAGAAACCTAATATATACGAATGCAAAAAAGGTTGTTTATTCTGATTTGCCAAAATTATTATTCATTTTCAGGGCACTAAACAGCTGAAAATGTACAACAAGAAAAAAATACTACTTATACACTGGCATTGTCAATGTACCACTGAACATTTAATATTTAAGCATGCAGGGGGGAGCAGCCAAAATGAGTCAAAAAATTATATAGAATGGTAATTTAGGATAGTGTGGTCACCTGAGACAAGACCATGATGCTCCAGCTATGGTAGCAGCTCTGTCATGACTTAGTACAGTACTTCATTTTGTGTTTCAACAGTTGTTGAGATATTTCAGTCTGAACCAAACCTAATAATCGGAATCAAGCACTTGCTGTAGCTGCGGAATAATGTGCCATGTGAAACCTGTCTTAACCAAAGAACCATTGATTAGCCCTCTTTAATATGACCACTCAGTCTGTGTTCACAGTTTAATGGACTCCATTAAAAGCACATTGACCGACACACCAATGTCCTTAATCGGCATGGAGACAGAACGCATATTAATAAAGTTGGATGCTCGTGCTCTCTGTGGCAGGTTGGAAAGGAACTGATGATCCCCGGCGGGGCTAAGGTGATTGACGCGACTGGAAAGCTGGTTTTGCCGGGTGGAATAGACACAAGCGTGCATATGGAGCAGACTTTCATGAACGCCACTATTCAGGAGGACTTCTACAGTGGGACAAAGGTACGCACACACACACACACACACACACACACACACACACACACACACACACACAGAACTTTGACAAGGTGCATCAGTATGCCTGTGATTAAACACATTTAGAAACCAGAGACAGCTGTCACACACACACACAGACATATTTTCTCACTCTCCGTCTTGTCTACACACAGATCTTCACCCTGCTTCATACGTTCATCAAGACTAATGATCACATGTGTTCTCACGGTGGTCCTATAGGAAGCAAACCCAAACAGCTGTCACTAGTTTCTGGTTGAATGCAAAGGCATCTCTTTTTACACACACAGCTGTTCAGTCTTCATCCATACTGGGTTTATGAGTTAATTTTCTATGGATGCTCTGCATGTTTTCCCCTGAGACTCAGAGCAGAGAGGAGGATTTAATAATTAATAATTCATAATTAAAAAGAAGGAGTGTAATTGTTGCCTGCAGTGATACATACTGGAGGACGTTGTGGGCTGTTTTTTGTTGTTGCCTGAAATGTTTTTTATTACTGGGGGGTGTAAGTCATGGACGACCACTGGGTGTATGAATGTGTGGCAATATCGAACATAATGTGAGCTGAAGCACAGATCCAACTCATTGACAGAAATCAATTCTGTAGCTTTGTCTAAAAACTATGTCTGACAATTCATCACAGTTACAGAATGATCATTGCCCCACTGGGCCCGAGAAGATGAGTGAGTTTTCTTTAACTGGAAAGGATCAAAAGTGTCCAAATAGTGCTTGGATTAATCTGGAGGTTTATATAGGAAAAGTAAGGCCTTTGTATTTTCCACATCCAAAAATGTACCAGTGGCAGTATTACACAAGCATAATCATGAATGTATCTTGTTTCTTACAAAAAGATAATGAGAAATAATTGATGTTCTGCGATAGTTGTAAAGTAAGCTTCTTACAATGTTCAGTTTTTAAAAGAAAAATTTTGCTCATACTGTGTATTTTGTATTCAATTAACAGGGACCATACACAGTATATGCATTGTTACATATGTGTAAGTCTGTGACACATGATGTATAAGTATATATGTTAACAGAATGCAGGCTTACATACAGTATATGTGATAAGTGAGTCATTTCAAAAGTCATTTATTCTCTTAACTCTTAATAAAAATATATGAAAAAATATTCAGTCCTACACGACACACGTTACCATCATCTGGACTAGATTGTGTCCCTGCAGGGACGCTGCAGTGTATCTAAGTGAAATGAGGTCTGAGTCTGAAGGAATGCCAACTGAAGTGGGGTGAGAGGAATTTGGGGAGATTGAATCGTCCATATGCCAGCTTTACCCCAGCAACCCCCAATCACCAACCCTACTCACTGACCCTGCTGCCATGGCAACTAACCCCCTCTCTTAGTGTGGAAATCAGAGGGAGCAAATGTGTGTGTGTGTGTATGTGTGTGTATGTGTGTGTGTGTGTGTGTGTGTGTGTGTGTGTGTGTGTGTGTGTGTGTGTGTGTGTGTGTGTGTGTGTGTGTGCACTCATGGCAGTATTGTGTGGTCTCTATGGTGACTGCGTTGCTGTAGACTCGTGCAATTGTGATGGACCCCAAAACTATTTCTCTCTGCATCCTCCTCCCTCCCTCACATCGTTTTGTAACAGTTTCCTCCCTCTTGTGCTTTCCTTCCTCCCTCCTGTCTTACCTCCCCTCCCCACTGTTCCCCTCCGGTACAGACTCACGCTGACCTGCAGCATGAGGACAATTTATATAACAGGATCGACTGGTAGTAGCGGTACTGCAGTGTAGAGAAAGACCTGTTTATACATGTGGTTGTGCATCTTGTATTGAGGTTTTGTGTGCAGATATTGAGCTGTATTGTATGTGCACTTAACATTGACGTTTCCCAGATATACACAACAGTAAAGTAGTTCTTCAAGTAGATGCTTTATGCAGTATATGGTAAAAAGTATTCACTTCAGCCATGCTTATTTAAACATCTAACAATGTTCCCACAAACCTTTGCAACTTTCCGTTATTTCAAAAATCTCCTTATAGACAGAAAGATGAGAGCTGATGAGCGTTTCAACTGAGTTGCCATCGGAATTGTTACATGTATTTTACATTTAGTACATAACTTGAAAAGCATTTATTGCATTTATATTTTGTCTTGATTAAATTGAAGCCTTTGCAACATCATTTAAACAATTTAAACTCCAAACTAAAACCTGAAACCTTCATGACACTACAGCATCATTTGAGCTAGAAACTAACAGAATACAGTATACTTTACAGACACTGTATCTGAAGTTTGAGTCAGTCTTTGAAGTGCAGTACTGATCAAGGATATCCATCAAATAAGAGTTTCAGATGGACTGCCCTCGATCACATCTGGTATGTTCATAAAGAACAAATTTTCAGCTGAATTAGCAGACCAGCTCTGTATCTCTCCAAGCATGCACTGCAGAGATCATTTAAATGTCTCTGCAGGAAGGAGAGGCAGAGGGAGGTGAGGAGGAGGAGGAGGAGGATGGTATGAAAGGTGTTCAGCTGTAATGTGAGGTATGAGACGTGCAGATAGAGGCTGATCACAGAGCTGCAGTGGTAATCTGTCTGACACTGATAGCCTCTCCTAGAGCCCGACATACAAAGATCCTCTCATCCCCTCAGATCCGTCATGTCTCACCCACACTCTCTCCCCCTCTCTGTCTATTTTACTTTCTTTTCAGGAGATTATCTTCACAGTAGGGGTCGGGTGTCTTTAATAGAGTGGGGGATTCATGATAAAACACTGTTTGGGGTTTATGTGTCACCATCCACTTTAGCTGCACTTTCAATGATCACTAATATGTTTAAGGAACCAAAGGGGGGAGTACAGCATGTCAGGTTTACTGTGACTTTAAACCATGTAGATGATGGTGTAGTGTGTTAACAGGATATGTAACAGAATCAGCTAAATCATATGTATAGAAATGTCTGTTTTGTTACATTATGGTCCATGATCTAAATACAATAAATATATGTTTCTGTCAGCTTTATGATAAATGCCACATGTTTTCTTAACCTTCACTCCAGCTACAACCTAATGTGTGAAAATCATTTAAGAGAGATATAATGGCTGGTGACATTCATCACAACACACGGTTAATGTTTTTATTAACACATCATGTATATCTCAAGTAGTAAGTAAAATTACGTAAAGTGAAATCCACCTCCACATGATAAAGCCTATTTTTGTATGCTCCTGCATGAATTACGGTAAATACTTGACAAATGAAAAGTATTTACTCATTTTATGAAGAGGCTAAGTCCTCGCCACAGTGGCCCAGGTTCAATTTCGACCCACAGCCCTTGTCTGCATTTCCTCCCTCCTCTCTCTCTCTCTCTCTCTCGCGCGCCCCTTTCCTGTCTACCTTCAGTTTTTGAAATGAATATAAACGTTCAAGGATCAGAACATAAAATGCGTTCAAATTATTTAAATATGGCTGTAATGCAGTTCAGCTGCTGTTTTTTTTGACATTGCAATAGGAGCGATAGACATCTGGTCTAGGCTGGTTTCTACATGTTATGATTCAGCTCAGCAACACCAGTTACAAACTGTTTCATCAGAACAAAGCCGACTGATACGAAATGCCTGTCACTGATGATTTGGTACTTCTTTGTTCTCTTTAGCAGATTTGTAATGTAGAACAGTCTAAAATTGGATGATTATTTGGTGACTAGTTACAGATGCAGCCTAAAAAGAGGATATGGGACAGGATGAAAGACCCTTCAGACAGTTTCTTTATTCCAGCTTGGCAGAGAAAAGTCTGCTACTGGCCTCTGCAATACTCACACTGATGAAAATGTACAAATATAATGTTCAGTATATCCTACATGCTTACAACCACGACTTTCTCTCGTCTCTTACGCTGTTTCTTTCTCTTTTTCTGCTCGTACAAGCCCTCGGCAGTAAATCTTAATTAAGGCCATGCAGACAGACTCTTTCTCACACACACACACACACACACACACACACACACACACACACACACACAAACACTGACAATGATCAATGATACTTAATACACACATATATGCAGAGACTTTCGATGCTGACGCTGCAGATGATTCGGACTGGTAACTATGGTAATAGGAACCCTGATAGCTTGTTGGCTGATGGAGCTGTCACTCAATAGCACATAACCCGGCCCCTGTCTGCAACATGTCTGGAGTGTGGGGGAGCGACCCAACGCTGACGCATAAACCAGGGTTGCGTTCACATTTAGTCACAATTCATTCAGGTTGTGTTGTAGAAATGACGGAGGATTCATTTTTATTAATTTTTATATGAGCTGAAAATGCATGGAAGAAAGTCTGCGGGGACAGGGCACCGTTAAAAAAGCAATGTTTTTACCTCACCGTTTCATATTATTGCCTGTTTTCTCATCACCGGTGCAATATCTCGCTTAGACTCTGTTGGAAGATATTGAAAGTGTGACTGTCAGTGCAGTTTTGGATGGAGGATGATGAAGAAGAAGAGGAGGAGGGTGGGGACATGCGACAGGCATGGCTGAGCAGTATCTGTTGTCATGGCTACACAAAAGGGCATTTACCATTCAGCCGACTGAGACGAGTTAGACCACTCCCTTCACTTCATCAGTCTTCCATCTTTCCTCTCTCTTTTCTGTGTCCACTCTAACTTCCTCCCGTTTATTCATCTGTCCTTTCGTCTTCTTCTTCTAGAGGAAGAGAGAAAAGAAATGCTACACGTTTACAATAATGTTATGTACATTTTTAATAGTCAAGTTAGTCTTTGTGCATCATCTGTATTTATATAAAATCAATTCTCACAACTAGTAACAAACAGACTTTATGATGATGAGAAAACAGTTCATGAGGAAGGACTATTGTCACAAGGATCAACAGTGTCTTTGTGCTTCACAGTGGTATCATTGTTCTCGCCTCTAATCAGTCTCTCTTTTCGCTTCCTCTGTCTCCATCCTTCCTTCCTCACCTCTCCTCACCCCCTCACCTCACCCAGGCCGCTCTGATGGGTGGTACCACCATGGTGATGGCTCTGGTCCTGCCTGAACAACACTGCTCCCTGCTGGATGCCTACGAGAGCTGCCGAGCTCTGGCCGATGCCAAGGCGTGCTGCGACTACGCTCTGCATGTCGGGGTGACTTGGTGGGGATCGAAGGTAAGACTCAAAGAGCGCTCATCGTGTGAGAGTTCCAGGACAAGAGAACAGCAGGAAACATTTATATCTTCTTCTTTTATTTACAGATATCTATCTTTGCTGTTTTGCTCCTCAAGCTTTTATCCTCGTGAATGAATTATAAAGCAGCCAAACCATTTTCATTAATGGGGGAAATGTGTATTGACCTAGATTATACCATACATGAACTAGGTTAACACACATGCTCACTGGGCACATTAGGCAGATTGTATGAGTCAACGTGCCTCGTTCAGCCTTTGGCTTTACTATCTGTGCTGTATCATCTGCTGACTTTGTGCATGTGCCACATCTTATTATACACAGTTAAATGTTCAATTCCAGAAAATCTATCTGTTAACATCATTGTAATACCATGATGTACTGGCAATAGCAAACAGCCAGGTATTAAGTGTTATTGGCTTTGTCAGTTAATCTGGTAGTTGTTCTCAATTAACTGTTTAATTATTTGGTGTTTAAAACATCAGAAAATAAAATTACCAGAGTCCAAAATTACGTTTTCAAATGCCTTGTTTTGTTCGCCCAAATCCCAAAGATATCCAGTTTACAATAATTCAATGATGTGTTACTGATCTTTTATAAGACTCTGCCACTGTTTATAATAGCTCACACTTATAACTTGACTAATAACACTTCTGTCAGCACTTAATACTATGATATTACTTTAGTATTGTTTCAGCAGCTATGGAAATAAGAAAACTACATTGTTGTTTTCAGGAAAAATGTTTTATCCTACAGACTTTGACTTTGTGTTAAAAGATACTACAATAAAGAACTTTAAATTACCACCTGAAGCTTTATTTTAGTTTATAGTTTTGTAATACTTCAAATGAAGGAGTATTCTCGTTTAATGCAGTATATTTAGAGTACTGTATCTTCTTTTAAACATCATATAGTTTCTGTTTACTGCATTCTGAGTGAATTAAATAGATGGGGAATGTGGGACTGTGATAATCACCAGAGTGGATGCAATGTGATCTCATTGTGGCTGCTCTCCAAGCTCATTTCATGCCCCATATAACAGACACACTCACACAGTTTCTAATTCCCTCCATACCAACATTCACACTGGCTGATGCTCTTCACTGTCTGCACATACAGACCAAAGCTTTCTCCTTGACCCCCTGACCTTTGCCCTGTGATCAGGTGCGAAGTGAGATGGAGACCCTGGTGAGGGAGCATGGCGTGAACTCTTTCCAGATGTTCATGGCCTACAAAGATACGATGATGCTGAGGGACTCGGAGCTCTACCAGACTCTGCAGACCTGTAAAGACATCGGGGCCATCGCTCGAGTCCACGCTGAGAACGGAGAGCTCGTGGCAGAGGTGCACGCCAAATAACCACACATATGTTCCTCCATGTTTTCATGTTAATAAGAGATGTTCAGCACAGTGAAAACACTTTTTTTGCCGATTGTTAGGGGGCCAAAGAGGCTCTGGATTTGGGCATCAGTGGACCAGAAGGTATTGAAATCAGTCGACCAGAGGAGGTAAACTTAAATCAGTTCTTAACGCTCAGTTATTCTTCTTTTATATATTGTCCAGTTAAAGTTACACAAATAGAAATTAGTATGGGCTTTTAGCATTTATTTTTCTTTTTGTATCCTTAAAACCTTCATAAAAATATATCAAAGGTTATTAAAGTTATTGTTTTCATTACAATGAAAATTAGAAAAGGAAACTGGGAGCCTGATTTTGATAAAACTTAAAGGGATGATGATGAGTTCTGCTGCTCAATTTGGCATTTAAAAACGTTCGATGGAGATGCTCTTATTAAATGTAAAAAATCTAATTTTAAAAGGATTCAACTATAAAGTTGATAAACTTTCCTAACTCCCATAAGGATAAAAACGCAGACCATCACCACACACATATTGTGGTTTCTTTGGATAGAAGTTAATGATTAAAGTTCTCTGTCTTATTTTCTATAGCTGGAGTCAGAGGCTACTCACAGAGCTGTCACCATCGCTAACAGGGTAAACAGATGCAAAACTACATTTTAATATCCATTCTGTGTGCGTGTTTCTGTATCTGTATATGTGTCACTGCTTAAATCAATGAATGCATTTGTGATTGCAGGCTCACTGCCCGATCTACCTGGTGAATGTGTCCAGTATGTCTGCTGGAGACATGATTGCTGCTGCTAAGATGCAAGGTGAGCTGAATTTGAAACATACTGGCATGACGATTTTGACACTAGTGATGATATCAAAATAGATGAAGACGATATTTTTGTTATAAAACCACTTTTTTTTTCTTTTGTTTCTGTCTCTGCAGGTAAGGTGGTCCATGCAGAGACCACAGTAGGTCACGCTGTGCTGAACGGGATGCAGTATTACCACCAGGACTGGGCTCATGCTGCCGCCCATGTCATTGTCCCTCCTCTCCGTCTCGACCCTAACACACCCGGATACCTCATGGGCCTGCTTGGCAAGTATGTTTTCATGAATGTGCAACTAGAATGTAGTACTCACATGAAAGATTTTTTATCATACGGGTCAAGGATTGGTAACATGCGTATTCTGTTTCCAGTGACACTCTGAGTGTGGTAGCATCAGAGCACCGTCCATTTAACATCAAGCAGAAAGCTTTGGGCAAGGAGGATTTCACAAAGATCCCTCATGGAATGGCTGGAGTCCAGGACAGGATGAGTGTTATTTGGGAGAGGGGAGTGGTAGGTATACGAACAGACACACACACACACACACACACACACACACACGTAAGCAAGTTTGTGTGTATTATGTAACATGCATCTTAGTGAGAGTAACAGGAAGACCCTTGTCCATCACTTCAGGTTTTGTTGCAAAACAGCAGGTTCAACTACTTTCACAATATAATGTTATAGCCTCATAGAGTTTAATTATAAAACGCAGTAAAATTCCCAACACTTAGTATGACCATTTCAAATTTTATTTATGATATTCCAATCCTCTGACATTAACTAAAAATCACAGTTTAATATCAAAAAATCTTAGTTGTATTTTTCCTTATGTGTTGTCCATCCATTGATACCTGCAGGTTACAGGAAAAATGGATGAGAATCGTTTTGTGGCAGTGACGAGCTCTAACGCTGCAAAGATCTACAACCTGTACCCACGGAAGGGTCGCATCATCCCTGGAGCTGATGCTGATTTGGTGGTCTGGGACCCGGACGCAACGAGGTAAACAGTCATCTTTACAACATGACGATGTGGCCCACAAACACAGATTACTCGTGATTATTGTTTGATTTTGTGCCGAACAAACACACTGCTGTTCTGTCTGTGCAGGACGATCTCTGTGAGCACTCAGGTGCAGGGCGGAGACACCAACCTGTACGAGGGGATGCGCTGTCACGGTGTTCCCCTGGTCACCATCAGCCGAGGACGTTTGGTGTGTGAGAACGGTGTGTTCATGTGTGCCGAGGGATCCGGGAAGTTCTACCCTCAGCGCACCTTCCCTGACTACCTCTACAAGAAGATGGTGCAGAGAGAAAAGGTGGGCTCACTTTCATTCACTCTGATCGCTTTATAAAGTCTGAATCAAAATCTGTTACAGTTTAAGTTTCTCAAAAAGTAGTTTTGACACCAGGACCCGTGTTGTGCTTTGCTGCATCAACTGACAGCCAACTTGCTGCAAACACACCCATCCTACTGTGTTAAACTGCACTGATTTGACAGTTTATATAAAGGATTTAATGCTGCTGCTCTGTCTGTACGCTGACTCTGTAGTTCTGCTGCTGCCGTCTGCAACACTCTCCTTTCTGCCCTGTTTAAGCTACACTGATGGTTTGTACAGCTAACTTATGGGAAATACTTTTCTATGCTTTCTGCATTTCATACATTTCTTGTTGTTTATGCGCATATTATAAATGTGTCTTGTGTGATGTGCTACATCATAGTCTGTGATAGTGAAATTATCTTTTTACTGCAGTTTTGTCTTTTCTTCTGTGTTATGATCACTGTTATGTATCACGTTTGAAGTAAAGCTATTTAGTGTTTCAAGCAGAAATGCAACACATTCGGGAGCATACAGACAGAATTTCTGGGTCATTTAAACTGGTCCGCTCCCTTAAAAAAATATGGATATTTTTCTGTCTGTAAAAGCCAAAAACTATGAACTTTAGACATCTCTTAGATTAGAAACGAAAAGATGTTGTCATCTCCATTTGCAACTCATGATGTTATTAATAGGACTATTATTATTGTATCTATTACTAAATGCCCTCTCGAGCCAAGAACACAAGATGATAAAGTTGGTGTTTCCACTTTCCTTCATGAAGAGGACAGTTCAGTTTTAGAACCAATTTTACTTCGAATAGCCTGATAAATAGTTAAAAATCTTTGAACCTTCGGGGCGGCTGGTGGCTCAGTGGTTAGAGCAGTTGCTCCATGTAAAGAGGCTGAAGGTCCTCAAGGTTCGGTTCGACTCCGACCTGCAGCCCTTTGCTGCATGTCTCCCTCTCTCTCTCTCTCTCTCTCTCTCTCTCTCCCCCCATTTTCCTGTCTGTCCTTGGAAACTGCCAAAAAAATAATCTGTAAATATTTTTGAACCTTAATTTAACCAGGAGAGTCCTGTTTCTTTTTTAAGGGAGACCTGGCCAAGACTGGCAGCAGCAGCAAAAATACAAATACTCTTAACTTAACCCTTCGTCCCTTTCTGTTTCAGACTCAGGCTTATAAAGGGGTTGACAGGGATCCCTACTCTGGTGATGTGGCCAAGGTGGCAAACACTATGAAGAAGGAGCTCGGTTTGGGCCCCATAGACGGAGAGGCGGCCAACAAAGCCTGCCCTCGTTCGCACCAGGGAGTCAGAGACCTCCACGAGTCCTCTTTTAGCCTCTCAGGTAGGCTGGAATAAAGCTAATAACATTGCAGTTCTTTATTAAAAACCTTCATAACTATTGTTTTGGTGATTTTTTTCATGTTTTTATGTTTTCCTCTCAGGGTCTCAGGTCGATGACCACATCCCGAAGAGGTCCTCGGCCCGGATCCTGGCCCCTCCCGGCGGTCGCTCCAGTGGTATCTGGTAATCGCTGCGGCCGGAGCTTCACCCGTCCGAGTCTCCTTGTTTTGTATAATTCTGCGCAACCAGGAAAACTGCACTGATTTTTAATCACAGGATTAAAGTTAAGAGAGGATAATAAATTGTCTGTGATTGGTGAAGACGTAACTGACGATCAGTGATCTGCCAAAGTGACTCTTACAAATCTAATTTGTGTCTTAATTGGAGTGACTTATCTGAATAATTACACAAGAGTGAAGGGCTATCTAGGAATTCAAATGTTTTGCCAAATTCAAGCTGATCATACTGACAAAGTCTGCTCATTATCACCCTGCTCGTATCCCGCGAAGAAACACAAACTAAACAAACTGTGAAAGATCAAAACCAGTACAGTTTTTGATGGTTTGACCTGAAGTGATGTCGACTGAATTATTTAAAAAATAGTAGAACTGGATTCAGTTAAATATCTATTACACCCCTGCCCCACACACACACTCACACGTGCACATACAGTTCACTGTAGACACCATAGCTTTAGACTCATATGAAGATGTGTGTGGATACTGTTTGTGATTAAACACCCACTGTGCTCGGCTTACTGCTGCACTGTGGGTTCCTCTTACAGTGTTTTTATTTCCATTGGGTGAACTGTGCTGTGTGGTGATGAAATCCTGCTGCTTCAAACACTGTGTGATTTTACAACTACACTCTCTAAATAGAGATCCTCTCTATCTTTATATTTTCACTGCCTCTGCCTGAAACAACACTCATATATCCCGGAAACATCCTGCCTCACCTGCAGCGTAGCAGGGTCTATAGACTGAGTTACAGAAGTATGCACCCTCTGGGATGAACTGGGATAATAACTGGTGCCATTATTGACCCTGCAACAGCTAAATGTAGTCATTTCTGTCATGGAAATGTGGTATCCATAGACCTTGGAGAGTAGAAGACTGAAGGAAAGTCAGTTTTTTAGAGGAAGGATGAAGAGTTACTGATTTAAAGATCACCATGGGGATGACAGTAAGAAAAAGCTTTCTGGTACTTTGCTGCTGATAATACCGCACATTAGAATAATGCTCGACGTAATTTACATCAATACAGTTGAATGCAGTGCCTTCTCTTCCACTGGAGAGATCAAGGGCCACCAAGGGCCCCGTTTATCAAAATGTGAAGAAAACAAGCATAAATCTGGGCGTGATTAACTGCTGATAGGCATAAGAATGATTGAATTCAATTCAAATGAGCATGAACAGGCTCGTTTACATAAAGAAAAAGTAACCTCAATATCAGCGTATACGAAGCGTTTGAGTGTCTTCATTGTTTTGATTTCACAGCCCACCACTTTCCTGTTTGGGTTCACTCTCGCTGCTCTGTTTCCAGCAGTAGAGCTCTCATTAACTCATCATGCCCTGCTCTTCCAGTACCAGCAGACAGGCGGTTACAATCAGGAGCTGGTGGAGGCCAAAAGAGTCATCAAGTCTCCATGAATGCAGCTTTAAGCTTTTAGATGGACTATTGACTATTTGAAGGACTATTTATTGTGGAAAAATGCAGCAACTTCGAAAGAAAAGGACAGTGTCAGCTGGGAAAAGATAGATGGATAATCCTATATATAAATTGCCCAATAGTAGATATGTGCGCCTGCCAATAGGGGGCTTGTTACACACCCATGAACATTAGTACTTTCAAACGTTTGTACAGTACGTCATTAAGCACAAGAAGAATCTAATAAATCTGATTCTCTGCGCTGGAAATGAGCGTTTGCACAGTTTACGTACAAAAGCGTAGGTACACACAGTTGATAAATGGGGCCTCCAATTGCGCACAGATGCCTCCAAAAGTAAAGGCCGCAATTATTTCTGTTTTATTGTTGGGTCTCAGTAGCATCTCCTGGACCGTATTTTGAAAGTTACCGTGCAGTTGGTGGGGAAACAAAAAGGGATTTATTGTTATTAGAGCAGTGATCTCCACAGAGCAGAAAGATTGAGCTGCACAGTCTGAAGAAAACCACTGATCCTCTCACCTCCTGATGATGTCTCATTCCTGCCTATCAGTATTATATTTATACATGATCACGTCTTCTCGTCTGTGAACTGTTATGTTTAGGATGTTTGTTTTTGTTTTTTTAGCTGAAAGGATAAATGTGCCAATGTGAATCACCCGTGCGACACCCAGACACCCATGCATGAAGAGCACCACATGGAGACGGGGAAGTGAAATCCCTCCACTGGCTCACGACAACTGGTGCTGTTTTTTTACTATTACCTATAACAACGTGATTTTATTGTTGGATGGTTATGTTGTTTTTGAAGGCACTGTGACTGGTCGGTGGCTGTGTGTGTGTTTGTAGATTCTTGTTGTGTTGGACAGTGAAACCTGTTGAATCTGTAAGTGGCTGCTTGTTTCTTACCACACGAATAACGGTAAAAGATTAAAACTTTAAAAAAAAAACTCTTGATTCCTATGTGTCACTTTATATTTCTGAAAGTTTTCTGCTCACAGTTGTATTATGTAATAGAAACATTTACAGATTACCAAAATATTAATTAAGGAAGTGATTTTGTGTAATAGAAAAAGCGTAACACAATAAAAACCTCTCATACTCAGAGAAACCTCTGTGTATGAGGTGCTCTCTGTACATGACATAAATGTATACATACTTTAATATGCATACTAAAAATATACAACAAAAAGGAGTTTTGATGCAGGAGTTAAAAATGCAGGGTGCAACTGCAACACAAAATGAAAGTACAGTGACAATATTACTAATTGCAAGCAATAAAAAAAAATACAGAAAGGTGCATCTCTGTTGTTTCATATTGCAATTAAATAAATATTCAGTGTGACTGGGACATTATTAAATGCATATTTGAACTTAAACCAAAATCGTTTTAAAAGCCTTATCTATAAAGTAACTCCAGCTGTGGAGTAGAAGTATGAATTAGCAGAAAGCTAAAAGTACCTCAAACGTGTACTTTAATAAATGCACTCACTTTAAGAACATTTCTCTGATAATGTTTCATTCAGATCTTTTACTTAAGTACAGTAAAGTAGCAATGCCCCAGCGTAGAAACACTGTCACAAGTTAAAATCCTAAAGTAGTAGCATCGAATAAAAGTACTCATTATGCAGAATGTCCCATTTGAGAATTATATATGACTGGATTATGATTATTTATGCATTCATGTGTTCATCACTTTAATCCCAACGCTGGTAAAGGTGGAGCTCATGAATGACTTTATTTCTGGGTTACTTCACCTTTAATAAATATCATTTATAATTAGATTTAAAATTTGTGTTGAGAATCACAATCTGCAAAGTGACTAGTAACTAAAGCTGTCATATAAATGTAGTAGAGTAATAAGTACATACATTATAACCTTTATTTGAACTCAGAAATATATTTAGGAGCAACCTCATTTACCATAAAGCCGAGACAAAACACAAAACGTTTGAAATATACATATCCGAAATACAAAAAAAGTAAAAGTAACAAAAACAAAATGAAAACAGATAATTCTAGTTTAAACAGGAGCAGCTGGAAGTAAAATAAGATGCAGTTATGGGTTTAAATTGTCCTTGTGATAAAAGTGTGTTAAGCATAAGATTAGAAATATTGAAAACTGTTCTTAAGTACAGTACTTAATTAAACGTAGTTACATTCCACCACTTCTTAATTAAAGTAACATTCTTAAATAAATCATGCCCTGTACTTCTAAAGGGTCTGGATGGTGGAAGCAGTGGTGGAAAGTAACTGAGTACATTTACTCAAGTACTGTACTTAAGTACAATTTTAAGATACTTGTACTTTACTTGAGTAATTCAATTTTATTCTACTTTATACATTTAACACAATACATTTCAGAGGAAACATTGTACTCTTTACTCCACTACATTTATGTGTTAACTTTAGTTACTTTACAGATTCAGATTATTAATACGAAATATTTCCAATATATAAAATAACATATATTGTTATAGATTAAGGAATCACAACAATATATAATTAAATTAAATTGTATTTATAGTGCCAAATCATAACAAAAGTTATCTCGGGACACTTTACAGACTAGGTATAGACCACACTCGTAGAACACACACTAGTATTATTATCATTACCATTCCCCCCACATTTATCAGCTGTAACATTAAAGGGATATTTACATGAATCTATTAATAATTATAAAAATTAAAAATAATATTCTGCAATAGACCATTCTGCATGATGACTAATTTTATTTTTTGTACTTTAACTAACATTAAATGCAGGACTTGTAAAAGGTATTTCTACAGGGGGGTATTACTACTTTTACTTAAGTCCAAGCTCTGGGTATTTACATTAACCTGGTGGCTAATCTCCAAACATGGCTCCGCAGTTGCACCTTGTCTCCATCATGGCCGCTCACGGGGAGACCAGTTTCACGAAAGTAATGAAGAAAATCCTGCAACTGCCCTGCGCATGCGCACTGTCCCCAGCAGCTTATGTGGGGAGGCCAGTCTTTGCTGAGGCAACAGCGAACAGTCGTAGCAACGGAAAAGCCCGTCACCACCGGACAACAACGGCAGGGAGGTCTGAGAGGGACGCCGTCGCACTTCAGTGAGTGGTACTAACTCAACTTAACTTCACATGTAGCTTCTTTACGTTTGAATTCAGTTTATTTAACGGCGTGTTTCATTTACGTGTCACATACATGGTCACACATAATTAACTGTATCGTCCCGTTAGCTGGCAGTTTGTTCTGTCATTGATGATGTGCGCGTGTCACGGAGCAGGCCGTCAGAGGGGGGCAACGGTCGGCTCGTGTCAGTTACACGTGGATGTGTTTGCAGTTGGTTAATGTCGCTGCGGGGCATTTAAACCAGGTGCAAATGTCTCTGAACCAACTACCAGCCGTTCCTCTGTACCCGGAGTGAACGGCGTTAGCTCCGGAGCTAGCAGCGGTGCGCACCAGCGGTGGCTGCTGTCGCACCAACCGTCAACTGTCACAACACTCCGGTTAACCCGTGAAACCGACCCGGTAGCGGCCTGTGACGTCATTCTAAACACACAGGAGCCTTCACATGTGTCATAACTTATGGTTATGACGTATTTTTATAACGGTCATAACTTATTTGTGTATATACATTTATCATGATTTTACTGTTTTATATTGAACTGTTTTATATTTCTACTATTTTATAATTTACTATTTTTTATTATACTGTTTTATATTGAACTGTTTTATAATTTTACTATTTCATAATTTACTATTTTATATTTTGCCATTATATATTTTACTATTTTATATTTTGCCATTTTATATTTTTCCATTTTATATTTTGCTATTTTATAACTCACTATTTTATATTTTGTTTTTTATATATTTTACTATTTTATATTTTGTCATTTTATATTTTGCTATTTTATAATTTACTATTTTATATATATATTTTACTATTTTATACTTTTATATTTATATTGGCAAGTCTCGTAAGCTGCTAAACTGTGTTTTTAGTTGTCCTAAAACAACAATGACAATAAAGATCTATCTACATTGTATCAACCACAAACATCACAAATTACAATAACATACAACTTTCTGACATAATATGCAATATTATGGACATAATTAATGAACATTTTTTAATTAACTGTATAGGGTACAACAGTGTAGGAAATTAATTAAATTTTATTTATAGTGCCAAATCATAACAAAGACATTTATCTCAAGACATTTAACATATAGAGTAGCTCACATCTTTGACTTATTTATGATTAACAGACACCTGACAGTTCCTCCATGAGCAGCAGCAAGTCACACTATCTATAATTATGATAATAATACTTATAATAATATCGTATGTATAGTATTATAGTGGCAACGATAATATAAACAGATATTATAATCAAAAAATACTGCATGACCTCCGTCAGTTATAATAACGATATTTAAGGGTCAAACATGTTTTCTGACTGCTGCTACTCTAATGTTTGGGTCAGATGTGCCTTTAAAAAACATTTATTATTGGGAATACCCAAATACAATCATTACAACTTTCTGACATAATGTACAATAGCATGGACATTTTTAATCAACCATATAGGCTACTACAGTGTAGGAAATTAAAAAGAACAATAGTTTGGGGGCATTTAAAAAAATAAGTTAAAAGTGCTGCTTGTACTCGTGCGTAAATAAAAAGCATTTTATTGCTATTATCAGTGCATTTACATGTTTGTGCGAGTGTACGTTAGAGACGGTAATAGAAATTAAATTAATTTAATGAGCATAAAATGAAGGATTAGGAAAAAGTCTAAACTGGTAATTTTTGCTTCCGATCATGTTTTTTTTTTCAGGTTTTCTGAGATTTCTTGGGGCATTTTTGCCCTTTTGTTCCTTTCATTTGTGACACTAGATTTATGTACATATGCATATTTATATGTAGCTCACCAAGAAGTAACTTGAGATATGAGCAATGTAGTATCCTTGAAAGAGTAGAATGTTTGTTCATTTAAAAATCACTTAAGCAATTAATTGATTCAATTATTAAAATAGTTGAAAAGAAATGTTCTGTCAGTTGTCAAGTACACTAAATATCATAAACAGGTGAATGCATCTGTCACATAAAAGAGAATAACCAAAGTCCGGTGATGCAAAAGATAATCTAAAACCATAAATTTAGACTTGTACAGGTACCTTAAAATGGACCAAAAATCAGTACTTACAGTTAAATAACATAAGAAATTTGAATTGAATACACTTTATTTGTGTATCTTTCTGATGGTGGGAACAGGAGCAAAGAAGGAAATACATGTGTTTATTCCTACAGACTTGTACTTTGACAAATGGTCAGGTGCCAAAACAAAACAAGTGATGAGTGTTGAAGGTCCGGGGAATGTTCTGGAAACGGTCTGTTTGTTGGGAAAGTCCAGGTTTAGGGTTACGCTCTCATTCAGGTCTATTCATCCATCTCATTGTAAGTCAGTGACACACCAAACAGGTGATGTTTATCTGTACAGCACTGTTCTTAAAACCACAGCTGCATAGAATGATTATTTTCATTATATCTGATTATTATTTTATCTTTAACAAACAGGAAAAACTCCCTTCACAAGTTCCCAGAGTCCTGAGTGACGTCTTCAAACGTCTTGTTTTGTCTGAGTAACAGTTTAAAACCCAAGGAAATGTATTTAATCATCATTTAGGATGAACTATGTACAACAGGAAATCCTCACAACACCATATTTTTGTCACTTTTCCTTTGAAAAAACAAACTATTATTAAACTAACTAACTATTTAATTAAAAGGAAGTTAAGTTGTTTGTCGTCCCAATGTCTTTCTGTTTAATTTCATATAAAATGTTGGTCTTTCAAATATTTAAAGAGATAGTCATATGTATTATTGTGTGTGCAGTTTGATTCATACATGGACGAGACAGTAAAGCAAAAATAAACTCTTAACTAAATCTAGTTCAAACCCACAAACTAATCAGAGTAGATTTCTGGGCTCAAAGGACACAGTGTTATAACCGTCCTCTTCACCCGGCACAACCAAATCAGCAGCATTTGCATGGTGACGGTGTTCATTTGAATGCAGTCAGTTCACAGTTCACATGCTTTGTTATTGTTGGATTCCCTTATCTAAAGCTGCCAGTGTGATGAGTCGTAGCTGTGCCGGTTTTTCTGCCTGTTGGATCTCAGCTGCCCCCGTGAACCATTATGGGTGTGTTCAACCTGGGCTAAAAGGATTAACAGAGATCAGTGAACTAGGGACTGGCTGCTGGTTTATCTTCAGTGTTTCTCTGTGTACCCATGGGGGGGAGCTCTCGATCAGGACACTAAACCACTCTGACCATTCTGTAGAAACGCACGTGACGTAGAAGTTGTGTTTAAAAGGGATAAAGACGACGAATGATTATCTTCACAGTGCAGTATTTTGATACTGGTTTCTGTCTCCAGGTCTTTCTGTAAGGTGGTCTACCACAACCTGACTTGAACAGTTCACACCAAACATACATCCAGTGCAGGTAAGTGAACTAAAATGAAAATACAGAAGGGCTGCAGCTAGTGTTTATTTCCATTAATGATTACTCTGTCAATCATTTTCTCTATTAATCTGTTAGTTGTTTGGTCTGTAAAATGGTGAAAAATGTTGATGAGTGTTTCCCAACGCCCATGATGACGTCCTCAAATGTCTTGTTTTCAAACAAGATGATTGGTGCTTAATTCAATACTTTTTTCTTACTGTATCAATGCTGTGAGTATGACAGCAGATTCAATTTACGTTCTGTAATTTGATTGAAAAGTGTGATGGTTGTTTTCAGAATTATGTTTATTGAAATGCATTTCCATCTTTAAAGGAAGATCATCATCCTTCAGAAATAAGTCATTCAACTGTTGCATTGCATGTGATGTCTGTGTGTGTGTGTGTGTGGTGTGTCTGTGTCCCTGTGAATCAGGAGGATGGCGGTGAATGTCTACTCCACCTCTATGACCATAGAGAACCTGAGTCGTCATGACATGTTGGCATGGGTCAACGACTCTCTGCAGCTCACACACACAAAGATCGAGCAGCTCTGTTCAGGTAAACACAATTTATTTTTTCAATGTCAAGCTTGTAATGAAAATCAAAATATCTATCACCCTCTAAAAGTGATTTTGTGTTTTCCCTCAAAGGTGCTGCTTACTGTCAGTTAATGGACATGCTGTTTCCAGGGTGCTTATTAATGAAGAAAGTCAAGTTCAATGCTAAACTGGAACATGAATACATCCACAATTTCAAGGTCTTACAGGCTTCATTCAAGAGAATGAATGTGGACAAGGTGAGAGAACACACACAGACACACACACACACACACACACACCAAAAATGATAAACGCAATTATTTATCTTGATTATTCAAAGGGATAAAATCTTTATATTGCACTTTCGAGTTTGAATAAATGGAGTACTGCTTTCATCAAAAGTAAGCCGTCATGTCAGCGCTTGCATGCCCCACAATGTGTGACAGTGACATACGGGGAGATTGTCAGTAAATGTACAGTGTAGGTTACAGTTTGAATGAATAAACACTGCAGCCTCCCAGTGCTGGGCATAAGTTATGGGAAAGTCTGTGCGATTAAATTGGAGCAGAGTGTGCTGTTCTCTGGCTCCGGACACAGCACACGCTGCCTAGGTTGCAAAATGTAAATAAATACATATTTTCTGCCTTTTATCGAGCATCAACCAAAACCGAAACAATTAAAGCTTCAAGGTCATGTTTATGTTCATGAGACGCGAGCCTGGACGGAGCCAGTGCAGACGACTGTATGGGTTAAAATTAGAGTGTTTCTGTTGCATGAGAAATGTGAGTGAAAAACACATCTGAGACACCTGTGGACACAGTGTAAGGTTTAAAATAAAGTTTAGTGTCGAGAATTTAAAACATAGATACAATTGTACCCAAAAGGGACTAGCTCTTCGCCCTCTGCTTCAGATATTTGATTTTCATTTTTGTTTTTTCAAGAGTAAAGCCATAACATCTTGATCAGCCACTGTAGACACATTTTAGTATTGCAGTGCATCATTTTAATCAATTGTGGCAAGCCCACATAGTGATTAATATTTGATTAATTATGCAGCCCTAGGTCAAAGACACTTCTGAATACACATTCTGCATGCTGTAGCTGTGGAGCTACAAAATAAAGTCAACTTTTTTAATTTAAATTATTTGTTTAGGTTTTTCTGCCTTTATTTGGACAGAAATAAAGGGAGTGTGAGGATGGGAGACCATCCTGACTCGCGGATCAGTCTGGTAACTTTGCCCAAGCTTTGCCTCGACGCTGTTGGTACGTCATACGCTTGGTTGATCTGATTGGTTGATTTGGCATGTCCATCACCAACATAGGTGGTGATAGACAGATGATCCATCCAATCAGCACCAGTATGTCTGCCTCTTGACTGAGAGATCCCAGATGGATATGCTGAGCAAATGCAAGTTATGCGAATCAATCCATCTGGAGGAGGCAGGTTAGGTAACCACAGCCACGTAAACAACATCTTAAACAGGCCACTGGGATGCTCCAAAATAATAATTCCCAAATTCTGTTATTGGATTTTTGTATTTCAAATAGTGACCCTTTGATCGCAATCATATCCAGAGGTCGTCTCATCTGCTGTTTGAAAAACTCTATATAGACGAGGTCAGGGTCTCCTCTGTCTCCGTTCCTCAGATCATCCCTGTGGAGCGGCTGGTGAAGGGGAAGTTTCAGGACAACTTTGAGTTTCTTCAGTGGTTTAAGAAGTTTTTTGATGCCAACTACGACGGGAAAGAATACGACCCCATAATGTCACGGCAGGGCCAAGAGGGAACGCCACCTCCCCCCAACCCAGGTATATCTCACACACGCGCACAAACACACATATACTTGTCACTATCAGCTGTGTGCAGCACAGTGGCTTCATTTCATTGCTCTCACCTCTTCATGCAACCACATCCCCACCTCTAACCCAGGTAAACCCATTCTCCACAAAGCTAAAAGACCCTCTCGCTCAGGTAACATCCCCTGCATTGAGCATGTGCGTGTGTGTGTGTGCTTTTCAATGAGTGCCTCACCGTCATTCAAACTACGAGTTACTTTGTTAATGGATCAGCCTATTCTGGCTGGTTGTAATTGGTATCAGGAGCTCTGATTGTATCTCTGTAGTTCAAGATTTTAGCATAGCAAAAGCATAATGGATATTTTTCATAGTGTTATGGAAGGACTCTGAAACCATAAATAAGGGAAGCACGTGAGGAATAAACTAAAAGAAAGGAATTTTATTTAACAAAGATTGATTTTAACAAGTGTAGCAAAAATGTTGAAGCTAACAACAGGATTCTAGCGGGAAAATATGCTGCCAAGTGAACAAGAATAATGCAAAGGAAAGTAGGACTTAGCCATAATGATCATTTATTGTCTTTCAGTGGAGTTGTAAGGTGATTAAATCATATATTGAGGTATCCTGAGTAAGATAACTATTTTTGCAAGCAGTAAACAAAGATTTAAGGCAACTATATCTTTTTAGGTACATGTTTTGACACTAGAATTGTTCATTGAGGTAATAAAATCAAAGCAAAGCCATCCTTTTATGGATGAATCTGTGTGTTTGTGCATGAATGTGTGTTGTCTTTAGTGCAGACAATTTGCTGTCCTCCCCTCTTGAAGGCGCCTGTTGACGGTTAGGACTTGGCTCGTATGTTTTAAGGTTACAGTGGTTTAGGTTGGGGTAAGAGTTAAGGGTATTTTATATCGCCACTAGCAGCGAGAGCCACAGTTTTGACAGAGCTTGCAGCCATATATGCTGTCATGTACTTACACACATGAGTAAAGAAAGTAAGAGAGACCTAAAGCATAAAAAGATGCTTTGGGTCACATTCACGCACATGTACCGGTAAGTAAAGTATGAGCAATTACAAACCCAGTGTAGACAGTTGCATTGTTAAAATGAAGCAGATCTGTTATCTCATTAAACACGTGGACATGAAAAGAACACAGCGTAACGCGTCCAGATATATAAATGTTTGTGTTTCTGTCTTCAAGGCCCCATGAGAACATCTCCCACTGCACCAAAGGTTGCTCCCCCCCACCAGAGGCAGATCAACGCAGCACCAGCCCGCAGGGCCACTCCTGTGACCCGCAATGGAGGAGACGCTGAACTAGTAGAGCTCAACCAGCAGGTACCACCTGCTGTTATCTATTCAGCCATTTCTAAGTTTAAAAAAAAACCCTGTAGTTTCCATGGCACCCCACCAAGGTGCCAGTGCAGGTGTTATGTTGTACTGCATGACTGATGGTACCCTTCAATGTTCATGAGACAAAAATTCCCCCGTGTTTCACATTGAGAGCCCTTTGTAGCACAAGCGACACCATGTTGATAATACCAATTCGGTCCTGGTCGTCCCAACACTGCTCTCTCAGAATGATTAAACAACACAAGGTCACTGTGCCCGGTCTGTCTGGACTGACTCAGCATTACGGACTGTCAATAAAAGTAAAGTCTGTTAACAGAATACATTAAGTAGCTTATCAACAAATAAGACATTTTCATGCTTTTGAAGCTTTATGTGATGCATTTGCCCTTCAAAAAACAATTTTTACCTACTGTTGTTCATCCTCAAAAACCCTTCTGCTGTTTATCTGTTTTCTTATATATTCATCTCATACCCATAAGCTGTTTGACCTGCTTCTCTCTGCTCGTAGCTGCTGGATCTGAAGCTGACTTTGGATGGACTGGAGAAGGAGAGGGACTTCTACTTTGGAAAGCTGAGAGACATTGAGCTCCTCTGCCAGGAGAGCGAAAGTGAAAACTCAGTCATTAACAAAATCGTGGATGTACTGTATGCTACAGAGGTGAATACAGTCAAATCACACACACACACACACACACACACACAGGGAGCACATGCATTGATGCTTTGCTTGCATACAATAATAGCAGCAGAGATGAGATATATGAGTGTATGTTTGTATGAAAACTTTAAAGTCAGCCGGTCAGATCACCCACCTTTAGACTTTTCTCCCTGATTCGTCACAGCATTTTGAAGTGACTGCAGTATCTTTAAGCTTTCTCAGAGGTCTGATGGTCACAAGATTAAAAGTGAACTGTCAAGGCGAGTTAGGGCGCACTCACACTTTCCTTCCGTACCGTGCCCAAACAGGTTTTACGGGTAAAGCCTAGTTCGTTTGACCAGTGTGAGTGCAACCGCTCCGCGCCTCGCTGCGGCCGGCTGGCCGTCCACGGCTCGTTTGAGAGAGGTTGGCTTTTGTAAAGCGTGTTGCACATGGAGGGGGGGACAAGTACCCTAAAGCCCGGGGTAGGTAAAACACAAAATTTGAAGCAGAGTGAGACCTCTTCCTGCAGCTCTCCCTCTCTGTTCTGAAACGCTCAGAGTCAAGAGGAGGTGCAAAATCCAGTTTCTCTCAGAACAATTGAATTACAATATGATGAAAGATTATTATGGATTTTTTTACCTAACAATGCCAAAAATAAACTGCCTACAACAGCTTTTAAGGGTGCACTCACACTTGGCCAGGTTGATCCTTGCAGTGCTTAAGAGCAATTGTCCCCCCTCCCTCCTCCCCTGCTGTCCAGGCCCGGCGTACACTCACACTGCTTCAAAAGATGCGGGCCACGGCACGATTGCTTCTTGCACACTGTGTCCTAACTGCATGTGATGCAAGCGAGCGAGCGTCAGCAATAAATTCACTTTATTACATTGTTTTCCATTGGAATGCCCTTACTGGGCCTTTTGGGCTGAACTTTTGTTGGACGCCCTGTTTCTATTTAATCTTGTCATGCACGCTGAAAGAAGACCCAGGACTAGGTGGAGAGATTATATCTCCACACTGGACTGGGAAAGCCTCGGGATTCCCCAGTTAGAGCTGGTTAAAGTGGCCCGGCAAAGGGAAGTTTGGGGTCCCCTGCTAGAGCTGCTGCCCCCCGACCCGACCCCGGATAAGTGGTTGAAGATGAGATGAGATGCACGCTGAAAGAACAGCTGATCATGAAGTTGAAATGATGAATTATTTAAACAAGACGTCCTCATTCCACAATAAAACCTGAATAAATTAGTTGTTGCAGCTAAACAGATAAGGTACAGCCAGAAGAGGCTCGGGGGAGATGACTCTCACTGTGTGACTGCGTGTGTGATGCAGCTTTGGGAGACGCCAGCCTCTCTGAAGTGACGGTGCTGGCTCCTTGTCAAAAACACATAAGAGTCCGCTGGTGCACGGGACATTTTACGCGTTTTTTCTACAGCTTGTTCCACACATCCTATGAATAAGTGTGGATAGAGAGCGTCAATGCAACGCGATATTCTGACGCTTGCATGCTGTCCACAGTACGACTATGTACCTTCTATACTTGTGCTTGTACATGTGCACTTGTGCCGGGCCGAAGCCGCCGAAGCCCAGCTCTCTAAACCGGGCCAGGGCCAGGAAGCTTGCACTAACACTGGTCAAACGAACTAGACTTTAGCAGTGAATCGTGCTCAGGCACAGTACGAATGCTCAGTGTGAGTGCGCCCTAAGAGGCTCAAAACTCAAATGTTATGACGTACACTGAACTCGCCTTCTTTTGCAGGATGGTTTTGCACCACCAGAGGACGAAGAGATTGACGAAGGGGCACAGGGAGACCAGGAGGAGTTCTGATCTGTTCTCCCTTTCTCTTTATCCTCCCTCCCCCCACCTCTCCCTTTAACCTACCTGATAATTACTGGCATAACCCCCCTTTGTTTTATTTTTTTAAATCTCCCCTTACTTCTCCTATCTGCGGCTGTCTCTATCCATAATGACTTTGTTGCACAGCCTCGCTTCCCAAACTCTTACTAGCAAAGGACACTTAACCCAGACCTGCCTGGACTAGGGCCCAGCAGCCTGGCTTGGCATACTCGACTTATTCTAGCCTGTTATCAGAGGGGACTGCTGCACTGCGGGGCTGGTGTAGCCTGCTAGAACGGTTTAAGGTTAATAGCGATGAGATTACAGGGATCCAGCACTGACAGCCTGGAGCCAAACAGCGCTATCAATCACTTTCTCTCACCATGCACTTTGATTGACCACACATTCATCAGGGTTCTCTTTAAAAACACAATGTTTTCCACACAATGTTAGAGGATATTTAGACTGTACATTTCACAAGGTGAAATTATAAATTGTGTTATGCCCCTTATGAGAAAGGCTTGCACGTATATTTTGAACTTATTGCATATGTTGACACGTGTGAGCGTACATTTAGCTCTCCGGACATATCACAGACTGCTCACATGAACGTTCTTATTCCCGAGTCAGCTTTTACTCATCACAATGGAGGGTTTGCTCATGACTGTATTGACAGTTTCTTTATGAGGTAGCATTATGTGTTTGTTTTTATTTATTTATCTTTTCTAAATCTGCTAAAAAAAGAGAAGTGGTTTTGGATTTGGGGAAATTTAAGTTCTTGCACTAAATGTAGCGAAACAAACCGACTGAAATGATCCAAAATGCCAACACGCAGTGAAGATACAGAAAGATGCAATTTTATATTTTATAGATGTGTGTTAAAGAGGTTTGTTTTTTATTTGCATTGAATCCCTCAATGGCCAAGTGAGAGGTGTCAGTTTAAGAGTTATTTATTAGGCTTTGAGTTCTATGAATGGAATAAACAGTAAGACACTACTAAATACTAACGTTGACTGTGTAGATTGAGTAAAACATTTTAGCTGCTATCATTATTCTTCTGTTGCCGTATTTAATTGAGTTTTATTGCAAAGCATTTAAAACACCACAGTGGCTGCCAGGGAACTATTGGCGTGGTTTCTTGTGATTGGCGGCCGGACTGAGCGTGATTGACAGAAGTTGAACCAGTCTGAGAGAACTGTTGCCACGGCAGCCATGTGCTGAACTTTCTGCAGCTACTTCTGGATGAAATAAAGCTCTGATGTTCAAGAAAAGTAACAAACCTTATTGTTGTGTGTGCTTTCTGTTGCTGCTGTATTTCTCATTTATCAGCAGCAGTATTATCTAATTATTATTCCTCACATATATACAATTCAATTTTATTTACAGTGCTAAATCATAACAACAGTTATCTCAAGACACTTCACATATAGAGTAGGTAATGACCACACTATGACTTTTTCATGATTTACAGAGACCCAACAATTCCCCCATGAGCAGCAACAACTCGCACTTTCTTTAAAAAGAACAGTAATAATTAATATAGTTATTATATACAGTATTAATACAGCAATCTTGAGTACAGTGGCGACAAGAAACAGGAACGTCGGACAGACCCAGCTCTATGGAGGACGGACATCTGTCTGCGCCGGTTGGGGAGGAAGAAAAAGAGAGAAAAGACGGGCCGATGGATAGAGAGAGACAAAGACAGACAGTCCCAGAGATGCAATCAACCACAAAAGTAACAGTAACTATAATATCTATAGTAATGTGAGTATGACTTATATGTTATGGCAGTTAATACAGTAGAATAGTATAAACTACAGCTAAGGTGACAGAATATGAAAATGATAATTATGGTGGCAAATATGATCAATGTAGTAGTAAAAACAGCTGCAATGAGACAGACCACTGATAATGTTTTTAAAATGTATAAAACTAATGAAAATATATATGAATAATAATATAATACACTTTACAGTATTATATTGTATTATATTTACTTACATATTTCAGGACAATTGCTTTACTAGATAACAGTGTTTTACCGGTTAAGGCCAATATCCTAATCCCACATTAAGACATAATTGTATTTAAAATTCATTATTTGGATTTCAACAAACACACAAACAGCTGTACAGCAACTGTGACTGCACGATAATAGCAGTATTATGCTTTTATTTAGACTACTCATGTTGGCACAAAGTGGCAGTAATGATACTACTATTTGTCTCCAATTTATTTTGTAAATGCAGCGATTTATTTTAAAAAGCGGGGACTAAAGTTGACCACCAAATGTTTTTTTATTTCCTATACTTGTCCCAGTGAAAATCCCATCACAACCACACTCATTGCATAACCACAGGGATGTTAAGCCTTGCCATCATGTTAAGGAGAAATAATTTGTGCTTAAACATAATTAGGGACCAAGAGAGAGGTGTACTGCCAAGGAAACAAAAGTAGAAAAGATTAACATATTGACCTCTGAGTCAATATGTTAGGTTAACCACTGACCACGTGCGCTGTGGTCAGTGGTTAACTTCCACTCATATTGAATAGAGGAGGTCTTGAAAGAGATCCAGGAGGTTTGTGACGAATATTCAGTGCCTCTTTTGAGAGACACTGCAGCCAAAACTCACCAGACAGCAAACTGGATTAACTGGAGTCAACAACAAAGAGCTGAAACACTTCACGTTCTGGGACAAAACTCCCAACTTTAACCTGCTCTCCATCTTTACCTTCTTTTTGCTCCTGGTTTTGTTTGTTTGTTTTAATCGTATCCTGGTCACAAATCAGTTTATATCAAGAAAGGAAATGGAAATGACGTGAACCTTTTTACATTTTTGTCCATATTTTACTTATTGTTACTAAAATATGAAGATTAGAGCTATGGGTTCATAAAAGGTCATGTACCATGGGCTGCTTATATTATTCATTCATGTCCTAAAGTTAGTTTAGTAGCTTTTTTTGAATTTTGAATTATTTTTGAATAATTTTTAAAAATCCAGACCAAACTTGTGACTTTTTGTGTACTTGAAGTGATAAAGATAAAGAAATCAACATTAATAGTCAAGGAAGCATCCAAACACTCCAGTTTTATTAACGTTGACACTGTTTGAGTGTTACCATGCTATATATACTGTATACTGATAATATTAAGACTATTATTACTAAGTTATGTGGCATATTTATTTATTTCATTCATTTGCCATATATTCAATATGTTTATATAAAAAAATCCCACCAATTTCACAGTATGGTACAGTTACTAAAGTAATCTGAATACACACATCACTACTACTATCATTAAAAGCACAAACATGTGGTCTACATGTTTTGACATTAAAATAGAGAAAACCTGTATTACTTTTTAAAATACTCAGGTTTACTTGAGGTTAATATTCAACATATTTAAATCGTAGACGTGTCTGAACTTTGAACGTGTTCAATGTGATTCACAAACAAACAGGACATTAGTACAGTAATACAAAACCATAAAATAAGATAAAGTATACACAACTTTGAACACAATCGTGAACACACACACACACAAGGGTTTACCTAATTTGTAATAAAATGATAAGATTTGCATAGTTTAAAGGTTTATTTTGTAGAATGAGCAGAACTCCGCCATCTAGTTTCTCAAAATCAAAGTCACAACAACAAAATATAATTAAAAGCATTCAGGTTGCCATGTTCATTGCCTTGTGGCCTGCAGGAGACCAGAGTCTGTTTGAGTCTGTTTGAACCCATCCCTACCGGCAAATCGCACCATAAAAACAAGTATTACAGAGGAGTTTGACTGACAGTTAGTGTTAGCTGTCACAGCTAAGTAATGAAAGTTAGCTTACCAATCAAGGAGAAACGTAGCCATTTCGGCGTGCGTGTTAATGCCTTTGAACTTCTTTATCTCAGTCCATGGAGTGAATGCTTGGCCTATATTGACTTTTTTTTGCCCGTCTCCGGTCACTCAGCTGCTGCAGGATTTCACCAGTTCCAGCCTACAGTAGCTGCACCCAACAACAGACAACCCTGGCAACCTGCAATGCCGGCTGCTATTGGATGGTACAAGGTAAACAGAAAGTCATTGTCAAACCTGTCAAAAAAAGTTTAAAATATAAATTCAGACTAAATATATATTATTAATGGAAAAGCAATACTTTCATTCTGTACCCCTCAAAACGCCCTGTGGGTGCAGTAGTGGATTAAGGTGGTCAGGGGCCCCTAGGCTACTGTTTGTTTGGGCCCCCCACATTATTAATAAAGCTTTATCAGAAAAAAACAGCTAGAACAAAAGAAGAGTCCGCAACCTCGAAAAATCCTGTCAATTTAGGAATTGAATTAAGTAGATCTTGGTCCCGTTGTTCTTTCAGTCGTTGTGCTTTTCTTTTTCGTGCTCCACTATCATATTTTCTTTCTGACATTTTACCACTAAACTGTCTCGTAACAGTGAGTGACGTATTATTTGACAACAAAACTGACCTTATGAACCCGGCCACATGATGGCCTGATTGGGTAAATGTGCCCCATATTCATCCAATCAGTGATTTTTTTTAATGTTGCTAAGGGCCCCAATATGAGGCAAGTTTTTTTTCTCAGTGTAATAAAAAAGAAAATTAAGATAGTCTGGCCAATCTGGGGCTGCTGCACAACTGGGGCCCCTGGACAGCCCAGGCCAGCCTGTGCATTAATCCGCCTCTGCGTAGGTGTATTATTATTGTTTTTGTTTTTTTAAATGTAGCTTTTAATAAAGATTAGACATATTCAACCTTTAATCATTATGGTTAGTTTTTTATTAATTAGTTTTAAGTTTGATATTGTTTCGAAATATGTATTTAGAACTGATTTTTGAAAGAGGGGATTTCTTTAGATAATTAGATATTTTATGAATATGAAATTTAGCTTAAAATAATGAGCAAATTAATAAATTTTTTAGATTTAGATTTCTCAGAAACATATCACAGGGATTAAACGTTTGCCGATGTTTAGAAAATTTAGAGACGTGTGTGAATCTAACGGTCCATACGCGTCGCTCTGACGTCACGCCGACACAAGAGACGTGGCACGCGGACAGTGTAATGATCCGAGCCGTTGAGTCGAGTCGTCCTGTTTCAGTCAGTCAGGAAGTCACGGTACCACGACCTCAATAACACCCTAAAACTGGACCAGAGACATGGCTTCAAATAATGGATCAGTCGGCAAATGGGAGGTAGTGAAGAAAGGGAAGAAAAACAGCAGCGCGGCGGCGGGAGGAGGAGGCAAGAACCCGACTGACAAGAAACCCGGCAGCGGGGGAAGGAAAGCCCTGAGCGAGTCTAACCAGCCATCCAGACGTGAGTGAACACGGCCCTGTAGCTGCTCCGTGACCCCGTTACCTCACCGCTAAAGTTCAGATGAGAGGAAAGGGATGGAGCTACGTGTGCGGCTCTTTTTACGAGCTAAATTACCCCCTTTAATATGAACTTTTAACTGTCTTTACGGCACAGATAGTTCTGGAAATGAAGATGGCTCATTAGCTGTCATCTGATTTGACAAGCTAGCTAACGTTACTTTAGCATAGCATCGCGCAGTGACGCTAATGTTACTTCCTACAATTGAATGGTTTGGTTGCCCATTTGGGGTGTTGTATACATATGAATTGCTACGATTCATTTCAAAGAAAAAGTTCACTGGTCTTTTTAGGAGAATAACTATTCCTGCCACATACAAAGAATTGCTAGCTTGTGCAGTTAGCTTGCTAATAGCAGTGTGTCAACAAAGGCAACGTCACCACTGAGGAGCTCGTCTTTGCAGCATGTGATGGACCATATGACTGTTTTAACATTTCATATCTGTAATTACCTTTTAGATATCCATATTACCATTTCCCCCACTAGTCAGATTATTAATTCAAGATATCCACAAAACATTCTTACTAGTAGAAATTGTAATTCTAAGATATCTAAAACTTTCTTTATCCTAGTCAAAGTTCAGTTCAGGACATCTTTAAATCCTTCAATAGTATAAGTGGCCTTTTTAACATTTTATAGCTTGACTGCATATGTATTACAGATATCTGTCATTCAATCAAAAAGAGCATTCAGATTTCCCCAATGACATTCATCCTAGACAGCCTAGTGACACAGTGCCATTTTGCCATTCGTGTGTATTGGGCTTTCAGTTTCAGATATCCACAATGGCATTTTTTGATATTCAGAATGAACACTATGGATTGATGATCATTTATAGTTTATCAATTCAAGAACATCATCTAAATTGATAATAACAAGCACATACTAACTCTTCAGAAAATGTGATGTGAAATAGTTTGAATTTATACTTTGCACTGAAGTTCTTAATAAAATGATAAAATACTCAGTACTTTTGATTTATTACATATTCAATTTACACAGGAGTATACATAAATAGGCTTAACCATGTGGTTATTTCATATAGACTACTGAGTTATCAAATAATAAATGATCTATATTGGGATAAAGAATTTTTTTTGTTTTGAAACACATTGTGATATTGAAAAGTACAGAAGTATTGATACTTTACAAAACCTTATCAGGGAGTGGGACGGAATTTTGGTTAAAACTCATTTTCTTCCTCAAAGATCCAAGCAGATTGTTTTCCCCATGGAAAATAATAATACACAACATGGTAACCTTATTAACTCTGGTAGTTTACTGGCAATGATTTTTCTATTGGCCCAGTTTAGTATAACATAATTACAAACCTTTGGCAAACCTTGTTTGTTTTAATATTCAGCATACTTTACATTTAGTAAACCTGGCCTGAGCTACTGCACTGTCTCCACTGCAGCTTTAGATCTCTGCCACTGCTATTTGTTTATGCACCAGTTTTATCAGCGAATCAGTCGGTCCAAAGTCTTTCTAATCACAGTGACTGGGACTCGGTGAGCTTGGAGGTGGTGTAAAGGTTATGTTGAATACATTTCTCTTTTTGGTGTAAATGTATCAATGTTCTAATCAAAGGGCTTTTTAATAAATCTTGCTTCATTCCCTTAAAGGTTTCCAACACTTTAATCATGAGACAGTTAATTTTGAGTTTGTGGTTTAGCTTGAAGCTTTTTGTGTCTGTTAGATCAGACTGCCAAATTGTGAGTGGGAGCCTGACTTATTTTTTTTATGTCATTGGGCAAAGATATTCCTTCTCATTTCACTTGTGTGTGATTGCATGTTGCATACAGGCACACCTTCACCTTGAGAAGGTCATGTTTAAGGCGGCTGATGTGACACCTGTATTGAACTTGTATCACATTACATGTCTGGACCCAAGTTATAGGATATCTGACAAGTGCTCTTGTTTCAACAGAAGTGATTATGTGAAGTCCAAGAGGTTATTTATGTGGTTTACATGCCACATACTTTGAGGGTACCTTCATTTAATGAGGGTTAAAAAAACCCAATGTCAGACATCATCCCAGCTGTTATTGGTTTATTATTTGCTTTGTAAAATAGTCCTGCTTCTTCCACTAGGTTTATGTTATGGTCTTAAATCTGATGTGCACCAATGATCTCTGTAAAACTCTTATATACCTTTGTTTTGCCATTGATCAGTTTTTTAGTTCTCCTTATTTGATCGGATAAGCAAGACTTTCCGTACTGTAGTGTGATCTGTGTTGTTGAGAAGTGTGTGTGAAAGAGTTTTCCTCCGTATCTGTATGTGACGCATCCTGTCAGCTATTCTTCTGCTGGTGTGAGAATCCGTTCCCAGTTTACCCACCCTGTAGGGTACATCTACTCAGATTACACCCCACCAAACTACAAAAAGGATCTTCTGCTGACAGACATCAGGGTTGTGTCATTCACTTTTTCACTACCCACTATACAGTCGACCTGAATGGTTTCCAGATCCAATTAAGGTCTACACATCATGACAACTCAATTTCAGCAGGTAATCTTCAACAGACTGGTTAACATTTTTATTGTACAATATTAGGACATTAAATGAATGCCAAGACTATTTACTGTAGGTTTGACAGACGAATAGAAACATAAGAGTAAAAACACAACAGTGAAGGTGAGATAGAGCTGTCTTTATAATACAGGAAGGTGCAAATTTAAGGTGATTAACAGTGCAGGTAATTTTTTTTTATAAATAATACTATTTTATGATATGAAAATGTGAATTGAAGACTTTGCATACATTTAACAATGCCAGTGACCTGCGATAAATATGTAAAATGTGCTTGAGGTGGAGTGGGGAATTTGGTGTCTGGACCCGTCTTTGTGATTCCTCACTGTGAACTGGAAACCTTATCTGATTTAAATATACTTTCATGCTTAAAGTCATTATTATATAACTGAGACAAACCACTGAGGACTTTAAAAGTAGTTAATATAATCCTAAAGTGACTTCTAAAACATAAAATATTGAGCAGTGCATTTGTTTGACATTGAAGTGTTGCTTCATTTGTTAACTTGTGTTATAGCTCATTTCTGTCATTTATCCATTTCAACATTTCCTCTAATCACCAGAAGAGTGGCTTCATGTGTTGCTGCTCTGTTACTGTTTGTACCAGATGTCGTTTCATGTCAGGAGCTGCTGCTGGAAATGACCAACTTCCTGACACATTTGGATATTTGTTTAGTATTTATAGTCATGAACACATGGTCAGATTTACTCCTCTGTCCGTCTTTCACTACTTTCCTGGCTGTTCATCTCTTGTAATGCGAACTAAGCAGAGACATTCACGGTGATGATACTTGGCCTTGGTGTTCAGTTTAGGGAAGTGAAGAAAAATCCATACTGACCAACATTTGAATAGGGAACTGAATCCAGTATTTGATGAAATGAGTCCTGTCTTTGCGTCACTGTCCTGTGTTGTGCCGACACAGACAGATTTAGATTTAGGTTTGTCAGCTCAATGACCAGCGAACAACTGGTGACCTCTGTCAACCCCCAACTCAAGTTTGTGGGTGGGTCTGACGGGGATTCTTGTGTCCAGTTGTGCGTGTTAAATGCTGTAAATACCTTTGCTGCATGAGTTTGTAGATTGAAGCCTGATGGGGAAGTTTACTTCACAATTATCTTTAATGTTTAATGTAATGTATTTAAAACGATTTATCTGTTTATTATTTTTTTTTTATCAATAATTTGTTGTATAAAATGTCCATCCCAATTGAGTCCAAGGTGAGGTCTTTAAATTATCTTATTTTGTCAGTAATCTGATAATCATCAGAGGCAATATCAGTTTCACAGATTTCACAATTATACATTTTTTGACAATATAGAAGGAAAAATACATACAAGTGTTCCTTTGCATTGTTTGTTGATTCTACAATTCAAAACAATGACGTGAGGTAACCACGGTTATGGCAAAGTCAGTTAACCCCAACATCCCTACTAATCGATTAGTTTACTAACTGTTGCAGCTCCACCTACAACCCTGATGTATCGTCTGTGCCAATATCCCTCAATTGTTGTCCAAAAAACACATTAATAAGCCATAATGTTCCACTGGGTGACATATCTGTTCTTTACAATGAAGATAAACTTTAGTTTATTTTTGAGTTAATCCCACATACTCCTCCAAGACCCACAAGAGAACCAAATGTGTATGAACTGAAAATAGTTCCCAACAAATGCACTATTTCCTCCTGTTTGATTAAAGGAAAAACTATGCAAAAAAGGATGTATTAATGTGAGACCTGTTTTTAAAGATTACGGAAAGCATGAGCTTTGGTCTGAGAACTACAGCCAGGGAATGGATAACTGAAAGTATTGACACATTGTTGAGTTTGGTCTTTTCATGGGATTTGTTGACAATATCTGAAACATATAATGACGTCAGCCTCATACAGAGGCTTTTTATTTAAAAATAAAAGTTCTGGGGAATACCGGATGCTTAAAACCGGGTTATTTTGATATTTAGTGGTAGTCTAAAGGCCTAAAACATCTATTGTATATTGTGTATTGGTGTTTTCCTTCACAACTTAAAACTGGTCAAACTTTTATTAGGAATTCAGTTAAAATGGACACCATTTGTTTACAAATGGTTTGTTAATGAGTAACACAGGAATACTTGAAATGCTGCTGGTGCTTAACTCTATTCCTTTTGTAGATTGTAAAGAGTGTTGCATGAATATTTTCTTGGATAATACCAACCTATTATGCAAGCCGTCAAGGGAGGGAGAGAAAGCCTGAGTGTGAGGGCAGTGAGCAACAGATTTTTTTGTTCAGGACACAGGGTGGATTCAAGCAAGAAGACCAAAGAGGTTCAAAAACAAAAAAAGTAAAGACGCTCATATCTGCACAGAGGCGCGTCTTAACCACAGCTGCCTTGTTTCCTTTCAGCACCCCTGAAGATGTCAGAGACGCTGTATGACGGCTTTGAGAAGATGGGAAAGAAACAGAACAAGGAGCAGGTTCCACCACCAGCCGAGCTCGAAAATAAGAAGCCCTCATCAACTAAGCCATCCAAAAAATCCCACTCCAGCAGTACAGTCGCCCCCGCAACTCACAAGACCCTCGAAGAAGCCTTTAAAACTGTGAGTAATAGCTCATCTTTTTTAAACGGCCTGGTTGGTGGACGTTGACATTTGTGTATAATTTAAAGGCTTGTATCAAAAGCTTAATGCTAAACATTTGTATTTCTTGCAGTTTAATGAGAGAAGAAACAAATATTGGACTATTTTGAAGATTCTGTGTGTGCGTTTGGTTTGTTGCTAAAAGTTTAGATTAAAATTGATCAATTATCATCCGAGAATGTGGCTGATCTTTGTCAGAGACTGGGAAGAAAAACAAATGTAATCGGCTTCTCAAAACCTCTTAAAGCTTTAAATATCTTCGTACAAACACAGAAACAATGCTGTATTGTGGCATCTTCCAAGCAAATTATCACATGCTGAAACACTGTGTCCTTTTTGCATAATGGACATGTTGTTTCTGAGTGTGCAGCCTTAAAGTCTTTCTCTTTTTTAGCTGGATGTTGGGGACCTGAAGCAGCAGTTGGCTCGCAGTCAGACCTTGTTCCCAGAAAACCCATCAGTGTGGGTCAAAGACCTGGCAGGATACCTCAATCTCAGTCTGACTGCGCCAGAGGCTGAGCCCACACTCAGCAGCTATACTCACGGTCGGTCAGACTCAAAGAAAATACTGTGCACACAGTCCTCATTTATACTGTATATCTATTATTTCCACTGTATTTGTCTGCAGGGCACTGACACAATAATCAGACTTATTTCATGTCCATTTTATTTGTGTTTTCGTCCCCAGATTACCCATACTGCCTTGCAGGAAAAGAGCTAAAGAGTGTGATTAAAGGCCTCATCGGACGCTGCAGTGAGATTCTGGCAGATTTATTCGACCACTGTGTTTATACAATGCTCAGGGAGCTGGACAGACAGTCAGGTAGGTGTAAGCTACTAACCTGGAGGGTTAGAAGTGGTTTGCACTGTTAGAGACATTAGATATGCGGTAATGAGAGTCCCTACCAGTGTAGGTACTTTGTGAAAGTCACCTGGTTTGACGTGACTGGAGAAACAAACCTTTAGATGCTGCTGTACTGTGCATTGAAATGGTCAGTGACTGGTGAGTCTTTAAAGTAACATTTATTACACAGCAAACTGCAGTAAGGTGACAGGGAAAAGGGACTTGAACAAGGACATTGTAATTGCATTGTGTTATGCTGCATTTCCACTCCACTCCACTCTACTCAACTCAAGTCGTTCTTTTTTGGTTTTCCATTAGCTAAAGTTATGGATAGTACCTGGTACTTTGGTACCCCCTCAATCGAGGTTCCAAGTGGCTGAGCTGATTCTAAAAGGTGCAATTAAGACACTGCAGACCACTGATTGGTCGGAAAGAATTGTCACTGTCATTTGCACTACACAGGACATATAGCGACCACTTTTTTATTTGTTATTCACTCGACTCAGATTCTAAAAAATGGCCCGCAAGACAACGCTCTGCAATTGACAACGTGTCTTTTCTCTGTTCGGTTTTACGTTGAAGTTGATGTCATGGCAGTTTCACAGGGCATCGCTGTGACGATAAGCTGTCCATACTACACAGTGAGGGTGCTACCAGGCCACCAGGACACCTCAACAAACAATATTTGACCTTGATTTGATTTGCTCATGTTCAGAATATATAAGGATTGTCAGGGTCAAAGTTAAAAAACAGATAAAGAAACATATTTTCCTCTGTTTCCAGGAGAACCTCTGCACGGCTACAGAGTTTGCATTCAGGCAATCCTACAGGACAAACCCAGGATAGCTACCCAAAACCTGCCAGAGGTGAGTGTGTGTGTGTCCTTGAGTCCTGAAAATAACTGGCAGATTTTTGCTTAAGTTACAATATGTAATTGCTTTCTTGGCAATTTGTTGGTACTGTGTATTTGTCTTTTGCAGGAATATGATAATGATATGTAATCGCTTCCTTTCTGTCCATCCTCTATAGTATTTGGAGTTACTGCGATCGGTTCAGAATCGTCCAGTGAAGTGTTTGACCATCATGTGGGCTCTTGGTCAAGCTGGATTTTATGACCTCAGTCAGGGACTCAGAGGTAATAGACAGTCAAACGCACGATGCATGCACTCCTTTAAAGATGTAGACACAGTACTGCGTTAGTCTACTCTGCGTCTCCCCTTTCTCCTACTTTCCCAACAACGTGTGCTGACATAAATTCTGTGTTGGGGGTTAATGGAGCAACAGTGCACATTAGAGCAAGTAACACATCCACTTACAGCTATGAGCTCAAACACACGTTGACTGCAGAACCTCAGCCACTGCTCCAGGTCTGCTGCCTGGTATGTGGTGAGGCTGCGAGGTGGGTGTTAGTATGTGGGCAGGGAGGATGAATATTCTTGGAAGATTACCAAACATCCTTTTTCTGCAAAATAAGGCAAGAAAGACACGGAAGAGAGGCTGGATCTTGATCAGAAAAGCCTTAAAAAGCAATCGAGAGTTTCCTGTCTGAGCCTCAGACTTTGATATAATCAGAGCGCATTAACATTCTTAGTTCTTAGCAGACTTTTGATGCAACAGTGAAGTATCTTTTGGGATGATTTGTTTTCCTTTGATAATACACAGAAAAAAATCCTGCAGAGCTCAACTCACCATGTTACTTAAATAATTCAGCATGTAGGAATGAAGAGCCGTGTTTTGCTGCTGGGCTTTTTGTGAGTTGCAGCTGAAAAGGTCGATTGTTCACACATTTATTTGCCAGAACTAAATGTTCCTGTGTTGTGAATCAAGTTCTTTATTTGTGTTTTAGTGTGGCTTGGCATCATGCTTCCTGTGCTGGGAGTGAAGTCCTTGTCTTCATATGCCATTGCATATCTGGAGAGACTCCTCCTGTAAGTCTCCCTGAGAATTTTCTTATTCGTTTTCTTTAGGTTTTGTAAAATATAACTTAAACCTTTTATTCATGTAAAGTGTGACAACCATTGTTGTCTCTTTTTGGTAAAATGGGTAAATTTGGTCATTTGATAAATACTGTGAATCTGTGATTGTGCCTTTTTTTAAGAATTCATTTTGAGAGTAGTAGCACTATGAATTCTTAGGTATATTTTAAGGGGACAGTCATGTTTATGTTGGACTAAATGAAACTACAACAGGACTTAAATGTGTGCTTCTTTTCCCAGACTTCATGCAAACCTGACTAAAGGATTTGGCATCATGGGTCCTAAAGAGTTCTTTCCTTTACTGGATTTCGCCTTCATGCCGAAGAACGCCCTTTCACCAAGGTAAATGTGACCTAATGCAAACAATAAATCCTTGATTTCATTGTTGGATAATCCCATGTGCACAGCATGACTCCACAGTGTAGGAAGCTGTGGCTGTAGAGAATGGCAGGGTTGTGAATTTAGCCCAGATGTGTCAACCCCAAATAATACTTAATCAAACAACCGCAAGATGTGACTGTGGTTTATTTGCATATACACTGAAGCCATTTAGGAAGATTAATGGGAATGCTGGCTCTATTTAGCAGTGGAACATTTTGAATATGAGGTTTTTTGTTTTCATCCACTCGCTGTTTTTTCATCAGTTTGCATTCTTCTGTAAAACACAGAATACAGCTGACATCGTTCTTTGTGTGGTTTTGAGTCATTGTTTACCTCCCAGTGACTGTTTGCTTTATAAAAGGTAATAAAGTAACGTATATTATTTGTGTTCAGTCTGCAGGAGCAGCTGAGGCGTCTGTACCCTCGACTGAAGGCCCTCGCATTTGGAGCTAAACCAGAGAGCACGTTACACACGTACCTGCCCTCATTTCTGTCTAGAGCCACACCACACTGTCCAGATGACATGAAGAGAGAGGTAAGACACACACACACACACACACACACACACAATTTATACTTGCATAATGTAACTGATGTATTGATGATTAGATTAGTATAGGAAAGAGAACCATAGTGCTTCTTCCTACTCCTTTTTCTAGCATGAAATGTTAATTTAATTTATGCTAATTTTGATTTAATTTATTTATTTTTAACCATTTATTTTATTATTTTTTTTGTTTTTGAAATAAAGTTTATTAAATTCACTTCAGTAATTTTAAACCAATCTTATTCACGTAATACTGCTGCTACAGTAGCCCTAGCTCAGTGCTGCAGCATGTTTCATATGGATAAGTGACCCATCATACATGATGTTTTCAATAGCATCATTATGGTGACCAGCATCATAAAGTCAAGGTAGCATATCGGCAAATGGCTAAGCTTGAAGTAAAAGTCCAGGCAAAAGCTTTTTCCTTGTTTGCTGCTTTAATGGTCTTTGTTAATTAAAATGTCAATGAAAACCCTGTCCCTTATGAATAAAGAGCAATAACTGCTATAGTATGTTGTTGACAATAATAACAGAGACCATTGTCTTCATCTACAGTAAAACCAGTTCTTATGCAATATAGCATAAGACATGTTTTAGAATAGGATGTTGTCTTGGTCAGCTTCTGCTATCCTTGTCATCACTCGTTTGCTGTACTCTGAGAGTTAGAAGAAGCGATTCTGGAGAATTATAGCTGAAAAATGGAGTCATTTTGTTTCTCCTTCTTTCTCTCATGTATTTTTTTTTTCTGTAGTTGCTCAGCAGTATGACGGAGTGTTTGTGTGTGGATGTCCAGAGTCTAGGAGTGTGGAGGCAGCTCTATACAAAACACCTACCCCAGTCCAGGTGAGCTATATTCATATTTATAGTGCTTTGTGTCACAGTAAGTTTTTAAAATGATATATTCTAATATATAGAGCTGACCATTCCTCTCTATTTTCCTCTCCAGTCTGCTTTTGAACCATTTATTGAAGTCCTGGAATATTCTGCCACCAAAGGTAAGACTCCTGCCATGTCTGGCAGGTCATAAATCAAACTCTCCACTTGCCTTAACAATAAATCTTCTGGAAAAGTGCTTTGGATCATGTTGTGTTTGACTTGTGCTTTGTTTTCCATCTTTAGCTCCGGAAGAACCTTGAAGAAACAATCCAGTCTTTCAGAGTGACCAATGAGGAGATGAGAGACACCGTGGAAACTCAGGAGCTTCAGGACTGCAACAGCCTGTGTCAGGTGAGACGGACCGCCATTTAAAGCCACTAGATTGTTTGCTTTGAATGTACCAAACACAAAAATAGAAGTTTGGATTTTGTGTCAGTGTTTCCTCTTCTGTCTCCAGAATCTGCAGGTAAAGATGCGTGGTCGTGGGTTCCCCTGGTCCAAACTGCTCATGGTTCTGCTCGTGTTTGCCGCCGGCTTCATCGCTCATGACGTCAGATCTCACGGCTCCTTCGCAGGTCTGTCCTGTTTACCTTTTATTTTTACATTAGAACGTGCGAGACTGCTTGCCTTTATTTGTTTTTGAGGTCTTACAAAGTGCCATGTGTGTTTCAGATTCCACCACAGCCATGCATCTGCGCAGCTCAGGGGTCACAGCCGTGTCCCAGCAGGCCTGGAGCAAAATTCAGGTCTACTCTACACAAGGCTTCGGGTACGACTGCAACTTTAAACCTTCATGCTCCGTACTATACCGCATTATATTCAGAGGTGTTTCTAATATTCTGCCCCTCTCAAGTCTGTAAATTAAACAGACATCGGTACAACATCCCCACGAACTAACACCTCAAAAATATATACATTTTTAACAAAAACCTTCAAAAGTCTTAAAAAACGGAACATTTTAACTCCTTATAGACAGATGTTATGGCCACTGATTTTATATAATACAGATTTTAGAAAACTAACTTTGAAATCCTTTTTAAACTGTTCTTTTATTGTCACTTGTAAGATGCTTCTATTCATTGTATGTTAGCTATTTATTAAATGTTAATGCTGATTTGGTAGTTAGGCTCTTTTGTAGCTTGTTAATGTTATTGTTGATACATGCTGTGTTTCTTATCTAAATGTTATAGTATTTAAAATGTATTATCTGCTAGTGTCGGGGCCCCTTTACACAAGCTTCAGATAGCTTACCAGGGTGTCCCATTTCACATATCTTAATTAGATCTTATGATCGTACTCGTCTTTTAACTGTTTTTTTATAAACTGAACCGACTGATATTTAAATATTCCACAAGATCTTACCCCGACGTGTTTGAAGATGTGTTTTTGTCTTGGAGCACTAAATAAGTTTTTAATGTTTAATTATTGTTCATGCAGATAAAACGGTGTGTTTTGTCTTTCGTGTATCCTCTGTAGCTGGTTGGAGAAAAACACTCCTCATTATTACTCTGAGTGTGTGCGGGTTTTGGGGCCACTAATGGACCAAGGTTTGGAAAAGACAAAAAAAGCAGCCGTCTTCATCTCCGAAAACACCACGCAGTTTATTCTCTGGGTCAAAGAAAAGACTCCGCAGGCCATAGAATGGGTAAGGCTGTAAATCTCTCACTGGTTTCCACTCGCCTCCGCTAAAGTTTTCTCTCTAACTAAAGATTTGAAGCTAACAAGATGAAGCATTCGTATTATCATTGTCATTGACGTCTCTGTCCTCTGTGTGTCTTTGTGCAGGTGAACACCAACACTCCTGACAGCGTGTTCCAGGTGTTGGCGTATTTAAAGGAGCTGCTCCTCTCCCTACATCAGAACTACATTCTGCCGGCGCTGGTATACATATCAGAACTGCTGCAACGGGCGTGGACCAGCCTACAGGACTCCTGCAAGTCAGTACTTTGAGGAATCCTTTTGACTTTTATTTTCTATCCCTATTTTTCTGAAGGTTAAAAGTTCCCTCCTCACAACGAGGACTAGGATTTCTGACACCCGTCCTTAATGCTTTTACACTCTGAGTTGGAGTTTTTATCTCATGGTGTCAGGATGCTCCTGCAAAAATGCGGAGCACAAAGGTGAGGCGTTCAGCAACGCAAAAGCAGCAAGCAGAACAAAGATAAACAAACTAATACAAGCTCTGTCTGATGCTACTGGGACTAAAGCCCTGTTTGGACGGGATTAGTTTAATGTGGGGACAGGATTTACTCCTGTCCAAATGTGCCAGGTCAGTAATTATTCCGGAGAATGTCAGTAAAAATGACAGCGATTTTCACCTTCTGTTAAACGTCCAGAAAAAATACCTCAGGTACACTAGTACGTTCGAATACGTCCCTCTGTAAAACATTTGTTGATATTCCGTCATATCCTGTAAACACGTAGTTTCTACATATTTTTGAGCATGGAGGCGCTTGAAGAAGCACTCTTTACACTTTTTTTTTAATTTTAGATAATCGATTCTGTCCTTTAGTTTCGTGATTCCTTATTTAGTGATATCAGGAGGCTACGTAGCACGCACATGGCCACAGGGAGGTGGAGTAACCCCTCCCACTCCAGGTAGAATAATGTGGTTTCTTAATCCTGTGCGAATTGGCCATTTTTAGTACAGATGTCCTATGGTAAGAGTTTTTTACCCCACGTCCCCACATTAAACTAATCCCTAACCAATAGGCTTTACTGTTTCCAGATTCCTCAAGTCTTTACCAGTTGAAGACATTTCTCAAGTTTTGATGGTGCAAAACATTTCAGTAAATCACTCCAGTAGTTGTTCTTCCTGATCCTGGTGTTTGACAAATCAAGAAGCTGCATTTAGTGATTTCTTTTTTTTTACAGTAAGTTGAAGAACAAAATCTAAAAATGGTCCTTTCCTTTTCTCTCCTGCAGCGGTGAGGTGTCGGTATCGTGTCTGCAGGGCCACGCTCTGTCCTTCACCAACTCCACGTGGCAGCTGCTCCAACACACGACGACGGCAATCAAGTCGTGGGCTCAGGAGCTGCTGACACGAGCGTGATGACGTCACAGATGCTGACTCATTTACACACACACACACAGACACATAATGTTATATACACCCACACACACACATGCGCTGACCCAATCTGAGGCTGCCTTTCAGTGCGTCAGCTCCCCTCTCGACCCGTGATTGGACACTGTGGGGTCAGACAAACAAACTCACACAAAAGGACCCTTCTATCTCTTCTATCTCTCGTTTTGGCTACATTTTTAAATCCGTTTGCTGTTGTATAGATGTTTCTTTTCTACCAATCTTTTTGTAGCTTGCTGGACGCAGAAGTTGTATCTTTCTCTCTCTCTTTCTCCCTGAGTTTTCTTCTGCAAAATTCAGCTGTTGCTTTAACCTTCGGGTTAAAGCGATCATGTAATTTATAGAAAATGTGGGTTCGTAGATGATTTATAAACCATTTTTATTTAAAGATATATATATATATATTAAAAAAAAGTATGTGAAAACTTGGTAGAGGGCAGGGAAAAGACCAAAAAAGGTATTCCAGACTTCTCCAGACTTCTCCAAGCCTCTGAAGACCTCATAAGTGAACTTCTGAGGGGCCACTCATCTCCCAAACCTAAAACTCTCAATGTGAAGCCTTCAATAGCAAAGGTGTTTTGGGTGGAGGGGGTCACATCTGCCGGTGGATTGACTCCTTCAGAAGATTTGTAGCTGACAGCATTAAGAAGTCTCTCATTGGTCAGAAAGCTCCAGAAAAAGAAGAAGAAGAAAATCTCCCTGTTGTCTGTCTGTTCTGCACAACTTCCTCATCTGTCTGCTGTTTCTCGTGTATTTTCATTTTCAGCAGCTCAAAGCAGCAGCTGCAGCCGTGCACTCAGACTTGAAAGCTGATGATATTGTGTTTGTGTGTGTGTGTGTGTGTGTGTGTGTGTGTATGTGTGCGTGTGCATGTCTACGTGGATCAATGAGCTTATTCTCAATAATGGGATCAGGATTAACCCTGTGCCAACGTCCTCCTCCACACCAGAATATGACTTAAGAATAAACCCCGCTCGTCTGGGCAAGGCAAACATTTCTGACCAGCTGATTCACTAACCCTCGTAAAACAAGATGTTTGGATGGATATATGGCAACGACTAATGTCTTACTTTGTTATGTAAATGATTTATAATAAAGACTTCAACCCTGACTGGTTGGTTTATCCGTTTCTCTCAAAGTCTGTCATCCAAAGTTAAATTTGAAATGTAGTTTCATGACAACAAACACCATCTGCTGATAAAGAACATGTAAAATGATCAAAAGCTCCAGAACTTCTATTTAGGAATAAACTGAACTACTTTAAATAAAACTGAAGCTGAAAACTTACATTTTTGGAACAAGATACGGTTTTACGGCCTTTTTTTGTACTCTTGGGTTTGAAAGTGTACTTTATTATTTTCTTGTCAATGGAATATCCGCTTTTGTTTGGGGATATCAATTCATTTTTTAAATATTAATAAAAATCTCTAGAAAAGAAACTACACAGACTTTGTGGTGGTTGTGGTTTTGACAACTTCTATTTCCATAATGAACTGAACTGCAAGAATAATGGTGTTATTTGCATCTTTATTTGGACACAGACGCATGAATTAAGTTTACATGTTAAATTCCCACAGCCTAGTTAAAGTTTTAGTAGGGAATTTTTGTGACAGTGACAGTGACAGGTCCTGCATTACACACCATTTCACGGCTATAAATGTCTCAGTCTACTTTTTGCATATTCCTACATACAGTTATTTCATAAAATGACCATAAACACAACCGGCTGATTGGCTTTGAGTTTTTGGGTGTTTTTTTAACATTTCATCCGAATTGGTATTCATTACATATGTGGAACAACAGTAAAAGAAACTCAATTTTTTAGGAAATGTAAAAAATACACAAAAACAAACAAGTAGAAAAGCAAAAAATATATCAAGAAAACTTATATAACAAAAAACAACAAAGGGGGTTATTTTGTGTCTCTGCTGACGCGAAATGACTCAGGGCGCTAGTAGGAGGCACCAGGCTGTACGACAACAAACTAACCCGAAACACCGACCGTCGGCAGAGTTTATCTTTCTTAAATGGTCCGGCTTTATACACGGCAGCCCCTTCGATAGCTCAGTTGGTAGAGCGGAGGACTGTAGAGTGAATCACATAAGAAATCCTTAGGTCGCTGGTTCAAATCCGGCTCGAAGGAGGAATCTTTTTATTTTATTTTTCTTTACACAACAAGACGCTCCCGAAAACCCGCGTTTAGCCACTTGCGCGCTAGCAAACTAACGCAACACCTGTACCATGTTAGCTAGGTACCAGTGTTAATAACATAGATGTATAATAAGAGGCAAATCAACTGGGTAGTGTGTTACTATCCATTGAATAAGTGCTAAAAAAGAATAAAAAAAGATTCAGATAATAATGTTTTCTTGTAACACCGGACCCCTCCTCACTACGCTGATTCTTCACTCGAGGTGTTAGCAGCACTATTAAAAGCTAAAAAATGTTTTCCTGTAACCTTAAACTTGTCTTTTACCTTCCGAATCTGGATAATGATGACACTGCTACTATATATTTGATGTCATTTTGATTTTATCACGGTAGAGGATGAAATATCGTTTTCTTTGTTGTTGAGCACGCATACTAACATTACTTATCATACTAGCGTGGCGTGCTCCATATTTCTTTTGAAAAGTGCGTCACAAGGTGCATCCTGGGGGATTAGCTCAGATGGTAGAGCGCTCGCTTAGCATGCGAGAGGTAGCGGGATCGATGCCCGCATCCTCCATATCTTCGTTTTGCCAAAATGCCGAAATAATTGCCTACTAGACGGAAGTTTGTTACTGTTTGTTATTGATAAGGATCATCTGAATTTACGATCCTACTTCTTATTTTGTTGCACAGAGAGAATCCATCAAACAGCTGTTTGTGTATTATGTAAGAATGTTTTATTCTGTGAATTGTGAATTCTCCATATGTTTAATGAGAGGGAATCTTTTAATTTCTTTACACAGTGGTCTCATTATACGGTCTATGGGAGGATCGAGTTAGATTTTTACATTTGATTTTATATTACTTTAGATATTAGGCGGTCACGTCAGCCGCCGATTGAAAAAGCCATGCCACTTAGTATCTTTTGCGTGTCTATTACTGCCCGACTTGGCCAAATTCCCTGATTTTAAGAATTCATTAAACTTATTCCATAGGAGGTTTGCTAATATTTTCAATGGATTCTTGTTCACAGTGATCCCGACTATCATTATGGAAAATATCAAGACATTTACTGTATGGTTTCCTAATAAATTAAGAGTCAAAATCCCTCCCAGTGTCAAAGTGCATATTGGCGAATGGATAATTTCCTAATTTTCTAAGTTGATTAAAATTATTAGCAAGAAATATTATTCTAAGAAATTATAAGATCATAACAAAAACAATTTAAAAATAATATGAAGTATACTTAATGGTATAATCAGAAATGACCCGGGGAAAACAAACTATCCGAAATATTTATTATTATTGATAAGGACAAAGAAAATTATAATATGGAGGATTTAGCTAACAGCTTTAATAATCTATTTGTAAATGTTGGACCAGACCTGGGCAAACAAATCCTTGATCCAGGGGCATCTGGAGAAACTCTTGAGAATGTATTGGGGACAAATCCCTATAATTGTTAAAACACTATAATTATAAACAGAGTGAGTGTGAGGTCCTCCCCTGTAATCTTTCAGTTTACTATGGAGGGTGTTTAGAGAAATGAAAATGTTGCAGTGAAGTTCAAAGACAGTTATAGCCGACAACAACCTCTTAAGGAATCATTTTAATTCATTCTTGAAAATCAGGAAATTTTGCAGAGGGTTTAAAAAATTGTTTCCCATCCACTTTGGCCAAGTCGGGCACCCGTACCGTGCGTACAGTAGCAGTAATAGACACGCAGCTGATACTGATACTGATACCGAAGGACAGTGTGAGTACGCTCAGTGAGTGACTAAGTGACCGCAGTATCGAAAGTCTGGTCGACCCGGCTGACTGGCGGTGAAACACTGGGTACGCGAGCATTTTCTGAATGAAAATTAGAAAAAAGACTGTTACCTGTAATCATCTAAAGATACCTGTATATTCAGGGGTGTAGATTTCACTATAACAGAGGTTGCCTGCCCTCAAACAATGGCGGCTGCTGATGCTAACGAACAATAACATGAGCGTTTGCAGCCAAGTCCGCCAAGGGATGTAGCAGAACATGTGCATCTTACCTTTATTGATAAATGGATGAAATCCGTTAAAAGTACCATTTAAAAGAAACAACAGCACTGAAGGTCTTCGTCTTCTCCGAGTTTTCCCGCAAAAGCTGAAAGTCAACGACGTAACAACGTGATTGGTCAAAAGTAAGCCCCACGGAGAAACGTGATTGGTCAAAAGTAAGCCCCACGGAGAAACGTGATTGGCTAGTGTGGGTTTACTTTGGGCTTACTTTGGCGGAACCGATGGAATAAAATAAGCGCATTCGAGAGGTAGCGGGATCGATGCCCGCATCCTCCAAGGTTTTTATTTTTGCGGGATAATAGCCTACCGGACGGATGAGTTCGTTGCTTTGTGTGTGTGCGAGGGTAAAAATAAAGGCAACAGGTCAAATGTGTGTTAAAAGCACTTTGTATATTTTTGACAAGGAACATTTGAATTTAGGATCCTACTTCTTGTTTTTTTTTGCACTGCAGAGAGAATCCATCAGCTGTTTGTGTATTATGTAAGAATGGCTTTTGTGAATTCTTCATATGTTTAATGAGAGGGAATATTTTAATTTCTTTCTACAGTGGTCTCCACACTGTTTCTCCGTTTCCTCCCTCTGCCTGGGTACGCCAGGGTCAGTGTGTGGAGGACCCATAGACTGGATCATGATTAATGCTAATTCATTATACAGTCTATGGGAGGACCGCACATTCTCCCGCCAAGTTAACTTTTTATATTTGATTTTATATTACATTAGATACTACAAGATACATGGAGATGTAACGTTAATCCGAACAACGTGACACAACAGCACTGTGTGCATATAAATAGTGTAACCTAGTTTCCTCTTGACTGCTTTTATTTTGAAGGGGACAGAAAGGAAATGTCGGCGATGTCAGTGTGTCTGACTTGAGTTCAATGTAAAACTGAGTGAACAGGGTCATTATTGCACGTTCAAATGAATGATAGCAAAAATTGCAAATACATACACCGTGAGCCGGATCCGAACCGGCGACCGGCCGGACAAGGCTCTATTTTCAAATCTCCATGTTATGGTGACCCCTAGCGTTATTTCACATAATCGTAATGATTACGTAATACTTGTCATTTTTGTATGTATTATTAAGAACATTGCTTTAGCTGACATAGACCCCCCCCTTGACTTCTTATGTTTATATTTATCGATCTGATAAGAATAATGATAACAGTAAAGTGTGCCATAGCAATTCCATGTCATTGTGTTGATTAATGCTTCTTATTTTGTGTTTTCAGAGGCAGCTCCAAAATTGTGGAATGAACTGCTGCTGCACATCAGACCTCAGGCCTCCTCACTGTCTATACAACTCTTCTTAAAACCTTCCTTTGTTTCACACCAGGTAGATTGTTGATTTTATGTGCAGATATTTTATCTGGTGTGGACATTAGATGTATTTATTTATTTTGTCTTATAGCTTTGGTATTTTGTCTCTGTATTATTTTTTTTATTTTACTGTACAGCACTTTGGAAACCTTTGTGTTTATTTTAAATTGTGCCTTATAAATAAAACTGGATTGGATGTTATGAAGAACTTTGCTTTGACTTTCAGATCATACGCCACACAATGACTTGTGTTTGTCTGTTTCTGTTAATAGAAAAGATAATAACAATAAAGTGTGCCCTTCGAAGACTGTGAGACAATATGGAGCTTTTTTTAAATGATGCACAGGCTGAGTCTTAAATGTTGGAATGATCAGATTTAATGCATCTGAACAAAAGATGTAAAATAAACAATTATTGAAAAAGAACACACACTGCAAAGTCTTCAGTAAAACTATATCCATACAGGGAGCACAAGCACCCAATATATAAAACTATATACTATGTAAAATATACACAATATATATTAAATATACACAATATATACAACTCTCATGGACTGCTGAGGACCAAGTTCTGGATGTGGTGGAAGTCAAAAAGAATCTTAGTCCATCTTGCTGGCCATCTTGTGCAAAGTGCACAGCCTTATGCACATGGCTTCAACCAAGCGGCTAGTGCTGGGCCACTGAGCGGGTCCCCCAGGACCTCCTATCAAGCAAAGCTTGACCCTTTTTACACCCGGCGTGACTCCAGACTGCTTGGGAGCCTTAAAACTGCCACTTGTAAGCCACTGCTGATGCCGAGGCTGGTAGTCGACCCGCTCCTTGTCACCTTCAGACTTGTCTTAACACATTCCATACATGTCCGAACACTTTAGCGACCCCGTTCCTAGCAACTGGGAACAAAGGGGGCGGGGCAAAGACACGGGGCAAAGACACGGGGCAAAGACACGGGGAAAAGGAGGGGGCGGGGAAAGGGGCGGGGAAAGCCAACGTTCAAGTTAGGGCCGCGGCATGTTGTTTTTCAAACCGCAGTCAAGTCCTTGGCTACCTTTACTGCTCTATTGTTCTCGCTAAAAAAATGACTAAGACAGGAAAACCGGACTCGTACTGAGACTTTACGGTTCACAGCAGGTAAGAAGCCGGGAGCGAAGAAGTGGAAGTCGGTGATTAAAGTCATCGACGACTGCCCGCTAACGCCGGCATTCAACGTTCCCGTCCGACACCGAGACATTTTCGGCAAGGAAATACCCTGCAGATGTGGATACCACAAGGTGAGTGATGTGTACACTTCATTTATTCATTTGATATAGAAGTACGAGCTTTTCTCCTTCGGTTAACGTCTCTGAATAAACGTATACGTTATTAGCGGTGGTAGCAACGGTTCATATGCTACTTACAGCGACACAGTTTATAACTACAACTGTACGTAACTCAAAGTTACCTTATTTCATCACTATGAATACCAGTGTGCCCTTTTTATGTTACTGGACTTTTTAAAAGCAGCTGATACTACCGCCAAAACTCTAGGTTGTGGCCAGTGTATTCATATATATATATCTGTTTATACTGTTTCCCATCTGTTTATACTGTTCCCCATCTGTCTATACTGTTCCCCATCTGTTTATACTGTCCCCCATCTGTTTATACTGTTCCCCATCTGTTTATACTGTTCCCCATCTGTCTATACTGTTCCCCATCTGTTTATACTGTTCCCCATCCGTCTATACTGTTCCCCATCCGTCTATACTGTTCCCCATCTGTTTATACTGTTCCCCATCTGTTTATATTGTTCCCCATGTCTATACTGTTCCCCATCTGTTTATACTGTTCCCCATCTGTTTATACCGTTCCCCATCTGTTTATACCGTTCCCCATCTGTCTATACTGTTCCCCATCTGTTTATACTGTTCCCCATCTGTTTATACCGTTCCCCATCTGTTTATACTGTTCCCCATCTGTTTATATTGTTCCCCATCTGTTTATACTGTTCCCCATCTGTTTACACTGTTCCCCATCTGTTTACATTGTTCCCCATCTGTTTATACTGTTCCCCATCTGTTTATACTGTTCCCCATCTGTTTATATTGTTCCCCATCTGTTTATACTGTTCCCCATCTGTTTATACTGTTCCCCATCTGTTTATACTGTTCCCCATCTGTCTATACTGTTCCCCATCTGTTTATACTGTTCCATCTGTTTATACTGTTCCCCATCTGTTTATACTGTTCCCCATCTGTCTATACTGTTCCCCATCTGTTTATACTGTTCCATCTGTTTATACTGTTCCCCATCTGTTTATATTGTTCCCCATCTGTCTATACTGTTCCCCATCTGTTTATACTGTTCCCCATCTGTCTATACTGTTCCCCATCTGTTTATACTGTTCCCCATCTGTCTATACTGTTCCCCATCTGTTTATACTGTTCCCCATCTGTTTATACTGTTCCCCATCTATTTATACTGTTCCATCTGTTTATACTGTTCCCCATCTGTCTATACTGTTCCATCTGTTTATACTGTTCCCCATCTGTTTATATTGTTCCCCATCTGTCTATACTGTTCCCCATCTGTCTATACTGTTCCCCATCTGTTTATACTGTTCCCCATCTGTTTATACTGTTCCCCATCTGTTTATATTGTTCCCCATCTGTTTATACTGTTCCCCATCTGTTTATACTGTTCCCCATCTGTCTATACTGTTCCCCATCTGTCTATACTGTTCCCCATCTGTTTATACTGTTCCCCATCTGTTTATATTGTTCCCCATCTGTCTATACTGTTCCCCATCTGTTTATACTGTTCCCCATCTGTCTATACTGTTCCCCATCTGTTTATACTGTTCCCCATCTGTTTATACTGTTCCCCATCTGTTTATATTGTTCCCCATCTGTCTATACTGTTCCCCATCTGTCTATACTGTTCCCCATCTGTTTATACTGTTCCCCATCTGTTTATATTGTTCCCCATCTGTTTATACTGTTCCCCATCTGTCTATACTGTTCCCCATCTGTTTATACTGTTCCCCATCTGTTTATACTGTTCCCCATCTGTTTATACTGTTCCCCATCTGTCTATACTGTTCCCCATCTGTTTATACTGTTCCCCATCTGTTTATATTGTTCCCCATCTGTTTATACTGTTCCCCATCTGTTTATATTGTTCCCCATCTATTTATACTGTTCCCCATCTGTTTATACCGTTCCCCATCTGTCTATACTGTTCCCCAATTGTTTATACCGTTCACATTATTATATTGTTTATACTATATTGTGTTTTTATTGCTTATATTATACTTTGCTTATTGTTTTATTATATATTATTTTCTAAAATATACCAAGGGGGAGTAGCACTCCAATTTCATTGTATGCAAATGCAATGACAATAAAGGCTATTCTATTCTATTCTATATATATATTCCATATAAGGCCATCGAACAATTTAGTGACAAAATATATACATTTTATTATTTTGAACCACTCAAAACATCAACATACAGTGGGTACGGAAAGTATTCAGACCCCCTTAAATTTTTTACTCTTTGTTAAATTGCAGCCATGTGCTAAAATCATTTAAGTTCATTTTTTTTCCTTTTAATGTACACACAGCACCCCATATTGACAGAAAAACACAGAATTGTAGACATTTTTACAGATTTATTAAAAAAGAAAAACTGAAATATCACATGGACATAAGTATTCAGACCCTTTGCTGTGACACTTGTATATTTACCTCAGGTACTGTCCATTTCTTCTGATCATCCATGAGATGGTTCTACACCTTCATTGGAGTCCAGCTGTGTTTAATTCTAATGATTGGACTTGATTAAGGAAGCCACACACCTGTCTATATAAGACCTTACAGCTCACAGTGCATGTCAGAGCAGATGAGAATCATGAGGTCGAAGGAACTGCCTGAAGAGCTCAGAGACAGAATTGTGGCAAGGCACAGATCTGGCCATGGATACAAAAAAATTTCTGCTGCACTTAAAGTTCCCAAGAGCACAGTGGCCTCCATAATCCTTAAATGGAAGACGTATGGGATGACAAGAACTCTTCCAAGAGCTGGCCGTCCAACCAAACTGAGCAATCGGGGGAGAAGAGCCTTGGTGAGAGAGGTAAAGAAGAACCCAAAGATCACAGTGGCTGAACTCCAGAGATGCAGTGAGGAGATGGGAGAAAGTTCAAGAAAGTCAACCATCACTGCAGCCCTCCACCAGTCAGGGCTTTATGGCAGAGTGGCCCGACGGAAGCCTCTCCTCAGAGTAAGACACATGAAAGCCCGATAGAATTTGCCAAAAAACACATGAAGGACTCCCAGACTATGATAAATAAGATTCTCTGGTCTGATGAGACAAAGATAGAACTTTTTGGCCTTAATTCTAAGCAGTATGTGTGGAGAAAACCAGGCACCGCTCATCACCTGCCCAACACCATCCCTACAGTCAAGTGTGGTGGTGGGAGCATCATGCTGTGGGGGTGTTTTGCAGCTGCAGGGACAGGACGACTGGTTGCAATTGAAGGAAAGATGAATGCGGCCAAGTACAGAGATATCCTGGACGAAAACCTTTTCCAGAGTGCTATGGACCTCAGACTGGGCCGACGGTTCACCTTCCAACAAGACAATGACCCTAAGCACACAGCTAAAATGACGAAGGAGTGGCTTCGGAACAACTCTGTGACTGTTCTTGAGTGGCCCAGCCAGAGCCCTGACTTGAACCCAATTGAGCATCTCTGGAGAGACCTCAAAATGGCTGTCCACCAACATTCACCATCCAACCTGACAGAACTGGAGAGGATCTGCAAGGAGGAATGGCAGAGGATCCCCAAATCCAGGTGTGAAAAACTAGTTGCATCATTCCCAAGAAGACTCACGGCTGTATTAGCTCAAAAGGGTGCTTCCACTCAATACTGAGCAAAGGGTCTGAATACTTATGTCCATGTGATATTTCAGTTTTTCTTTTTTAATAAATCTGTAAAAATGTCTACAATTCTGTGTTTTTCTGTCAATATGGGGTGCTGTGTGTACATTAATGAGGAAAAAAATGAACTTAAATGATTTTAGCACATGGCTGCAATTTAACAAAGAGTAAAAAATTTAAGGGGGTCTGAATACTTTCCGTACCCACTGTATGTGTTTATTAACATGTATTACATTGACATTTATAAACAACAACTTATTTTTGTTGGCATATTCTCACTGAAAACAAATGATTATGCACATTAGCTTGTATCTACTGTATAGACCTTTTTCAAAGACATAAACGTTCTAAATGTGCCCTAGTTTATTTCCTGTTGCAGTGAATGTGAATGACATCAACTGACAGGAAGGTAACAAGGACTAAGGCTGTTGCCTAGCAATGGAATTTCGTTGAAAAGGTCTATATAGCAAGACGCATATAAAGACAATTATTTTGGAACGTGAACATCATTGATGTAGGTTATATAAGCCACTTTAAATATAGTTTCCAATGAGCTAAATGAACAATAATGCTATTATCAAGCAATTCGCACAGCACTAAAGTGAGAATGGATGACATTTTTTTTTTAAACTTTAATAGGAACTACCCTTATACAAATGACTGCACCTCGAGTGACCCATCTGTCAAACTCCTGAAGTTTGCAGACGACACAACCGTCATCGGTCTCATCCGGGACGGTGACGAGTCTGCTTACAGACGGGAGGTGGGACAGCTGGCCCACTGGTGCGGTCAGAACCATCTGGAGCTAAACACGCTCAAAACTGTGGACTTCAGGAGCCGCCCCCCCACACTGCCCCCCATCACCATCCTCAACAACACCGTGTCTGCTGTGGAAACCTTCAGGTTCCTGGGATCCATCCTCTCCCAGGACCTGAAGTGGAGCCACAACGTGGACTCCATAATCAAAAAGGCCCAGCAGAGGATGTACTCCCTGCGTCAGCTGAGGAAGTTCAACCTGCCCCAAGAACTGCTGATCCAGTTCTACACCGCAATAGTTCAGTCTGTTCTCTGCACCTCCATCATTGTTTGGTTTGGATCGGCCACCAAACAGGACAAGAACAGACTGACACGGACAATCAGGGCTGCAGTGAGAATCATTGGTGTCAAACTGCCCACTATCCAGGACCTGCACTCATCCAGAGTCAGGAAAAGGGCAGTTCACATCTCTGCAGACCCTTCACACCCTGCACATCACCTTTTTGAACTTCTCCCCTCTGGCAGGCGTTACAGAACTCTGTACACAAAAACAGCCAGACATAAAAACAGTTTCTACCCCCAGGCCGTCACACTGCTGAACAATTGACCCCACCCGACACATCACACACATGCCAAAGACAAATGCACCTTATGCACCTTATGTATATCACTGTAAAATAATATAACAAAGATATTTATAACAGCCTGGTCACTTTACTTTGCACAATTATTTTATCTTTCTATTTTAAATTTCTCATATTTACTTGTTAACCTATTTTTAATATTACCTCTATTTTTTATCTTAAATTATTGTTCTGTTATTGTTATGTAAATGTTATTGTTATTGTTGTGTTTAGGTTTGTCCTGTTAAATGTTTGGAAACTGTGAGCAAAGTATAAGCCGGAGTCAAATTCTCTGTATGTCCAACATACTTAGCAATAAACCTGATTCTGATTCTGATTCTGAAACACACAAGGTGTGCTTATGTGGAACGTAGTGGGCTTAATTGGTTCAACAATGAGCCCTGGTAGAAAGAGAGAGGATTCATTACTTTAATACATTTTTATAAAAGTATGTAGAGAACAATTAATATTTAGTCAACATTTAGAATTATGAAGTTGTTATTATTATTCAAAGTTACCTTGTATTTTCTTATTTTAAGGGCTCTGTACCATGTAGGCCCACTGTGATTAAAGGAAATTTTGGCAAATAACGGTTTGTTAAAACACAAAAATCAAAACACTTACTGTTAGACAATATATATATATATATATATATATATATATATATATATATATATATATATATATATATATATATATATATATATATATATATATATATATATATATATATATGTACTTACCAAACACGTGGCCCCACATTTGTTGAACAGTAAGGTTCAAATAGTATTTTAGACCTATAAATAAGGTTTTCTTGTCTTTTTTCTTTTTAACAGACAAGGACATCTACCGGATCAACACCAGCACAGAGCAGCAGCTCTGCTGTTGGACCGCCATCAGCCCCCGCTACCAAGAGCGACTGCCCCATCTTCAGAGCAGCAGCTCTGCTGTTGGACCGCCATCAGCCCCCGCTACCAAGAGCGACTTCAGAGCAGTGAAAACGCCACAATGTGCCCCAGTGCAAATACGCTGCTCTCTCTGTGGCCAGTTTGTTGAGGCGGAACTGTTCACTGAACACCTTTCTGATTTCCATGCTGGAGAGACCTGTGAGCAGTGTGGAAAAAGAGTTAGTGGGGCACTTGGGCTGCTGCAGCACATAGAAGAAGGCCATTCTTCACCACCACCAGCTCCACAGCAGCCCGCACAAGCCCGTGCTCCATCCCCAGGAGCCACACAAGCCCGTGCTCCATCCCCAGCAGCCACACAAGCCCGTGCTCCATCCCCAGCCGCCACACAAGCCCATGCTCCATCCCCAGCAGCCACACAAGCCCATGCTCCATCCCCAGCAGCCACACAAGCCCCTGCTCCATCCCCAGCAGCCACACAAGCCCGCGCTCCATCCCCAGCAGCCACACAAGCCCGTGCTCCAGCTCCACAGCAGCCCGCACCGATGCGGATGTGGGCGATTACTTTGAAGTGTCCACAGTGCAACAAAAAGATGCACCACTCGGGGATCTACAAGAAGGTGAGGGAAGTCATCGACCTCGACTCGAAGTACTACTTGGTTGGCGGGGATTATCCGCGTTGCAGTAAATGCAAGATCCCCGTCTGTCCTTGGAGTACCGAAATACTGAGTCAGTTAGATCCGGCCCACAGAAACAAGTTCCCCGCTGTTCTCGACACCCAGTTGGCTCTCGACAGGAAGGTTGTGACGATGCTCAGACCACGGACAGCTGGAAATACGTCCAGTTATCTGCAGCAAGCCGTGGCGGAAGTTCACAGCGAGGAGTGGGCAAGGCGCTCAGTTGAGTACCTTTCTCACTGTGAACTCCACAAGCTGTTCATTTACATCTAAAGCAGTTGTCTATGAGTAGCCACCGCCCTTCGTACCCCTTCCTCTGGCCCAGTGGTTTGAGACTGTCCATGCCAATGACATCTTAGGTCATCTGGACGAGATGAAAGGTGTTATAACGTCAACATATGGAAGGATTCTGAAGCTGGCAGCCCCCTTGCTCTAACATCTCTCCATTGGTTGCATGTATATAGATCCTGTCTGTGCATGTGTGTGTAAAATGAAAAATAATAGAGTGAAAATTGAATTTCCCTATTCGCAGGACTAATAAAGGAATTCTTCTATTATTTAATCTAATGCATTAATGAATAGTCTCATTAAAGAACAAATTAATGAAGTAATTCTTTCTGATGTTGAATGAGGGATCATTTCTTGCCTGCGTTCACTCCAGGGGTGCGATAGCGCTCATCCCAGCATGTCCCTGGCACCTTTTGTCTGAGCTGGTCCACTGCCTCTCAGAGCCATAAGAGCGGGTCGACGGTGCTCCTTTTACAGCATCCTGCATCCGGTCATCATTCCAGCGCATCAGCCCTTCAAGGAGGTTCGCCTGGAAATGGGAATCACTGGCACTGGTGCCTGAAGGTTAAATAAACAAAGAAGGGTTTGTAACAGTTGAATAAGATATTCTCATGATGAATATAAGGCTGCTTTGCCTTCTTTTCACCTGGTCCTATTCCCATCATTGTTTTGGTATCTGGTTAATCCTTAGTTCAGTACAATGTGTAAGTTTATTTTAAAGTGATTAATTGATTTGTATAAATTTTACAGGCCTGTAGTTATTTATGGGTTTATAGTTTGTGTTTTGGTTCTACCTGTGATTGTGGGATTAGATCAGCTGCTCACCCGTGTAATCAAGGAGAGCGCCTGAAGTTTGCCTGATTAGATCCTCTCAGCATGGAGGGGCTGGGCATTTTCAATGTGAATGGGAAGAGGTAAAATAGTTCTGCAGTGAATGACATTATTGTTACATTTTGGTTCATCTCGTCAGGTGTATCAGGTGGTAGGGTCCACTTAGGTGAGGCTGACATATGTAAGTGTCTTCACAAGAGTTAGGCAGAGAGGCTTGAAGGTTGCAATTGGCTTTTCATTTGCCTCAGTTTAATATATTTGGATGGGCTCATTTTGTGCTTTTTGTTTGAGTAAGTAAATCACACACATTTTTGCACCTATCCTGTGTACTGACAGAAAAACCCTTCAAAAAAGGTTTCTGGTGCACCACCACTTCATCATCTGAATGAAGTGGGGTCACCTGAGCAAAGATGGTATGAAGAATGTTATAAAATTGTTGCTACAACCAGACACACTGAGAAAAAATTGTAATGTTGCCGTGAATATAAACTAGGAACACCTATGTATGCAATACCTGTAATGAATCTGTTCAAGTGGAGGTGGAAGGACTCCAGTGAGGTAGAGCCACGGGCACACCAGTAGCAGCACAGCTCCGGACCACCTTTCTTCCGGGTGCCTGTGTTTGTGTAGAGCGGAAAGTCCTCCGGGTCTTGGATGCAGCCCCCGTGTCTCTGCTGCTACTGCTATATCTGCTGGATCTGTTCGTGGTCCAGCGGAGGAACGCCCAGAGTGTCCTTCCCGCTTGCACTGTCAAACAGACTGATGGTCTCCTCCACCCCTCTGGTCCTCCTCCTGCAGTGCAGCGCCAACTCCCACCAGGTAATGCGAGTGGTCACCGCCTCCTCCGAGATGTGGCCAACCTTCCTCGCTACCAACTCACCCTGTTGTTAAAAGAAACAACAGTACAGGAAGTCTTCTTCTCCGAGTTTCCTGGTAGCAGCTGAAAGTCAACGATGTAACAACGTGATTGGTCAAAAGTAAGCCCCACGGAGAAACGTGATTGGTCAAAAGTAAGCCCCACGGAGAAACGTGATTGGTCAAAAGTAAGCCCCACGGAGAAACGTGATTGGCTAGTGTGGGCTATATAGATAGATGTATAGATATAGAGATTTAGTGCCATATAGATACCTCAAGGTGTTGTCTTAGTTTAGTCTTCCCTGTTATGAAGTCAATCAGTACTCAACACTGCTGTTTCCGCTTCTCCTGTGCCTCTTCTACCATTTCCTGTATTTTCATAGAGCAAATATTAAAATTATACTAAGCGCAGTTAATTCCACATACTTAGATGGCTTTTTACTGACCTCTAGTCTTTTCATGCTCCCTTAGATCCATTGTCCTAAAAGTAAACATTTTAAAATGTAGTTATGTTTAGTAAATGCTTGATATAAATTGGGGAGACAAGATAGCATGCTTGATACTAATAACTAAATCACATACTAACCAACTCAGCCAGGTTGATTGTGCATGGCCTCTTTAAGTCACTGTGCTCCCTGATGACGTGATCATCCTGTGTTAGCTCCTGTTGGCCACATTTATAATATAATGAACTTATAGTAATGTCATGAAAATTTACATTACTACCACTATTGAAAATTGTAAAAAACACATTCGTTTCTTAAACAAATAATGGCTCAAACCTTTCCATTTTTGTCCTCTGCTTGGCTTGTCACCTCCTCCTGGACATTAAAAACAGCTGTGTCCTTTTGAAGAAAGTATTTATTTTTTTACCCATGTCAAACTGTTAGAAATCAATCAGTTATGGTGATTACCATACATAGCCTTTTATAATATTGGACCCTTAATTCACCTCTCTTTCGTTTAAGTCTAAAGACTGGTGGAAGAAGACCATTCAGCATGCTTTCTGCCTCCTTGGAAAAATGGGCAAACCTTCTGTCATGTCTGTAGAACAAACAGTCAAAATATGACACAGACAAAAACAGACACAGACCCCTCCAGCTGCAGGTTTTCCACTAGCACTGCACACCACCATCTCCGCAGAGCTGCCATGTCATCCTAAAGGAAGAACATTGCCACAAATACAAAGTGCATCCATATACGGGTTAAAGAGAAATATGCCGAGGCTGGCTTGTCTTTTCATCATTGTGGTGCTCATGGTTTTCATTAGCACTGGCAGTTTAATACGCCTTTAGCGGCCGACACAACAATCTCAGCGCAGGAAAATCCCTTACACATCTCACAGGTTGCAAAAGAACTTTATCAGAAACGTATTTGCCACAGAGTGACGGCACTATCCTAAAATTCCCGCGCATCAAAGATTGCTAGTTAGCTCGTAGTTAGCAACATTATCAACATAGCAAAGCTTACGTTGTTTTTAAACGTCTCCATTATCTTCATCATGTTCAGCCGTGACAGCGAGTTCGCTAAAATTCCCGCCTACTTACTGATTCACTTCCGGCAAGCAAGGGGCTTTGTCAAGTGAGGGGCTTGTGTCAAGTGAGGGGCTTTGTCAAGTGACGGACCTGTGTCAAGTGAGGGGCTTGTACTCCGCGTCTGCAGCTGGATGCTACTCGGCGGAATTGAAGGAATAAAATAAGCGCATTTGAGAGGTAGCGGGATCGATGCCCGCATCCTCCAAGGTTTTTATTTTTGCGAGATAATCGCCTACCGGACGGATGAGTTCGTTGCTTCTGTGTGTGCGAGGGTAAAAATAAAGATAACAGGTCAAATGTGTGTGACAAAGGGTCTTAAAAACACTTTGTATATTTTTGACAAGGAACATTTGAATTTAGGATCCTACTTCTTGTTTTTTTGCACTGCAGAGAGAATCCATCAGCTGTTTGTGTATAATGTAAGAATGGCTTTTGTGAATTCTTCATATGTTTAATGAGAGGGAATATTTTAATTTCTTTCTACAGTGGTCTCCACACTGTTTCTCCGTTTCATCCCTCTGCCTGGGTACGCCAGGGTCAGAGTGTGTGGTCGACATGTGGTAAGCTCAGCAACATTAGTTGAGAACTTGTGTTATTGAACACAATATGGACCCACGTGTGATTTATGAAACATTCGTATCTGACCAATCTCGGCATACGAATGAGCGGGCCTTGACAAATGCGGCGGCTGAATTTGATCGTCATTAACATGTTACGCCCTTAAATATTCCTGTTTCGGAGGCCTTGTCCACTGAGGTCAAACATGGAGAGGGAGAACGCTGGTAAGAAAAGAAACTTTTCCGACACACAGATCGGCATCCTGACATCCGAGATGGAGCAAAATAAAGCTGAGCTTTTTGGCAGTCTTAAGAGTGGGATAAAAGGGGCCGTAAAAACGCTGTATGGAGAAGAATAACGGAGGCAGTCAACCCGAACCTGTGCTCCTGCTCTGTAGCGGGGTTTGCCGGCGGGGTTATTAGGTATACCGTTAGACGATAACCTTTGTCGTCTAGAAGAACCATACCAAGATGTTAATCATCTGATACCTTGTTTGATTTAATGCAATTTATCGTGGGTAGCCACCAATCGAGGAGATGACTTTGGCCCTGCAGTGGGCTTTTCTTTTCATTCATACATCCTCAACCGCTTGTCCCTGTCGGGGTCGCAGGGGGCTGGAGCCGAGCTGTTTTGAAATATAAAAGAATCGTGTGTGTCGTGTATTATTATTATTATTATATAGTAGTGGAAAAGGTAGGATTAAATAAGGTTCCCCCCTTGCTATTTCATTTTGGACATATGAAGTCAATATGTTTTTTTTTGTTCCTTTAGGATTTATTATATATAAATATATATATGCTTCATAATTATTTCTAATTTACATCGTTATTGGAATACAAATGATTTTTTAGCGTTTACGGTCGAAAAATAAATTCTTTGGAGGATGCGGGCATCGATCCCGCTACCTCTCGCATGCTAAGCGAGCGCTCTACCATCTGAGCTAATCCCCCGTTGAACACCTTTGAAAGTGACGTCAAGTCATACAGCGTTTAATGAAAAGGCCTTCAAAATGCAGGGGACTTTGTATTGTATTGATTAATGCTTAATATTTTGTGTTTGCAGAGGCAGTTCCAAAATTGTGGAATTAACTGCTGCTGCACATCAGACCTCAATGTCTAGGCCAGGGGTAGCCAACCCTGCTCCTGGAGAGATCCTGCCCTGCATGTCCTGCTGCTGTAAGTCGCTGCTTGCCACAGACTGGACAAACACAGAGAGGGGAAACAGCCACATCTTACGGGGCATCCATCAGAAGAGTGGCTGGCCGAAGAAGTGGTCAGGTGAGGCAGGAGGCTGGGTGTGAATGAGGAGGGGCTGAGGAGGATACCACCAAAGTTTCAGCTGGGCCACTAGCTCTGGCTTGCCATTTCCTGGGTTCGCCTTGAATAGTGTTCGCCGACTCAACTCCTGCTGGAAAGAAGCAAGTTGATCCTTTCAGGGACTGGGAAGCTCAGCTGGTGGCTGATCAACAACAAGACCTGCAGGTAATTCTGCTGGAGGAGTATCAGCACAGGCATCTAGATGCACAGCGGATGCAAGAGCTAATAAAGGAGAAATTAAGCAAACATTATTAATACATTAATACATTTGATAGTAATATGCCATAAATGCAGCTCACAAACAGGCAAAGAGCAGAAAGACAACAGATATAATTATGTATTGTAAAGAGAAATATATCTAAAATGTAAACATTTAAAACAAAATAATATTTCTTAGTGTTGTCACTAAACATTAAAACACTCAAATATTTGCGTCATATGTCACACCTGTATTTAGATATGCATCATATTGTGATGCAGCAGATACCAGTTCCTCATCATCTGGCTCAGCAGTCCCTGAGAACAGATTTTGAAACCATTAGGCTTACGGTTAATTGGTTAAAAGTCTGTCTAGTAAACTGTAAAAGCTCGACATGTAGAACTGCTGTAGGGGAAATTCATACTTCATACTCCTACATGCAGGATTCAGCTGGTCTTAAAAAATGGAATAAGATTTAATGCATCTGAACACAAGATGTCAAATAAACAAGTATTTAAAATGTACACACACTATAAACTATATATATATATATATATATATATATATATATATATATATATATATATATATATATATATATATATATATATATAATATTTATACAAAATGTATAATATATACAACTCCCTGCAGAACCTGTTGTGTACATGGTCCCTAAACTTATTTTGCTGCTCTCTGTTCTGCCAACCACTCAGCGAGGGATTTGCCATTTGAGGCACGTGAGCAGAAGGTGGCACTGCCATGACGACTGTGTCCAAATTCTTTGGTTTTGGGCTGCCCACAATGGCCACAGGTGTTGGAGACCTCATGTATTTCCTCTTGTGGGCACCACTCTCCTCCTCGAGGACTCGTCTGCGCCTGTTCCTGTGTCGATCATGACACAGGAGCAGCAGGTGCACGCACAAGTGGAGCTCTGCTGGATATTGAGACACCGGGAGCTGCCAGCACGCATCATACAGTCCTGTCTGGGTTGAGGATGAAATTAGCTTACACGGGCTGTGCAGTGGGGGCAGGTGCAATGGCGCGCTCCCTGGTGGCAGCAGCAGGCCGTCGTCCTGGCCGCAGAACAGGAGCCTGCCCTTCCAGATTTGGAGGGAGCACAAAATGGTGCCGTGGGCTTGATGACATAGTAAGGAGCTGCAGTTGTTGCTTCGGTGGTGGAAGCTGGTGAGGTGCAACAGGTGTTTAATTGGGCTGCATTTTCTGTATGAAAATGCTATACAAATAAAGCTCATTATCATTTTTGAAGATGTTTCTAATTTTTGTACCACTGAATTTGTAGGTTTTTGATTTGAAGGTCAGGGAAATGGATTACGTGCTATTCTCCATCACGCCAGCAGGTGGCAGCAGTAGTGTGCATCGGTGACTGTCCTGATGAGAGAGAACGAGAAAGAGTCAAGTCGGCCGCTTTAATTTCCTACTGTTCCAGGTTTGTTAGCATCCCACAGCTTCATACAAACATTCATAAAGTGATGTTTCATTTTTGTTGCGCTAACATGTCGTTTGTGTACTTGAAGTTGAACTTTCAAAGCTGTAATGGCAGACTTTTATGAGCCGTTGATGGAGTCCGGTTTTCATGAAACCCACCGACTGCTTTTAATGACTTTATTCTGTTTTAATGGGTATTGGCTCTTGGTCATTTATAAAATACGGATGTTGTATGTAGCAGCTCACAGTTGCTTGGTAAATGTGTGATTCATTTCGTGTAACAGGCGAGCTAGTTGCCTTTACTCTGGTTAGCTTGAGCGAATGTGTTAGCCTCTTAGCTCGTAGCCACATTAGCTAGTTAGCTCCGTCTGACGCAGCGCCTCAGATGCTAAACCCGTCTTCTGTTATAAGGGCAGTATACTAAGCATTTTAGTATATATAAGAACAATCTTATATTTTTCCGATGTTTGAAGAGTTCATAGGAAAATAGACTATTCAAAGACAGTCTGCTGTTTATAAAATAACTTTATTAGAATCGTTTTCCTTTGCTTATTGTTTCTGGTTGTGACCAGTGCAATAAAAAACAGTATGACAGAAAAATAATTGGACTAAATGCAAACGTGAAAATAAATGTAATCCTCATGTTTGGAGAGCGAGTCAATTCGTCCGCGCCACTTCTTTCTATCCATGTCCAACTTTTCCTTAGCTCAGATGGTAGAGCGCTCGCTTAGCATGCGAGAGGTAGCGGGATCGATGCCCGCATCCTCCAAATTATCGTTTGTTACTCAAATCACTTTACGTGTGCATAACGCCCAATCTATTATGCCAAAAACATAAACAGCCCAATGTTGCTTATATACTTAAGCTAAAATGGTGTTATGAACAACATAGTAACAAGAAACCCTCCAAAGAATGTCCTCACACCAATATGTCAAGGCTATTAATACCAGTAAAGATTCTTTAAAGAAAGCAACATATTTAAAATTTTAATAAAATACATCCCAAAAGCACACCGCATATCTTAGACAAAATTACTTAAGAATAAATGGCATAATAATAACTTTATACATATAGTACAAATATAGTCAGTCACGGTTTCATTCATGTGTACGTTGATTTTCTTTAGATTTTGGTCGTAGTAGAGTCTGAATTAATGGCAAATGCTGTGTTTTTTATTGCCTCATAAGTAGAGCATTACAGCGATTGTGCCTTACTGATTGTTCTCAGAGGGGTGGCTGTCACACTTTCGATTGAAATGCTATGCATTAAGTACAGTGCATATCCAAGATTATTTTCCAACAGCCATTTAAATCTCTGGCCCTGGAAAAGTCCAAACTGAAGCTGGCAGTGAGCCAGTACCAAAAATGTGTCAGTGGGGTCTGACAAAAATACTGGCCTCTGCCATCACCTCCTCTTGAGTTTTTGTACTCAGCAGAAACACTTTTGAAGCCCTTCGCCTCCTCTGAGGGCGCCATCAAAAGTCTGGTTGACCCAGCTGACTGGCGGAGAAACAGTGGGTACGTGTGCATTTTCTGAATGAAAATAAGAAAAAAGACTGTTACCTGTAATCATCTAAAGATACCTGTATATTCAGGGGTGTAGATTTAACTATGACAGAGGTTGCCCGCCCTCAAAAGCATCATTCATTCATTTAAACAATGGCTTCTGCTGATGCTAACGAACAATAACATGAGCGTTTTTTAGCTATGTCCACCAAGGGATGTAGCCGAAAATGTCATACCTTTATTAATAAATGGATGAAATCCGTTAAAAGTACAATTTAAAAGAAAGAACAGCACTGAAGGTCTTCGTCTTCTCCGAGTTTTCCTGCAAAAGCTGAAAGTCAACGACGTAACAACGTAATTGGTCAAAAGTAAGCCCCACGGGAGAAACGTGATTGGTCAAAAGTAAGCCACATGGGAGAAACATGATTGACTACTTTGGGCTTTCTTGTGCTAACTTTGGCTGAACTGATGGAATACAGTAAGCGCATAGGCAGGGAGGCTCCATGGTTACAGCACAATCGAAAACGAGAGGTTGCAGGATTGATGCTCGCCTCCTCCGAATTATTTGTTTTTTTTTGCGATAAAGCAGCCCCACTACACCGACTGCAAGATGCTAAAATATATGTTGTATATCCGTGATGAATTTCTCAGATGTTAATCAAATAAATAAATAAACAAACCACAGTAAATGCTATAGGAACAAAAACACTCATATATTCCCAAAGAAATTTCAGTCGAAAGCATCTGGACTTGGTTATTTGTCTAGGTAGACGAGGCTTCATCAGTTCATGTATACATCTGGCCGGGCTGGGACTGGTCCCACTAACTGGTATTTAACCTCTCACAAGGCCGATGAGGGCACTGGAACCCTTCGTGCTCCAAGTGCCGTCGTTGAAGTGACCTTTGTTGGTGGGAAGTTGGTTTGGACTTAGTGCTCTATTGAGTCTTAACGACAATCTTACTGCTCATTCCGGTCATGTACAGTCATACATATTTTATCTTATACAGTTCCTCTACATTTAACTTATCTGATTTCATTTTCTGTGAATGTTTTTCACCTGTATTCCTACATCTACTTCATATATATATTTATCTAAGAGTTTATTGGTTTTCTTATCCTGTATTTTTTTATACCGCCCTTGTGTTTTTGTACGCTGCTGGAAATTCAATTTACTTGCAGGAGTCATTCCAAAGGATTAATAAAGAGAAGTCTCGCTTATCTTATTTTAATCTGTGGGTTTTATATTTCATCTTATTTTACATGAATTTGGCACATACAGTATATTCCTGTTATGTATATTCTGTGTCTCTTTAATGTGAAGCACTTGATTCATTTACTTTCTTTGTTGTAAACCACTTTGGGCTGCATTTTCTGTATAAAATGCTATACAAATAAAGCTCATTATCATTTTTGAAGATGGAGTTTCTAATTTTTGTACCACTGAATTTGTAGGTTTTTGATTTGAAGGTCAGGGAAATGGATTACGTGCTATTCTCCATCACGCCAGCAGGTGGCAGCAGCAGTGTGCGTCGGTGACTGTCCTGATGAGAGGAGAGCGCATGAGAAAGAGTCAAGTCGGCCGCTTTAATTTCCTACTGTTCCAGGTTTGTTAGCATCCCACAGCTTCATACAAACATTCATAAAGTGACGTTTCATTTTTGTTGCGCTAACACGTCGTTTATGTCCTTGAAGTTGAACTTTCAAAGCTGTAATGGCAGACTTGTATGAGCCGTTGATGGAGTCCGGTTTTCATGAAACCCACCGACTACTTTTAATGACTTTATTCTGTTTTAATGGGTATTGGCTCCTGGTCATATATAAAATACGGATGTTGTATGTAGCAGCTCACAGTTGCTTGGTAAATGTGTGATTCATGTCGTGTAAAAGGCGAGCTAGTTGCCTTTACTCTGGTTAGCCTGAGCGAATGTGTTAGCCTCTTAGCTCGTAGCCACATTAGCTAGTTAGCTCCGTCTGACGCAGCGCCTCAGATGCTAAACCCGTCTTCTGTTATAATTAGGGCATTTTAGTATATATAAGAACAATCTTTTATATTTTTCCGATGTTTGGAGACAATGCTGTATGATGTGTGAAGAGTTCATAGGAAAGTAGACTATTCAAAGACAGTCTGATGTTTTGAAAATAACTTTATTATAATCGTTTTCCTTTGCTTATTGTTTCTGGTTGTGACCAGTGCAATAAAAAACAGTATTACAGAAAAATAATTGGACTAAATGCAAACGTGAAAACAAATGTAATCCTCATGTTTGGAGAGAGAGCGAGTCAATTCGTCCGCGCCACTTACTATTATCCATATCCCACTTTTCCTTCCTGTATTCGCCTGAAATTTGTGACGTCAGAACCAAGGGCATTATGGGGGATTAGCTCAGATGGTAGAGCGCTCGCTTAGCATGCGAGAGGTAGCGGGATCGATGCCCGCATCCTCCAAATTATTGATTGTTACTCAAATCACTTTACGTGTGCATAACGCCCGATCTATTATGCCAAAGACATAAATAGCACAATGTTGCTTATATACTTAAAACCCCACACAAGTAGAAGCCCCTATCTATATATTTTATTATTAGTCCACTGAGATCAATCATTTCAGTGTAGAAGAGAGCTTTAGGTAGAAAAAAGATTAAAGGGTAAAGCTGTCTTTCATGCCAAATGTAGCCAAACGTAGTCAGACATACAAAATTACATTCCAACACATCACCATATCCCTTTTCCCCTTCAGAGCAGCTCATTATCAGATCCTTTTAAAACATATAAATGGCTGATTCTCGACACCTCCATTTACTAATATAGTATATATATAAAAATGAAACGTTGGCAATTTACGTGCATTAACTCAAAAGTTAGTATGACGTGAAACAACTCAACAATTTATTATATTCTTTTTTACACGCAAAGCACCACATAAAACTGGTTTGCAACATTCTTACAACCTCCCAAAGAAAAAAGAATATGAAAGAGTACATTAGCGTCAAAACTGCAGGATATGACTCTACCTGCCTTCAGACTTAAATCAGCACGCACATAAAACATCTGCAGGTCTAAACTGACGCAGCGGTTACATTTCTTCATCCATAGGTGGTGGAATTGATCCTGCAGGTCCAGTATAGAACATGAGTATAAAAAAAAAAAAGTCTTTACTCAAGATCCACTTACTTGATTTTAACCAAACTTTCAATCGACTGAGAGATGTTTTAAAGCTGTGTTAAAAACTACAGTGTGAAAGGTTTACCGTCACAATTATGGAGCTCCCAAAGTACAGAAAAGTGATTTTAACAATTTTGCTAATCTATGAATCATTAGTCATTTTTTTCCTGTGAACATATTTTGGTTCCATCTTTTCAAATGTGAGGAATTTCTGCTCTACATTGTAACGTACTGTAATTTATTTAGGGATTTGACGGACAAAATAAGCACTTTGAGAACAGCCAGGACTGTAAGAAATGTGACAGGTGTTGTACAAAAAAAACTGTTATAGCAGCTCTAAATTTGTGCACACAAGATAATAAAAATATCTAATCTTTCAGGACTTCTGCAGCTGGATGATAGGGGCTGCAGCTGTTTGTCACTGCTTTTGAAAGAGAACATAAGGGCTTGTTGATGAATAACTATAACTTTAATACATTATGTTGTATTGAATAAAAGAGGAATGGACACAGAAAGTGAACAGACGGGTTTGCAGGGTTATTAAAACACCGTAAAACTAGTTTTTAGTCAACATCAGTGATCCTCAGCGTTCTTGTTGTCCTGTGTTTCTTCTTCAGTCGTCCCTTGATGAAGAGGCCAGACAGCTTGGTTTGAAAGCAGCGTCTGAACCAATAAATCTCCCCCTGCCCCGACTGGCTCGCTTTCTGCTCCGAGTGTCCAAAAGCAAAAAAGGTATCTGTTTGCCTTCTTTTTTTCAATGTCAGTGCAGCGTTACAGCAAGCTAAAGCAGCGGGCGAGCATCCTGACAGCAGGTTTAAGTGGTGGAGGATTCTGTCCGTTTACTGCCTGGTGTTCGCCTCTCACATGAAGTCGTCCGAATCATTACCGTCCTGCAAACAGACAGGCCGCGAAGCAAAAGTTAATGTGGTGAACAGATACTTTTCTTCTACTTAATGGAGTTGAGTGACCCCCCCTGTGACTTCTCTGTGTGATCCCATTACTCTTAAAACCAAAGTTCACACATGATGTAAACAAACGTGGCTTAATTCAGGCTGTGAATCTAAATAATAATATGCTTTATGACTCTTTGTCACTTGATAATGATACCATTTATATTGTGAAGTAGGAAAACACGGTGGTACATCTGTTACGTGACGCATTCATGAATATCCCTGATATTGCTTCTAGTTGAAAATTTCTGTACTTTTCAGAAAAGTGCTGGTGTCGTCACGGGCGTTCAGGAAACTACCACGAAACGTCCAATTGTGGGAGCAGATCGAGAGGTGTGCTTTTATCACCGTACGTGTTGAAAGCTTGTTGTTAGCTACCTTGCTAACACTGATGTTGTCGTCATAGAAACAAAACCGGCAGAAAAAGATGCTGCGTGTCTCTTTCGGTGAACTTGATGAAATAGATTTGTCCTCACCTCATTGGTCGTCATATTTTCACTCTTCAAAAGTGTCGTGTAGTGCCTGGAGAGAGGAAGAAAAACATAACAGATGGACGAATGTAGAGATGATTTAATAAAAACAAAGTACGCAGTATGGTTTTAAATGGTTGGCTTTAGCAGTGGTATCAAACAGTAAAAAAAAAAACAGCACTCCCAAAACAAAGACTTTTAGATCAGAGTTTCGGACATACTTGAGTTCCTCCAACTCTTTATTCCTCCGCTGCTCGTCCTTCTCTTTTTTCTTCTGTTCCTGGAGCTGAGCTTTCTTCTCGTTTCTCTCCTCTCGGTCTCTCGATTCTCTCTCTGCCGCCAGGTCGGGGTAGCGTTCATCTTTTGTTTTCTCCAGGCGGTTTACGATTTCGTTGACCTTCTTCTCCACCGCCACAATCTTCACCTGTGAAAACAGAGCGAGCACGATACACAACTTAACTGGTCCGTCGGTGGCGAAAACAGGCACAGGATATTGATTTTCATGACAGCAAAAATGAAGCCTTCATCAGGTTTAATCTAACTTTGTTTAGGACCTATTTTATAGTCAGATTTTTTTTAATTTTAGTGTTGGTGTAATGACCTCTTTCTGACGAAAGAAGCCGATCTGTCCTACGTCCATGTCTCCCGTTTTCTTCAAGTTTGCCCACGGTGTGTATACCACATTGATGTTGTTCATCTTACAGCCTGCCAGCATACAAAATGGTTTAAATTTGATGTTTCACTTACAAAAAAACAGCCGAAAAAAGATTTTACAAGTAAGTTGTGAGCATGTAGCTTTAAGAATTCACTTTTTTTTTTTCAATATACAGCAGATCTCATGCACTCTGATCAGCTGCGATAATCAAGGCTCTTATTCTGAAACCAATCATTCTACAAATGACATAAAGTTATCAGATCTTTACCTTGGATACTGTTGTTCTTCACCAGCTGTGCACAGTCTATCAGCACCTCCGGGGGAATAGCATCTATTGTGTGACCCTGGAAAAGACACAGATTGTGCTAAAGGCATTGGTATCCTTCAAACTAAGTGCTTGGTGGATCTAACAGTGAATGAAACCCCTTCCAGACATGCACATTCGGGCTTAGTCACTGGTTCTCAAACTGTGGTACTTGTACTACTGGTGGTACTCAAACTATCTCTGGTGGTACTTGAAGGTATCTCCAAAATAAAAGAAAGAAACATTAAATACTAAATTAATAGAATATGTTGCAAAATACATAAAAGCCTGTTTGCCTCTAGACTAGTCAAACAGCGGATCATACAAACTAGTTTGTCTCAAGCAAAACCTGGCCTTAAGGGTTACCGTTTGGTCTAGGGCTTTTCTACATTGCAGGTACATCATAGGTAAAAAGTCTGCTGCTTTCAATGACTCTTTATCGACCTGAGCATCACTGTAGTCTCATCTGTGCTACGTGAAAACTGACCAAAGGCAAAGTTCACATGTGAAAACAATTTGTCGCCGAGGATAGATAAGTCCAATAGCCAATCTTAATACTGTATTTTCAGGACTCCAACATGATTGTGTGCTTTAGAGTCAGTTTTTCAGGTTCTCCGTTCTTGACTGTTTACCTTTGGCAGTCTCAGATAAACGTGAGCCGAAGACAGTTTGTCCACATGAAACCTGGACGTGGAAAAAAGCAACAACGTGGCATTAACTTGTAATATTCATATCGACACATTATTATTGATATATATTACAAGTGTCCTAACAGATTATTTATGACGCAATATTGACTTGCATTTCTTAAGGACTTTAAACAAACACAAAAAAGTCTCACCAGATGTCCTCAGGCCATCCGTACTTTATTAGATCCTCATCTGCAAAAACAATCTCAGCATGTTAGAGGTGATGTGCATTATTTATGGCACATTACAAATATGAGTTTGACAAAGTAATACAATACTAAGAGACAGCACAAGACAAAAGTTATATAAAGAGCATCAAGAGGGTAAATAAGGATAATAACAGACTTACTCTCATATTTGTCTTTTCCCATGTAGATTGTGTGGTGAGGCTTCACCACTGAGAGAGAAACAGTACATGGATAATTACTGGATGAAACAGCAATAAAAGAAAGCACGAAAAACATAAAAGACACAAAGAGTCACATTAAATAAGAAATAAGACATTTGAAAAGTATTGGCTAACCAGGCTAGTAGCTAACGTTGCTGCTAGCTCTGCTGTGGCTTTACTCACCGGCACTTGTGAAGTAAAACACCATTTTACGTGAATTAAACGTCGCCACTAAAGTATAAAGAGTACGTTTATATAGTTTGAAAGTTTAAACAGCTAATTGTGGACATAGGAATATAAGCAGCTAGATGCAGACTGGTCGTTGCTGCTGACAGTTTTCGCATGTACAAGTTGACCCAGGAAGTTGTTGCTAGCTGCGTAAAGTTACAGAGAGTTAGCATGCAGCAGGCAGGAAGTACACACATTTGTTGTACAAAATAAAAGCTTGTCTATCTCCCATCTATTTCCCTATCTGGAAGTTTAGAATTTGAAACGACAAATAGTCAAAAACAGCGACATCTAAGCACACACAAACTTCAGGAGTTAATAACTGCTCATCAGGTATTTGTAAATCAAGTTTTTTTTGCTTTTGATCACTATCTGTTAATTTTGTAATTTTAAAGTTTTATGGTGATGTCATAATTTTCCACAAAGTGTTCATTTTCTGGTTACTATTACTGTCATTATACTGAGTGGAGATGATTGACCATTACTACCTAATGACAATTATGATAAAAACAATAGAAATATTGCACATCTTGTACAAATTAAATTAATAGTGTCTAACAATTGATGACAACATACGACCCAGGACTAGGTGGAGAGATTATATCTCCACACTGGCCTGGGAACGCCTCGGGATCCCCCAGTTAGAGCTGGTTAATGTGGCCTGGGAAAGGGAAGTTTGGGGTCCCCTGCTAGAGCTGCTGCCCCTGCGACCCGACCCCGCTATTGGTTTATGACTATGCTTTGACAGGGGCTGTAAAATAAAAGCATTTTATTCAGCTGTTGACTCCTTACATTATCTGAAATTAATCTCTGTACATTTTACCAATAACCAAGGAAGTTTTAAATAATGCGGATAGACAGATAGATAGTAGTTTCTAGTTGATTATGGTATTATTATTGTTCAATATTATTATTAGTTTGTAAGTATCATTATTGGTTTTAACTCTAACAAAAAACATTAGAGGAGATTATTATTCACAAATTAACCCGCATAAGAACCCCTGTATAATTAAATAAATAAATATTTCAAATAATCATTTATTTCGAAAAAATATACAAATAGCTTCCGTATATTGTTTATTGCCATTTGCTAAACAAGTATCTCTTATTTTGAAGGTACTGACCAGAAGTCCGTCCACGCTTTTACTGTGGAAACTTGATAAAGAGCAGCTCCGTTTCCGTTTCCGGTTATGCAAATATTTATTTTTTTTAAGAGTCTGGCGCGCGCTGTTCAAAAACACAGAAGAAACGCGGCAGAAGAAGCAGCGACTCAAACTTTACACCACATTTATTTCACTTTTATAGCAACGACAGACACGTGTGCGGTAAGGTTTGTTAAATGTGTTTGAGTTTCTCCTAAATTACGTAGTTTCGCAAAAGTGACGCTATGTTAAGCAGAGTTTTCCCGTCTAACAGAACCTGTCTGATATTTAGATTTATTTATTAGATTTAAATCACAAACAAACATGGAAACAGATGATGCTGTGTGAGCGGTATTGACACCTTAGTTAGTTTGTTTTGAGGCAGTTTCCTTCTGTTTAAAACAAACCATCCCGCCAATTATACAAACGCACTGGCGCACCGACACCACGCCAGACTCCTGTTTAAAATCAGCTAATTTAACGTCATAATCACTAAATAATGACCTTATAATGAATTGTACTCTGTGACATTCTTCTACTATCAATAGAAATATGTGCAGCTTTGGTCGGCGGCTGTTATTGTATACAAACGCGAGGTTGTTTCACTTAGATAATATTTAATAAAGGAAGTTAATTGAATTGTAGTTGATGTCGAGATAAACTCACTTTTGCGCACACACAATATGTTATTCAATGTGTTTTCAGGCGGGAGGATAAATCTAAAACGCCGACTAATCAAGTCCAATCTACACATAAGTTTGGTGTTATTGACTGTGGGTGACCTTCACACGCCGTTTGCACTGTGGCACTGACGCAGTTACAAACTTCTGTTCAAACCCTGGTATTTGAACTTCAAACTCACAGAAAATGACCTAAAGATGTAATTTGTTTTCTACTACTAATAGACAGCTTTGCTGCAAAAAACACTATTTATTTCATAAGAGTTAATAAAGAAATCAAAAAGTCACATTGTGGACATTACTTCAAAAGTTAAGTACATTCAGTTGGAATAGAGAATGGTCTTTATTGTCATTGTACATTTACAATGAAATTGAATGCAGTCATTTCAGTGCAAAATATCAACAAAAGTGCAAAGCAGGTGTAAAAGTCACTATAAAAAAAATATAAAAGATAAGGATGACCTTGACAAAATATTTACAGGCCTATAACAGAGGTAGTTTAGTAAAAACACAAATCACAGGCAAACCACACAAACAAGACATTCACTGATTCATCCTAAGAATGTAAAGAACTTTAGTGTTGAGTGCACTTATTGCTTTTGGATGAAACCTGTTTCTGAGTCTGTTTGTGTTTTAATTGAATTGCAGTTGTCTCTAACATCACCTTTTTATTCTGGACATTTTCTTTACGGGGTTTACCTGGCAAAATGCCCAGTGATCATTTAAAAAATGGTATGAATCACTTCTTTATTTATGTCTTAGGGTAAATAACTGTTTTCTCAGTTTTTAGATGCAGCTGCGTGTACATTACAGGTTCAGAGCTGTCTTTGAGAAGTAACATTTTGAAGCTGAAATACTGCAAGTTGTAATAGTTTCTGTGTGTTTGTAGGCTGGGGTTTGTGAAAATGATTCCCACTACAACCAGGAAGAGGAAGCTCTCCTCTCTGGACTCTGACAGGTGAGATGTTGAACACACTCTGGATTTAAGCTTTAGATATCAAGGTAGTTTGAATAAGACGGCATACGTTCACAGTCAAATGTCTCTTTTATCAAACGTTTTTACGTGCATTTTGTCACCATCCATGGATTTATGCTGTATTTTTGTTAGTTTTACAATTTTACTATCTTCTAGACGGGAAGTTATTCAAATCTAACGAGGTTTTCATCAGTGGGAAACTTAGTGAAAGAAAGCTTTTGAATGGATCTGTGGCACCTGCTGTTTCTCATCTCTCCCTGTGACGTATCTTCTCTTACTTTAACTCCAGTCACCCGGCCAAGAACAGGGCAAGGGAAGAGGCGTCCCCCAGCAGGAGGAGATCCCCCAGGAAGCCCCCGCAGTCTCCGAGCGGGAAGAAGCCAGTCGGGCGTCTACACAAGGAGAACTGCCCCTCCCCGCAGAAGTCCCCACGGAGAGCAGCAGGTAGGGTGGTCAAGTAAAAGTAAAGTCTAAAACAGCGCATTCAATTAGTAGCTCTGACATGCTGCAGAGTTCCTCATACTTTCTAATACCTATGTGTCACCTTTTTTAGGCTCTCCGGCCAAATCACCCCGTAAATCTCCCTTTAAACCATCCGTGGTTACAAGCTCCTTCTATGGCCAGAAAAGGCCGGTCTATCTCACTCCACTGGAGAGGAAGGCCATTAAGGAGTTAATGCCCTCTCCTCCTCGTCCTCTTCCTTCACCTCCTGCTCCTCAGGAGAAAAAGAAGACTAAGAGGAACGTCAAAGGAGGTAGCAAGCAAAGAAAGGTGGCAGCAGGATCTAGAAATGCGTGGAAAGCTGGTCTCAAAAACTATTCCACATCCTCAACGACGATTAAGCTGCCCAGACTCAACAGCAGGTTAGTTTTTCCAAATAAGTCACAGTCCAGTCACAGGTGTTTTTGTTGATGCTTCTGCAACGTTCTGACACCATCTTCTACTTTCCTGGACATCATAATTTCTCTTCAATCTGTTTTTCCATCATTTATTACAGCGTTGTTGCTGCTAAGCCAGCATCTACTGCGGACGCTGCTCCCGCCAGCAGCAGCACTAAGCCACCAGAGCCCAAGAAAGCAATCACCATCACGTTCAGCAACCTGAAACCCAAACCGAAGATCTTCGTAGGAGCCGCTTTCTTCTGTACAGGGAAGAAACCTACATCCATGTATAAGAAATCTGGGCCCAAATCCTCCACCAGGCCAGCTTCAGCTCCAGTGAAGAGTAAAGCTGTCCCGCTGCAGATTAAGAGTGAGAGATCAAAGCCACCTGCTCCGGTGATGGACCTACAGCAGAAACATCCTGAAGAAGTGAGTCGTTATATTTGTGTATTCTCTGCAGGTCAGAGACAGAGTTAAGGGGGGACCCAGTGGGACCTACTGTTGACTTATTCATTTTGAGCCTGAGATGAGCGTAGTTTAGGCACAAGTTACCCCTTTTCGACCAAGACATCTGAGGGCCGGTTCAGAGCCGGTGCCCAATATTGAACCGGTTCTTCCTGTTTTGACAGCCAAAGAACCGGCTCTCGGCCAGGAAAACTGGTTCCAGAGATGCACCAACTCTTTGCTGGCGTAGACTGGCTCCACTTTTTGCATGCTTTAAAAACGTTGGGATTTTAGAATTTGTGTATTTCATTGTTGTTTTTTGTCAAAATGAACAACATTTCTAAAGAGACATGTGTTCTTTAGTGTGCTTAATCAACAGAGAAACACAGTTTAAGTTAAGTTTAAAAAAAAGTTTATTCACAGTTATGCACAATAATTAAACACAGTTCGTTTTAGAAAATCAAAGAACTATGAACAACTCGGAAAGCCAACATAAACATGTACATGTCTGTTGTAACAGCAGTTTTCATTGAACTCAGCTCCAGCTGCAGTCATTTGATTCTGACGTGCGTAAAGACATGAAGCGTAAAGACATAAATAGATTGTTCATTTTAAATGCAATGTGATCAAATGCAGGTAGTCTGTGCTAGGTAAGGCTAGTTTATGTTAGTGCTAGCAGGCTAGGATTATCTAATCATAGGCAAGGATTTCTTGATATGGCACTGTATTTCTACTTCTTTGTCATGTAAACGTAAAGTTGATGTTATTTTTGTCCTGGTTGTTTTCTGCAGACTGCTGTCAGGCAGGTTGAGACACAAGAGAAGCAGCCGAGCACCAAACAGAGAGCAAAGTTTGATCCGTCCGACTGGATGGACCCTGTTGACAAACAGCCGGAAACTCCACAGCCGTTCAGGTGCTTTACTATATAAAAGTTTGCCTGCTCCTAAATTATTTTCCCCTGAATTGAGAAGAAATAGTTCCAACCTTTGGGCAGAGGGTTAGGCTTACAAACTGAATGTTGTAACAAGGCTAAACATATTTAATTTGGCATGTTTAAATGTTTGGGTTTTCTGTGTATGTATTTGTAATTGTTCTTTGCGTCAGGTGGTCAATAACCTTCATCTTCTTCCCGCAGCTCTCCTCAAATATTGTCAGATAAATATGGGATTACCAAAGAGCTGATGGTTGTGTTAATAAGGACCCCAACATCAAGTCCTGCATCGTCTGCTGCATCCTTCACTACTCGGGTACGGCAGGTTCACCCACATGTTCATAGATAGGATTTCTTCAGGTCTTGTAAAAACGTGATCATTAAACTTCTGTTTACCACATCTTTACTTTAGCTGCAGTTCTTCATCATCACTAGACGCGTGTGGCCTAATATTAATAATAATGATGGCCTCAAATCATTCAGCAAATCTTAATTTTCTAGTTTTTTTGAAATTCTGTGTGCTAAAAACTTTGAACTCTACTCCATCTTTAAGGATGATGGCTCTGAGCTCGACCTGAGTTATATGAGTCCCATCGGTGCTGCTGCAAGCCCACCCACAGGTACACACACACACACACACACACACACACGCACATTCTTTAACCATTCCAGTATCCCAGCTGATTCCACCTCACTTCATCATCAAATCAGCTTTATCTACTCACCTTGTTTTGATGTTTCAAATGTATTTTAAAATATCGCTCTTGTTCCATAAAAGCTTCGATTTTTGATAATTTTCTCCACAGAATCTGCAGCGGTGTATCCCATCTTTGGCTCTGCCTCTAAGAGGTGAGACGGTCTGTTTAGTCCTCAACATTTAATCAGTTAACAGCACAGAGATTTTTTTTTCATGAGACCAAGAAGGAAGTTGGCACTGTATTTCCAGCTTATAAAGATGTAAAGCCCTGAGATTTCTTGACATTCCAACATGTTTACTCTCTTCAGTAAAGAAAAAGGCAGGTAGATAGTAAGAAAGAGCAATACAAAGTTTTTTTTGGAATCAGACATTATTTAATTTCTGCCTTGGTGTACTAGATTCCCTTTGAATACCAAGTCCTTTAGTGCCATGCATTTGACATGAACCCACTTACACTGCACTGTGTTCTGTTATTTGTTGTCCTGTAGGTTAAAGAACGCAGCTCTGCAGCCACCAGCGTCCTGCAGTACCCCCTCTGGTCCAACATCACTGCAATCGATGTCTTCCGTCAAAGAGCGACCCGTTCGCAGGAGGAAAGAGAAACAGGATGACGACCAGCTCATCATCGTACGTTTACTGTTTATGTTCTCAGATGTGCCGAGTGGAGCACTACATTTTGATACACGCTTGCAGATATTTTCTATTGTAGCTGGTTCATTTTTAGTGGTTCATTAATTATCTGCAACACATAGGTTGGAAGGAGAGAATCTAGAAATGAATAGTCATACGAGGTTTTTTTTTTGTTAACATGCTTTAATTTCCCTTTCTTTTGTGTATTTATCTTCATGTGCGTTGACTGCATTTTTCTCTCTATTTCCCGTTCAGGACGCAGGTCAGAAACAGTTTGGAGCGACGACCTGCAGCTCTTGTGGGATGGTGTACAGTGCAGACAACCCAGAGGACAATTTCCAACACACCCAGTTCCATCAGAGCTTCCTCGACTCCATCAAATTTGTGGTAAAACTTCCTTCCTTCGGTCTCTCTGAGCTCTAGTAGAGAGACATCAAGATGTGCACGGATGTCAAGATATGAAACCTAATGAAGAGGAGTAGTTCTTCACAGCCAAGCGGATGGAGACTAATCCTGATTAAACAGACTACTTCTTTATTAACTCGTACTATTTACTGTGCCATCAGTCTTATGATTAAGCGACTTGTTTCTACTTGAAGTAATTTGCAGAGATCTTCTGCCAAGGCTGCTGGCACAAGTTTTTTCATGGGGAGGTGAGTTTCTTCTGAGTTGTTGGCTTGTAACTGCAGCTACTTCTTCTTCTCTCTGTTGTGTTTCCAGGGCTGGAAGAAAGAGCGGGTGGTGGCTGAGTTCTGGGATGGAAAAATCCTGCTAGTCATGCCAGATGATCCCAAATACGCCATTAAAAAGGTGTGGGTTTACACTTAAGCTTGCTTTCTCACACTGGGCCTCATTTATCAAACGAACGTACGGCAGAAAAACGTGCGTACGACCATTTCCTGGCAAATGTCGGCATTTATCAATTTGGACGTGAGCGGGAGCTACGATCAGATCTCACGTCTGGTCTGAGGTCGTGTACGCACATTTGAGCCTGTGTATTTGCGGTGCAGCAAAATCTGGCTGAAAATAATGAACAAACCTCAGCTGTCATTAAGCAGAAGCAGTCACATATTAAGAACAGATCAAAATGGATTCTTAAAACGAATAAAAAAATAAAAATTGTGGTTGGAGCGATTGATTGTACTCCTGTGCGTCTGAAGGCACCGTCCATGAATGATTACGCATTCATCAATTGCCAAAACTACCGGATGTGTTGGCGCGCGGCTGCAGCAAGACGCACTGCAGAGCCAAAGTCATTATAGGTGATGTTCTGGATCAGAAGGCTGTTGTTTCAACCTATAGGAGTAGTTTATATACAGCTGACCCACAACGGTCAGAACATTGGTTACTTACAGTCTTTAAACCATTTTAAAGAGTTTAAAATCACAAACTTGGATAATAGCGAACACAAAACAACACCTTTTTGTATGTTCTGTGGAAATACACTGCAGCCATAATTACAAAATGAATTAAATGGATCTTTTGAATATCACCTATAATGCGAGGGGGTGCAATTCACGGCAGGGGTGCTGAATACGGCACACCTGTCCAACAGTGCGCACTCGTGTCACAGTGGAGCGCTGCCTCGGGTTGACTCCCTGCGTTATTCTTATACAGCGTTTTAAAGGGCCCCTTTTATTCCACTCTTAAGACTGACAAAAAGCTCAGCTTTATTTTGCTCCATCTCGGGTGCCAGGATGCCGATCTGTGGGTCGGAAAAGTTTCTTTTCTAACCAGCGTTCTTCCTCTCCGTGTTTGAACTCAGTGGGCGAGGACTCGAACCAGGAATATTTAGGGGCGTAACATGTTAATGACGATCGAATTCAGCCGCCGCATTTATCAAGGCCCGCTCATTCATACGCTGAGATTGGTCCGATAGGAATGTTTCATAAATCACACGTGGGTCCTTTCCTACGACCAATTCTGCGCTCAGATCTGCACCCGTTTTCACGCAAGTTTGATAAATGAGGCCCAATGTGTGTGTGCTTTAAAGTATGACTAAAAAATCAGTTATCAGTTCACATGTTGAGTTGATTGTTTATAAAAGTGTCATATATTTGTGAGAGAGATGACGCACTGGTAGCCGCTGTGAACATGTTCATTGTTTTTTTTTTCTCATGTTGGTTGTCTGGTCTTCTTGCTCTTGATGTGTGTTTTGTTATCAGGCTGACGACGTGCGGCGTGTAGCAGACAGCGAGTTGGGTTTCCAGCAGCAGACCCTGAGCAGACCCACACAGGCCAAGACCTACCTCTTCATCAACACAGAGCGCATGGTGGTGGGCTGCCTCGTTGCTGAACCCATACGCCAGGTAGGCCTGGAGAAGCTTGTGTGGCAAGATTAACTCCCATTCTATCTCCTTTTCTGTCCATGAAGACAGGTTCCCAGCCTGTAACATGTCGACAGGCTTTTACTCGTTCAGTCAAAAAGATATCTTTTAAGGGACATTGAGAGAAAAATGCATGTTTATTAGAGGGAGTATTGGTGTAAAACAACATCATTTTGTGTAGCAGGAATTTAATTTTTTTGGTTTACTTTCTCACCCTTGTTAGAAACACTGCCTTCATAAACATGTTTTAGGGGTTCTACTCTACAAAAACTACATCAAGTTAATTATATACTCGCAGGTGACAGATTGTTCAATCGATGACAAAATTGTTTGCTTTGCAGTTGCAGAGTGCGTCCATTATGTCCAATTGCTGTTTGCAATTCCAAAGCTGCTACGTGGGCTACGCGCCTTGCAGCTAAACTATAAACTTCATGTGAGAACAATCTGTTTCAAAATTATTAAGATGTATAGCTTATTGTACCAGGAGGCAATATGAGGCAGCACAGCTTCCAAACCTGAAGAACTAACTGTTTTGTCATTCTGCAAAACTCAGCATGCACACATTGAATTTGGCAGCAGCCACATGCTACGGATGGATATTGTCCAGTAAATAGTTTTTGTTTATTTGTATTTTGGGAGTCTGCATTGGTGGCAGCACTTAATACCGCTGCTAATCAGTTTCCTGGTTGAAGGTTCAGAAAGATTCCAAAACAAACTCCAGCCTCAAACAAGAGCCGTGTTTTCAGTTCATCGTCCCCTCATGAGAGACTTTATTTCCACGACCCCAGATCGACCTTGACATTTGTTCACCTGTTACCATGGCGCCCTGTCTGTAGCTCAAAGTAAGTGCATGGTGCCGCCGCACACTTTCGTACTGTACCTATTCATGCAGTTTAACGTCACACTATAGTATTTTAGAAGGAAGATGGAGACAGAAAGTGTTATTTTGTGCGTGTGTTCTTTGCGTAGCGGATATGGAGAACTATTCAATAATGTGCTTAATTAGTCAGATATTATTTCCTTGTGATGTGCGTAAAAGGATTTTGGAGCTCATGAGTCCCATGTGACATAAACGTAGATGGTGCAGTGACTCAGGTTCATGCCAGCTGGCCAAATCTATTGCATTGTTATAGCGTTATTGTGATGTTTAATTAATAGCGCATATTTATCTGAGAACTGATGACATCTGTGTGTTACAGACCCTGGCTGTGTGCACTGAAGTGTATATGACAATAAAGTAGTGAATCTTTATCTATTTATTTATTATGTATTATAAATAGGCCTATAGGCTAATGGATTTTTTTATCCCAAAAAAAAAACAAGCAAACAATTCTTTCACAGCACCCCCTGTTAGAAATGATTTCCAGCGGCCCTGTCGGTGTGTTGAGATTGACTGAACAAAATGTGCAAGTATAATAAACGTGAGTCACAGATCTTATTTCTGATATAATCCGTTTTGGTTTATGCGAACCAGCGCAATGTTAAACTTCCGGGTTTTGACGTCAACCCTGGCACACTCACTGCTCACAATTAATAAGGGTGGAAATCATATGAATGTAACGGACTGTGGTGACTGTTGATGTTAATGTTAACATGTGAGTGTCACTGAGATGTCCCACAGGTCAGTGAAGTAATATGTTGTTTTTGAGATGCTGTAAACCTGTATTTGGTTGAGAGAAGAAGGGGGATAGCTGTGAAATAGCAGAAGTTGAATCAAGTTGCAACAAACTGAAAGTCTCACTGTCTGACCACTGAGGGACGCTACAATAATAATGTAAACAGTGAGAGATATTTTGTAGGGAACTGTTTTGGTTCTTGGGCTGTGGGTGACAGAGTGGCATGGTTTTGTGCACATAACATTATTTCAGTATTCAGTGGCTACCGGTGTTTCCCGACGAGCGTGCACATTTTTCGCCCGCCTCAGCCCAAATTCTGGCCAGAAAAAAACCTGTATGACTGACTGAAGCATTTTTTGGGACCTATTATATTTTGACTTTTTTCATTTTTGGACATGCATTTCTACTTGACACTTGGCAGTAAATGGATGATCAGTGCTTTGTGTTGATGCTGATGGTTGTCTCTTCAGGCTTACAGAGTCCTGGAGCAGCCGGACCAGCAGAAAGACATGACGAAGGACGACTTCATGGAGCGACACCGAGCCTGGTGCTGCTCCACCATCCCAGAACAGGCTCTGTGTGGGATCAGTCGGATCTGGGTCTTCAGTCTGGCCAGACGACAGGGCATCGCAACACGCATGCTCGACACAGTCAGGTACTCGCACTCAACAAAAATCTTTTTGTCTCCTCACTCACAAATAAGCAATTATTAGTATTGTGAGAAATGATCACAACAAAGCCACTTCAACAGTTTTTTTCTCATGTTTTTAAAAAGATTTTTTAATTCACAACATTGCTGTCTTCCAAAATCTCAACAATTAAACGGGTAACTACAATGTTACAACCAATATAACTGACAGCCAAAGCTACAATACAATAAAATATTACTGCCTTTCTTTTAGAAGAATGTTGAAGCATAAATTTCACTGTAGTGTGGCTTTTCTTAACACAGACGTCTTCACCTCCTAATAACAAGCAGCGCAGTCAGTGCCCTAAACTCTACACTGGAAAGGTCTCTCAGACAGCGGTGACCACAAAGGGATAAACAACCCCCTTACTGCTTTACAGAATAGCCAAATACACGACCACTTAATTGTGTATTCTGCTAAAGTCTAATGTGATCCAATACAACACCTCTGCTTTTACAAAGGTAATGTTCAGTTTTCATACTCTCAGTGGTATTAATTTAACCACATGGTTATTATGTAGGTTGTAGGTTGCAGTGGTGAGGAACTGGACAGCATTATACTGAGGTGGGAAGAATATTAGAACAATATAATGTCAACATAATGAACTTAAGTACACAACCGCAAACTACAACCTCAATAACATAAAGTAAAATGATTGCCTTTCTGACAGAGCATTACGTTGTACAATAGTACCTAATGAAGTTGCCAGTGGTTTATAGCGACACTGAATTCATACATGTGGGAAAACAGTCTAGACATTTTCTTAAACCATCGAGCCAGTTTCATCTATCTTCCCTCTCAATAATTACATCCCCCTTGTTGTATTTTTAGGAGCAGCTTCATGTACGGCAGCCATCTAACCAAGCAAGAGATCGCCTTCTCTGACCCGACGCCTGACGGCAAACTGTTCGCCACCAAGTACTCAGAAACACCAACCTTCCTGGTGTACAACTTCATTGCATGAAGGAAATGCACGGAATCAAGCTGCATTGTTGTTTAAACTGACGTTGAATTGTAAGTATTATGTTAACAACTCTTTCATATGCAAAGCAGTTCAGGTTTCTCATGTTGACTAGGCTTTAGTTCATATTGAAGAGTGTTTTCAGGTTTAAATGTTTTTAAAGGTTCGTGATACACCTGTTATAACTCAGTATTTATATCCTGTACTGCCTAATTTACGGTTTGTGTGTATATTGGCAGCATGTTCTTTCCAGAAGTTTATTTTTTTGATTAATAAGGAGCTACAGCAAATAAAAATATTTTAAATTTTTGCATGAAAGCTAGAAGATGTGTTCATTTAAATGTTCAGGTTTTTTTTGGTTGTCATGCTACTAGTTAGGTTTTCTGAACATGTTTTAAAAAGGAAAATGTTTATAGACCTGTTGAAAGGAGGATGCAATTCTTGTTTAGGGCATTCTACTTGTACATACATTTAATAAACATATTGCCTTTTGTTTTGACCATAAATGTGTTTCTTGAAAATGTTTTGAAGACTGTTATACTTTATATCATTGCTTTAATGAAAGGGTACTTTTACACCTTATTGCTAAGGTGTAGATGGGTAGATGTGTTGTTGATTAAATTCTCAGCGAAGCGAGTAATAATTTTCCCAAATGCACAACTATTTATTTTTTCAACTTAACAAAAATATATGTTCATTCTGATAAAATATATATTTTGCAGAAGGGCAAATACCATAAGAAATATTCACTGTTTGCTTCAAAGTTATTAATATTTTCAACTTAAAATCAATTAGCATACATGTTTTTTTAATTACTAAAAACAGTTGCTGTACAACCTTTCAATGCTACCACAGCCACTGACGTTTCAGGAGGTAAAACATAACAGGACAGCCCAGGAGTTTGATCAAGAAATATTAGTTTATAGAAGTGCAGAAACAAACACACAAGAAGAATCAAGATGTAAGAAAGTATAACATTTATATTCTGAAAGTTGACATACATGGAGAAAGAAAAACAGCAATAAATGCTAGGCTAATGTGCTACTGAAAGTGTCAGCATAAAGATGGACAGTATAGAGATGATAGAGAGAACATCTGTTGTTTTTTACATCTTATGCTCAACAATGACATTTCCTGGAGCGTCTAAATTGGTACAGAAATCCCCGAACAGACTACTAAATAGGATAAACTGGGAGGAGATTAAGATTGTGTTCATATAGTCTGTTAACTCAATATAAATCTTTAACCAGTCACTGTCCTAACTTGCAGCTCAAGATCTAAATGCAGAATCAGTCGATCACAATCACCTCACTGGGCGTTTTATCCAGCGGGGCGTTGCTCTCTAAAGCCTGGACGATCTGGGCGGCTGAGGGTCTCTTCTTGGGGTCTTCCTCCGTGCAGAGATAGAAAAGCTCCAATGTCCTCCTGTACGAGCTGCCCAGAGCCTCAACATCCAGCACGGGTCTGGTCCCCAACCTTTCGTAGTAGGCGTCCTCGTCAAAACTCACCTCCATCGAGTCTTCTGAAAAACAAAAACAAGATTTCCTTGGACACACTGTTATACTGGTTTGAATGAAGCTGTGTGTAATGTCAGAAAATTGACACTGGAAAGTTTGTAAAAAGCAGTGCTCCAAGGAAGTGGCTGACTTTTTTCCAAAAGCCACGCTAGGACTGTTTTAGACACGCTTTTCTATGATCGATTTTTTTTTTACTGTATAGTATGTAGAAAAAGTAAAAAAATAATATGTCCATAAAATGCTTAAGGTAGTCATCGGATAGCCTGTGTACTGCAGTCATGGCATAATTTGTTGAAAAAAAGGTCAGTGTAGTATTTTGAGAAAAGTCATAGTATAGTATGTTAAAAAAGCAGAAAAAACATAGTATAGTATGTTAAAAAAGCAGAAAAAACATAGTATAGTATGTTAAAAAAGCAGAAAAAACATAGTATAGTATGTCAAAAAAGTCATAGAAAAGTCATAATATAGTATATGTTAAAAAAACTGAAAAAAGTCATAGTGTGTCAAAAAAAGTCAGTGTAGTATTCTGAAAAAAGTCATAGTATGTCGAAAAAAGTCAGTGTATGTTGAAAAAATTATCAAAAAGTCAGTGTAGAATGTTAAAAAAGTCATTAAGCCGCTAAGCATCTCACCTCCATCCTCCTCCTCCTCACCCTCACCCTCCTTAATATCCAGCATCTCCAGGTGAGGCATGGCCAGCGACATCATCTCCCATAGAGTCAGACCGTAGGCAAAGATGTCAGCCTTGTCCGTAATCTCCCCGTCCTCTTCCAGAGCTTCCTTTGGTTTCCACGGCTCTGTGCCGATGTACACCGCCTTTGGGTCTGACACTGAGGATGGAGAGAAGAAGAACATTACTGATGAAACCCAAACTGGACTGGAGAACAACGTCATTAGAAAACAAATCATTCAACTTGCATGTTAAAACACAAAGGGTTATGTTCAACTGGGCTATTTTTACAATTCCAACAACAAAGGAAATATCCAGATGTTCCCAATAAGTTGAATGAAACCCAAAATAGAAGGAGCCACCCCCACTGACTGATGACACGTAAATGAAGATGTAAAGCATGAGACTAAAGACTTTATGTCTCTGCCCGGGCACAGAAACAAAGTTAATCAACTGCTGTAAACAGTGGTTTCCACACAAATCTCGTCTGCCAATTCTGGGCTTTAATCTATGATTAATCCCACTTGTGTGCACACACTAACACAGGTTTATCACTTTGCTTATTTTTATTAAAAACAACAACAATTACTGTGATATATTCAATATAATGCAGCTTGTCTGATATTGTAATTAAGTATATTATACCGATTACTGTACTTAAGCAAGTATTTTAAAATTGTTGAGTATTGAGTATTTCCATTTTAAGATACTTTACACTTTTACCCCACCACTAGTTTTAAAGCACATTTCGGTTCTAAAATGTTATATTTGTAAGGGTTGAACTACAAACTCTCGCTCTGTATTTAAAGTAATTCAAATGAGCTCAACCGTGACCAGCTTCCACATCACAAGACGAACTTGTGGGCAGCGCTCTCACATCAAAGCTACTTGATTTTTATCGTGAGTGACAAGGACACCACATTACCTCTCATGTTCTCGTCCAGCTGCAGAGAAACTCCGACGTCGCAGATCTTGACGGTCTCAAAGTCGCCCTTGATGACGACGTTACACGACTTCATGTCTCCGTGCAGCAGCCTCTTCTCATTGTGAAGATACTGGGGAGAGACACAAACAAAGGGCTTAACCATGTCCTCCTGTGTTTGTTCTGTTCGACAATCTACATTTCTGAAATTTAATTAACAGACCGCTGATGTTTAGATGAGAGAAATGTGATTTGGGAAAGGATGAACCACTGATGTTGTGAGCGGGTTTGTATGAATGTTTATTATTATTCTTGACTTGTAACTCAGGAAATTACAAGCGAGACAAATAAAAATATACTTTCTTCATATTTTATTTATATACAAAAGTCAGTGCAATCGTCTGTCCTGCTATAGGTCATTTTATATCATTTATACATAACTATGTCTCAAAATATAGCATGTTTTCTGATAATTTCATTAATAAATAAAAAGTTAGTATGAAATAATTGCATGGTAAGGTCTATTTTTGTATACTCCTGTCCTGTGTGAATTAAATACTTGACAAATTATGAACAGTGAAAAATTAACAGTTTCAGATTAATACAAAATATAATCCTATAATAAATTCTGATATATTATGATTTGTTAAGACTTTATTGGTTCCAATGATATAAAATAGACTGCATTCATTAAACATTCTGCAAAATGTGTAGCATACCATTTTCAACTTTAAGCATATTTGATGCCAGTGCTTGTGTACTTTAAGTAATATGTCTAATGCAGGACTTTAGAGTATTTCTACACTGTGGTTATCACTACTTTTACCAGGTCTGAATACTTCCTCCACCAATACAGGCAGGTTAGATAGAAACAGATTAATCAGAAAAATGAATTGTCACACTGGAAGATGATTAACAAGCAGGAGGAGGTATCATCCACAAAACAGAGCGGCTGATGTGTGCAGTAATCTGTCACGTCAAGTCAGATTTCATGGGTATAACGGGAGTTAAACCATCGGAAACATGTGAACACAGGGCAGAAAAGAGTCCATGATGTACCTGAAGGCCACGGGCAACATGCAGCGCTACTTTTTCTATGTTAGTGGCATGGAACGCTTTCAGGCCGTCTGCTTTCCTCTTCTCTATCAGGTCATTGAGGGACTGCTCTCCCCCGTACTCCATCGCCAGACACTTGGATCCATCTTTGGCCGTGGCGAAGGCACGAAACCCTTTGACGTTGGGATAAGGACACAGGGAGGAATCAAAAGACAGCACAATATCACAGAACACAGAAACTGACCTGTTAAAGTAAAAGTCTGGCAAAAATGAACCACGTGGTCTTTTTCAGCATGACAATACAACAAATAAGCCATCGAGACATTTTTCTTTGTTGATCAACCATGTATAGAGAATGTGCGCAAAGACACAAACAAGCCCCTAAGGGCTAACACTGATTTGCTCGGGGCGGTGCGCTGAACACATTCAAAACAGCATTTTCTAACCACTAAACTGCTCAAACACCACATCACACCAAACCTCTGCAGTAACATGATAAGGGTCCCTACACATAAAACGAAGCACCAACAACGTAGTTAGTGAACCCAGATTATTAAAAAATGTCCTCATTGAACTGAACTCCAGTGGATTGGCTTATCGACTTGTATGAACTTCCTGGCAACATGGACCTACTGGTAAGGCGCAGACTTGTAAATCTTTTGAAAAATCTCTTTAATAAACTCCAGGTTTGCTAAGTTGTTTGACCCATAATCGTGCTACTGACTGCAGAGGTTTGGTGCTATTTGGAGCAATATTACCATTTAAAAAATGATGTGTTGGATGCATTCAGCGCACCGCCCCGAGCTACTCAGTGCTAGCCCTTTGGGGCTGTCAGCGTCTCTCCGGGCATTCTCTATACATGGTTGATTAAAGAAAAAAACTGTCTCCATGGCTTATTTGATTTGATTTCATGTCGGAAAAAACCACGGGGTCCATTTTCGCCAGATTTACACTTTAATTCGATACTTTAAACACCTGATTGATGATCTTGTGAGTTATATTACATTATAACTCTATAAAGTTTCAGCATTCGTCCATTTCTGAAGAGATCAGCAACGTTGAAGCCTTAAATCATTCATCAGGGTGTTCTGCAGAACATAACACTAAGCGCTACATCACAGTGAATGTTGTGCCTGATGTCTTACCAACAATGTTTGGATGACTGATGCCCTTCAGGATCTTCGCCTCCTCGTTCAGGCGCTTCTGATAAACCGCCACCTGTTTGTTTGCACACTTGCTGTTGATCTTCTTGACGGCCCAGGGAGACGCATTCAGCTTCCCCATTCTAGGATTCCTTTGATCAACAGCACACGCATGTTATTAATACACAGCAAGGCAGTTCCGTCTTTGTCGATTAGTCGACTGAGAGGTCGTAGATGACCAGGATTTCTGCAGTCAATTCTCATTTTTTATGCGGAATGACATATGAGCACATCTTTGGTAAACACACGATTTAAAGTGGTTCTTGTGGAGAAACTTTACTTTACAGATCGGTTATTTATTGAGGACAGACTAGACATTAAAACTTTTTTAAGCCTTAGGTTTGGGAAACGTTACTACTTAACTTTGTTATTGGACTTGCAAGGTCACGGTAAAGTTATTTTAACTTTATTTTAATGCATCAAACTCCATCCATGCACACATTTAGTATTAATTAAAAGTGCATACATCATTTATCATGATTTCATTTAGGCTGTCAAAAGTATTAATACTTCCACCAACTCACAACAGTTGGATTTAGAGAAGTTAAGGTTTTCACAGAAGAGATCTTTGACAACATTCGACAAAACTTGGGACCCACTGCTTTTTCTTATTAGTAATAGTCTTACTGTTATTCCCGATGATGCTGAGGACACTTCCTAATACCTTTTTCTTTGAGTTATTTTATTTATTTTTACTGTTATCTAATTAGTGTTTCATTGTACCTTAATTATCTACTTATTCTATATGTTATTTAATTACTTAGTTGTTCACTGTGACTACGTCTGACATGGGTAGTTTGGAGGGGAGTGGGAGTTATGTTGGGGGTTTTGTTCTTCTTGTTCATCTTAAAGCAGATGCACTGATGTGTTATACAACTGTTGCATTTCTTCCTTTCTGTCTGCAAAACTCAATGAAAAAAATTATTCAAATAAATACTTAAATAATACTTTTTAATACCACATGTTTTAAAACATTTTGATAGTATCGAAAGTACAGAAGCTACAAAAGTAGCAGATCTACATCAGATTTTCAACCCAAGGCTGCACAGATGCAACAAGTGGGTGGAAGAACAACCGTGTTGGTTTGTGCTCCCTGTGTGCACAATGTTCATTTAAAGTTAGTTAAAGAATATGGAGAATGAGCAGAACACCGCAGTCTAGTGTCTAAAGATCGTAGTCACAACAACAAAAAATAACTCCAGCAGTCGGGTTGCCAGGTTTGTTGCAGAGTGTGTCAAGCCATCAGCCTGCTCCATGTCAAGTGATGAATCATACAGGGTAACGACTAATTTCGACTCATCAGTTAATTTTGCAACAGTATTTAACGTTAGCCAGTCTTCAACAGGAAGTCTTTCTTTGAGTGCTGTATAATCGTTTGGCTATCTCTCAACTCAAAATGATTCCTTGTTTCTGTAGCCTGATGGGCGTGAGCAGAGCAGCAGCCACAGCAGAGAAAGTGAGGCTGAAGGCAGAGGGAGACACTGAGCTTTGCACAAAGTGAGCTGTCAGGCAGTGGTGTGGTAAAAATTAATATAGAGACGGGTAAACTGACAAATACACAGTTGAACTACCTTGTTTCCCTTCATTAGCTTACTGTAGCTAACTTATGGTGTTATGCAGTGCCTACAGTAGCTGCGCCAAACAACAGACAACTCGCAATGCCGGTCACTATTGGCTGGTACAATGTAAACCGAACGTGACAGAGTCAAGTCATTGTCAAACCTGTCAGACTAAATATAATTTTTTATGGAAAAGCAATACTTTCATTTTGTATTCATTATTATTTTATAAATATAGACCTTTTCAAAGATGTAAACATAAACATTCCAAAACAGTCCTCATTTATTTCCTGTTGCAGTGAATGTGAATGACATCAGCTGACAGGAAGTTACCAAGGACTAAGGCTGTTGCCTAGCAATGGAATTCTGTTGCAAAGGTCTATAGCTTTCAATAAAGTTTCTACATATTCAACCTTAAATTGTCCTATTTTTAAGTGACATGGGCTTTTCGTGTTTGCAGTGGTATTGAAAGAGGTTTAACTAAATACACAGAGGGAATTACTTCAAAAAGCCTTTTTATATTAAGTTATTTGTTTGTGAATTATCTGTATGATAAAAGTGTAACAGACCCTTTAGATATTTTTAGCTTTGATACTATCGGATCAAGGATAGGGGGAGAGAAGAGGAGGGAGTAGGAGAAAGACGGTCGATGAGGTGTAAACGTGATGAACTATCTCTTTTTTGCAATCAGAAAACACTTCAAACCTGTTCATGAGGTAAACGTTGACTCCAGTCCCACAGCCCAGCTTCTTCATGAAAGGGGAGGCCGGGATGTTGACTGGGGTCCCTCCGCCGCTTACAGAGCTCTTCACTCGGACGTTTTTAGGGGTCTTGAACGCGGCATCGTCGATGCATCTGGCAGGAGAGGCCATTCTGTCCAACCAGGACGAATATATAATAATCAACAGGGGGAAACACAGACTGGGATACAGCCATTGACCCAAACACATGACATTTAACTAAACTGAGCAACACTGTCGACTTAAGGTAAAACTGGTAAGAAAGGTAAACTGGAGGCTTGTTTTTCTAAAAGTTATTATATTTTATAATAAGTTATGTTTCGTTGTATGTGATGCACACCGAATAAAACAATGAACTGTCTCGTGCACCACTTACCATGTATTAAGTTAATTTGACTCTATGACTATGTTAAATCACAATAAAAAACAAATAGTGAATGGAGGCTGGCGTAATGCCCACTATAGGCGCTGTAAATTAATGTAACATGCCTTAAAGTTTACGTTAAATTGAGAAATCACGTCGATGTCTGACAGCTGCAAAATTAGTGCCAATTAAAATTTAAGAAACACATTAACTGTTAGATAACGTATTTAGTAAACATGTATCCGTCAGTAGAGACACAGTAGACAGAACTTCATGTAAGAAAAACTAAATTAACGTCGCTCGCAAAGTTAGTTTTCACACAATTTAATGTCAATGTGTCCGATTTAAGTTGTTTGTCCTTAAAGTGTTATGAGTCAGTTAACTCAAGGATTTAGTCAACAGATGTAAAATGACCTACGTTTTCTTTCACTGTCACAACAAAACTGCTGAAATTAAAACGCGCCGAACATTCAAAACGCTACTTCCGCCTGACCGGGCTCTACGGGGGCCGCCGAGGAACAAACAGAACGCATGTCGTTTGCGTTCAGACATGAAAACAAGAGAATATAAACCAAACTAAACTCTTATAATCCTGTACTTTTATGGCTTTTTTAAATTCTATATGTATTATTTTATTTTTCATGTTTAGTGCTCTAAATGTCATCTCATATTTATGCTTTTAATGTAAAGCACTTTGAGCTATATTTTTTTGTACGAAAGGTGCTCTATAAATAAAGTCTGTTATTATTATTTATTATGAATAATCTTTGTTTGAAAAGATTTTAGTGAGGATTAATGTTGTACTGTGATTATAAAGAAGGCACAGCTTTACCTTTAAAATATTTCAACATAATTTAAAAATCACGTACAGTTGTAATACATATTTTTACCAGCTGAGGTCAGTCACGTTATATCAAAAGGAGGTTGCATGTTGTATTGCAAGATTACACAATTAATTTTCATTTAGATACATTTCCAATAATCCACATTGTTCCCTGATTTAGTGAATGTTATTTCCTGAGTTTCTTGCTTTTGCTAATGATAATAAAGTGTTTTTGCGTCAGGTAAAGGTTTTAGAATTCAGTGTTTTGGGATTTCTTTTTTAGCCATTGATAATTTATGATGCTTTTTTAAACCATCACAGCATGTGTCTGTCTCTTCTCTCTTTAATCAGGAGTCTGTCCGTAAGAATCCGCTCTTGCAGAGGCTGAAGTTGACCTCCACCTCGACTCTCATGATCCCATCAGTGTTTCATCTCCTTCACATACTGCAGATCTTTGCAGCTCGGCCCTCTCATTGTGCAGAGGCATAACCATTTCATTATGAGGAAGAAGAGCAGGAATGTGCTACGATGACAACTGGACATGGATGGGAAGACTGGGACTATTGCTCTCTCTCTCTCTCATCCCTCGTTCCCCTGAAGGGAAATGAGCTCATGTTTGTGGGCTCATGCTGCCACATGTTGTGGTGCGTTTTATAGAATAAGGATGGGTCACTCTCTGGTCAGACCACCGACAAACAGACAGAAACAAAAGAGGAGGACGCTTGTTGTCATGATCAAGTGACATAATTTCATGTTATGATTCAAAACAATAATAAGGAAATCTATTGTGTGAGTCAACTCTTCTCTGTTATGTCATGGATCATTCATGCAGTTTGAAGCAGGTTAATACTCAGTTAATTAATTTAAAGCTGTCATATGATACAACCAGATGTTTTGCAATGACCCTGTAAACAACAACAAAATTATATTTTCAGAACAGTTTTGAGCCACATTCATGTAAAATATTTAACTGATAGGAATCTGTGACTTTAATGCACCACATGACAAAAATATTTGGATATCTGAATAGTTTACCTAGTCTTACTGTGAAGATATAGATATATATTTGTTTGCATGTTTTACTTACTTTTTTGGAAGCATTTCTGTATTTCCATGTGTCCTCTCTGTACAGGTACGCTGCAGGCTTGCATGTTGTTATGTAACATGCTTGCATTGTAAAAATTCAACATGTCTTCCTGTCAGCACTTGATAACTCTTGTTAAAGCAAACAATAACATTTCTTTTAATAGGAAGGAAATGAAGGAAAACAATCTCACAAGCTTCATTTATTAGTTGCTTTTTCAGGAGATTGCACAGCTGCCTTCATTTGCTGAGAATATCTGTGATATGATTCAAAACAGCAACCACAGCTCTGAAACTACATGTAGAAAAAACACACAATAAATTAGCAGTTAAGTTATTGGTCTCTCTTCATTAGTTCAAATTACAACTTTAAACACATCTGTTTAGATTAGCATACCAGAAATAACTTATAACAGAGCCACCTTGATTCAATTGATTTCAACGTTTTTAGATGGTTGAACATCTTGATTTTACTTTCTACTTGATTTGACTATTGAGAAATTTTCGAAGATTTGTGAAAAGTGTTGCTTTGTTTTTGCTTTTTAAGGTGTCCTTGGGTGTCCTGAAGCTAAGTCTCAAGCTGCCATGTTTTTCTCACATATCGGGCAGAACATGTAAGCTATTTATGAAGACAATGCCAGCAGCACGTAAAATATATATTCTCTGGATTGTTTTGAACCACAAACGGAAATAGGAATTGTTGTGGATACCCGAATATTACTCACACATGTGATTGTTGAACATCTTATTTCAAAGTCATGGACATTAATATTCTTTTAGAACTTCTGGGAAGACTTAATTTAACCTTAATGAGACCCCCTTTTTTAATTTAGGAAAGTAGACTTTAAACATCAAAAATGTCAGACTACTAAAGGTCATGGATACGACAACACTTGAAGTGCAGCAGGACCACCCAGGATTCATGTGTCAAGATTCACAGATAAAACTTTCTTTCTCTCCCTGTTGTGGTTCTGATTGGTGACAATGTGGCTTCTTCTTACATCTGGAATCACACAGAACGGCGGCCCATGAAAGACATTTTTGCTGTTTGTGCAAACGTGCAGCATCTGTCATGACGCTGCAAAACACTGAAACCAAATATAGTTAGATATGTCCTCGAAACCTAAAAAGCCACCAAAGTGTAACCAGTGATCATAAAATGCCAAAGGATGGGAGCTGATGCTTTCTTTGTGGTGGTCAGTGCAGGAATTTGAACCATTTCTGGGCTCATTTCATACCTCTGATGTGGTTCTCCAGGGCCCTTATAGAAAACGTTTGATTGCATCACGAGTGTATGATCAGAGTGGGAAATAATGTGAATATACAGATGCTTCGCTTGGCCTATTTTAATACAGTGGTTGTCACGATGGGATTAGAGGACATGCAAGGGTCTCTGCTGAACTACACAATAAATACTCAAAAGTTTGCTCTACAGTCTGTATTATATGGACTCTTGCATTGTGCATTGTAATGCTGTATCTTTAACTGAAAATAGTGTAGATCCTGTAGACATTTTCATAAATGTTATTTGCACTCCAATGCAATGATGGAAAGTAACATACCACAGAAGTTTGGACACACATAAAGAGTTTATGACTGTTTTAAAGCAGCTAATCAATATTTCCATGTTGACAACAATGTGCAAGGGATCACGTCATAGGAACGAATGATAATTATCAGCTGTAAGGAGTGATTTGGCTTCTTTCAGCTCATTGTTTTGGGTTCTTGCCTCATGACTTTACTGTTTTTCTTCGCTCCTTTGTCTTTTTCCACTGCAGCTTTCTGTGAAAAATCTCTGTTTAAACACGCTGTTGTGCAGAAATATCACATACGCAAATATTCGCTAAAGAATCAGGTTTTTACCTCAGGAGTTGGCGGAGACCAAAGACAGAGCTAAAAGTTAAAGTGAATATTGGACTTACATTTATCAGGTGGACAAAAATAGTTCACCATATCAACCCTATAAGAGCTCAATTGTGCTCCATTCACGTACAAAAATAGATGCGTTAATTTCAAACAATATAACCGCCACTGCCTACATACTTCATGCGTCCTTTACGGGTATATGTTAAGCAGTACATCCACCGGAGGGCAGCACAGAGTAAAACGTTTCAAAGATGGCGACAGTTGAGGACGTTGTTATTATACTTCTGAAGAAAGAGCCAAAAGCTGCCGCCATGGTAGCTGGTGGTCTGTGAGGCCATTAAATAAACGTTTCTATACATGAAATACTTTGCCGTGCAGAAAGGTGCACGAAATGAACACAGAGTATGGATGTAAGGCTCCTGTGTGTAACTTACATACTGAGCGTAAATGAGCCTTAAGGTGATAATAGGTCAGTGTTTAGTTCACAGCTTGTTGCGCTGCCCCCAAGTGGACAAAAAATAAATAACGGCAGATTTAAAGCCACAATGTGTTGATCTACGCTATCAACAGTGTTTTTCATCATGATAACCTCATTTTTTAAACATTTAATTATGGTATCAGAATAATTTGAAAAATGACACAATGAAATAAAATTCTAGACATGTCACCTTTAAATGATCCCAAACAAACAATATATTATAGAAGTGATATTATTAAAATATATTACTTAAACAAACAGCAAACAACACTGGCACCTCCCCTCGAATGAGATATAATAAAATCATCTCACATCTATCTATCCAACCATCTACACATGGGTCACATTGGTTCCACTGGCAAATCTGTGGTATATATTTTACTGTATCAAATAAAATCTAATAAAAAAAAGTCTTACCTTCCTGGAGGATAAGTGAAACCACGCTGACCCGAGTCAAACCGGCTTCACAGTCTTTGTTCTGACTGTCGGCCGTGTGTGTTCCAGACATCAGGTGACTTCAACATCCACTTCACATGTGGAAGCATTCATACTTGTAATTACTCTTCAGAGCTGTCAATAAAGAAACACGCATGGTGTTCACACCCACATGCTTCAGCGCTTGTGATCACTTGTATAACTAGTGAAGTATTCAAATCCTTTAATAAAAGCTCACTGTAAAAATACTCAACTACAAGAACAATCCCTACATTCAAACCTATTATCATGTTTCTGGATTAATATTCCTGATGCATTAATGCATATGTTGTATTTTCCTGCTGTAGATCTTTAAGCTTGTGCTAATTTTTAATTCCTTTGTTTACTGTTGGGTAGTTTAATCTACAGTAGATCATCATGTTTGAAGCGTCGCTCTCCTGTGTTTTCAGCTTTGGGACAATGCATTTTACAGCGGATCCAAAAGGCTTTTTAAATGCGTTTATCATACAGAGTAGGAGAATTTTCTCAACACAGAAAGAAACACTTCATCCCCCAGTCTATCACTTAATTATTATGATGATCTAAAGCTGACGAACAAATGTAGTGAAGTAAAAAGTATGTTTGCCTCTGAGATGCAGCGGAGTAGAAGTATAAAGCTGCACACCAAGTTCCTTGAATTTTACCTACTTGAATAAATATTCCACCACTGCTCACACACAAGTGAACTTCCTCCCTCTCTCTTCACCATGTTTACGTCTGAAAAGTGCCTTCAAATGAACCATCAGAAATCACAAAGTTCACCTGTTTAAACAAATCTACATTTTATTACTTCAGCACTGCATATACAGCATTTTAGTAGTACACATCAACAGAACATAAAGTAAAAAGTGTACTGCAGTATCGAGTATTTTCTTGACATTGTCACGTTTGTTTTTGTACGTATGTTGTCAACCTCACAGCCCTTATATGTGTTATGACCAGCACAATGTAATAAAAAACAGACACGTGTATTCGCATATGTGCTTGGAGCCATTACGCCAAAGTTTGGCATAGAAAGGTCTTTGTACATCCAAGTATACATTCTTTAAAAAAATGACACATTTAAGTGGTTAAGTGCACTTTGCAATGTGCTCTCACTTTCAAAATGGCCTGGCTTTAGGCTGCTTTACATGTTCAAAGTCAAGTTATTCGAGTTATTTGACCCTGTGAGGCAGAAGCATTGATCTGAGGTCGGAGGAACCTCTAACCAATCAGGAAATCACATCACAACAGTTTTTATCCTGCTGATATCTGATAGGCTGCAACTTTCCCGGGAAAGAATACCAGTCAAGATACATTTAGCTGCGAGAAGAAGATCATCTGGAGGAGACACGCTGGTTTAATTGTGCCCATAAGGTTTTGATATTTTGCAGTTTTCAGAAAACCTCTTTACCACCACAAACATTTAGTTTGATTTCTCTTTCCTATAACTGGACAGAGAAAGTGTGTATTGTATAACGTACAGTATAGTTAATCCTGCATGATTATTCCCTACCTGTAAAATGCAGCCTCTACCATGACAGTAAGCAGTCACATTCTAACGACTTTAAATCTAATTTGAAATGCTACCTCAGAGTTTCTTCATCATTAGTGAGGAAGCCTGTTGGTGTCATTTGATGTGAAAACATGTTGGAGATTTTGAGGCTATATTGCGGCGGCGAACTCTAGTGTAGTGTCGTAGTGATTATGACGGAAGCAAGGGAGGAAGTTAGGTGACATTGTCTTTTTGTTCTACGCAGGTGCAAAGATTGTTGAGACCAGGAATTTACCTCAAAGTACTTTTAGACCTGGTGCAGGACAAAAAAAGCCAATGTGAAAGCAACAGTCGACTCAAGTTACGTCACAAATCTACTTATTTTAACCCAAACTATGAGCTTTTCCTAAACTTAACCATGTAGTTTTGTTGCCTAAACCCAACCAAACTTCACAACGTTAACCAGATTACGTTACGAGCGTGGGCGTATTCAGAGCCAACGGGCCCCTGGGCACAGACATGTAAGAGGCCCCCCACTGTCTACGAAGGAACAAGACATCCAAATTCAAAGAGTCTACTTTTAGTTGTTTTGTAGCAGCTTTTTGTGGTTACATTACGTCCATTTTTAGTTGTTTGAATGTCTTTGTAATTGTTTGGCATCTTTGTGCTTGTTTTGCATCCTTTTGTGGTAGTTTCGCATCTATTTTTAGAAATTTTGCGTTTCTATGTGGCCATTTTGTTTCCATCTGTGGTCATTTTACAACAATTTCTAATAATAATTCTTCTCTTACACTTTATTCTTGTGTTAGGTTAAAATGTTTTTGTATAATTGCACTGTCGTTATTTGCTGCTCTGTGTGCCCTGAATTGCCCCCCGGGGACAAATAAAGTTTTTTGAATTGAATTTGAATAATTTTGCATGTCTCTGTTGTCATTCTTTGGGTCTATTTGGTCGTTTTGCATCTCTTCGTGAACGTTTTGCATCCCGATAGTCATTTGACAGTCTTCCAGCCGTTTCGTGTATACATGTGATCATTCTAGTTTGTTTTTTTAAATTATATTTTGTGAATAAAGTCAGCCAGTTAGTATTCAAACTGGCTGAACTGTGTTCTGAATCCTTGAGTCTGCTCACTGAGGTATAACTGTGACTTTACTTCTAAGACGTGTTTATGAAAGTCCGTTCTGCTGGCAAATACCTAGTTTATGATAATGAGAACAACTTATTACTATTTTCCTGTAAAATATCACATTCAGAGGATTGAAAAAGTCTGAATATTTATCCTTTGTAACTTTACTTCATCCACTTTGCACCTCGTAAAAGGAAATGGCAGAAAAGAAAAGCTGGGAGCACTGCCATGTCTATGTAGCTGCACCAGCAGTTCCAGCTTCTATCAAAAAGACTTAATTGATGAATATTAAAGGCCTACTGGAATCAATACTGTGCAATAAAACACGCTCAAACCTGCGTAAATATAAAACTATTTTCTGACAAAATGCTTCAAAGGAATTTCAATCTTTAATATTTTGTTTGCTTTTCGGGTTAAAAGAGAAGATGACAAATAAGCGACTGAGTAAAAATATACTGAAGGAGCTCTGGGTGTTATCTTTGGCTGTTGTTTGAGAAAGGCAGAGCTTTCAAGTCGTAACCACGGCCAAAGTGCCGCATGTGACGCCTCTACAAGATGAATGAGGGTCATCAGGACGGGACATAAAGACCTGGCTGCCACTCAGTCGTACTGTCAGCTACACTTTGGTGCTGCACAGAAAAACAGAGCAGATATTGTACAAGTGTGTGGGTTTGTATGTGTGTGTGTGTGTGTGTGTGTTAGTTAGACTATGACACTCAATCATGCACACATTGGTTGGAAAGTACAGAACTCTACTCTATGACCCTGTAAATTTCCAATTTGTTCCATTCATTCATTTTAATAAAAAACACCGCATTGAGTCCAGAAAGAATAAACTGCTGATTATAAAAGTGTAATCTGTAATACTGTAAATTTAAATTTAATGTATATCGACCGTTTTGTGTGGGATTGTATGATAGGTCCTTTGATTTGTGTCATACTGGAAACTTTGGCAGCCTCAAGTTGCAGTGAAAGATCTGTCATCTGTGTTTAAATAAATCTATTTTTTAATATTAAGGGACTTGACTGCCCAGAAATCTTTCAAAGTGTCAGAGGATGTTCTGTCACTGTCGGCTGCTGTATTTCACATCTTATTATGGTTTAAAGAAAATCTTTTGTGGTATTTGAGAAGAATTTGGAGGGAAAATATATGTTAATCTGCCACATTTCATTTTGGGACGACATTCTTCATCTTAAACCTGCCACTGTATTTTTAAATCAAAGTAATAATATTGAAGGTTTTCATTTAAATAAATGTCTGTTAATTCAATATTTATCTCCAAATAAGGTGACACAATGCAGTTTTACGAGCTATGAGTGTCTGTGGCAACTTTTACCCCAAAGTTTCTTCAATGAACATTTGAAGCAATTCCCTTTTAAGGTGCTGTAGCGTCTTCTGGGACACATCAGTTGACTCAGTCTGATTTCTCACCTCATTTTCCCTTTCCCCAGACTCCCTTTCCCCTCTTATATTTGTCTTCTTCTGTGGTTTTAAACCCTCGACAAACACCAAGGCACTTGAACACGAGGTAGAGAAAGTAATTTCTTTCTTTCTAAATGGACATCATGTGTGCAGATTCATTTTCATAAGAAAGAAAGTGGGCCGGACAGTTCTTGCTTTGTTTCAACCAGAAGAGCTGACACAGACAGGTTTCACTGCAGAATAAAGGAGCAGAGGGAATTCAACTACAGCCCTTTGAGGTTTGTCAGATCTTAAGGTGCACTAAAGAATGTTTTCCCTCTTCAGATATCCAAACCCGACTGGTAAAGAGAGGTTCCTGCAAAGACACTTGGGAGGTACCGCACCGGCCTTTTTGGATTCAAGAGCAGCCGTAAAGATGAAACCCCACTGAGAGAGCCATAAAAGTCAGAAGAAAAGTGCTTGTTTGCTATGGTTGGTTTGGTGTGTGTGTGTGTGTGTGTGTGTGTGTGTGTGTGTGTGCAGATACACATATGCATTATTGCTGAAACAACCCAACTTCTGGCAGGAAATACTGACAGTCATAAATCGTAACGGCGTCCATGCATTGATCCCCCCAGTCGCCAGAATAAAACGTCGGCAGTGTAGATTTCTGCAAACCACAGATATGCTGAATCTCAACACTTCTGAACGACTGCGACCTGTTCTCATTCCCCTACATGCTTTTTGACGCTGCGCGGTAACAGTTTTAGAACACCTGGATAACACTGCGAATTCAAACAAACGCTACTTGGCTTAGTTAAGGAAAAGATCGCGATCTGGGTTTAAAAAAAAGTACGTCTGTTTCGTCGTTAAGTTTAATTTTCACGAGCTGCGGCCTCCTGTGTGAAAGAGCTTTGTGTGTCCGACCCAACCATCCAGTCTGCGGCTTGTTACTACGCCACCCGACTTCAGTCTCATACAGATGTGCCAAAAACATTTCATATCAACGTTCCTGTAGTCTGGCTTATCAGCTGTACAGTGCTGGGATAAAGCCAGGGTTTCTCCTCCTCCGCAGACGATTGTGATTTTTTTAAAGAAGTACAAACAAGAGTGTTTTTCCCCCCCTATCCCAGAATGACAAGCCAGTGTAGCCTGTTGATGTGAGGCATAATGGCAACATTATTCTGTCAATTGCAGCGACAACAGTTTCTTAATCTTTGTTAGTTGCACCCCCCTGTTTTCATAAAAAAATATGCAGAGTAAACAGTTTGGTGATTTGCAGGTTAAGTCGTCTATATGCACGGTGGTTAGCTCTGAAATGCAGAACAACAGTCATTTGGAGTCGTGCTCCTCAAAGTTCTGTTTTAGTCTCCACCAACTAATAACAAATTGCTGAATACTCTACATTAATTCACAAGCATGTCACTACCCCTTTGTATCTGTCTCTGTGTAACAGAGTGGGTTAAGCTGATTTTCAATGTACACTGTTCAGCAACGGAGCAATTTTCTAGCAAAGGCAGAGAAGAAGAGCTCCAGCTAGCAAACACAGAAGTTAAACAATGCATGATTTCAAATATTCCCAAACAAAGATTTCTAAAAGATTTCTAAAGGTTTTATGAGGAAGGAAATGTAGTGGTTTGTCAGACCTCAAGGACACACACAGTATGTTTCTGTGAGTGTGAACAGACCAAAGCTATAAAGACCTAAACCTTTGTTTTGATCCAGGCTGTAAACATGTTTATTTCTGCTGTAAAGTTGGGCATTTTAACATGAAAGTCTATGAGGATCGACTCACTTTTGGAGTTAGCCTCAAGTGGCCATTCAAGGAACTGCAGTTTTTGGCACTTTCAAGATGGCTTCATTATTCAGCCCTGGAGGTTGCTGCTTGTTGTCTGCATAAAACTCTACAAGGCGCCTTTAACTCCAGTTTTAACTCGTCCTCTTTTGACCTGCAAATCACCAAATTACTGCCTCGTAGGAAATGCTATATGCTGTATAATAAGGCAACTCTGTGTATGTTTAGCATCACTCAAAAGCCATTCCTACATAATACTGTGAAGAGCAGCTGCCTGTAAATCAAGACTCAGTTCGACTGTGACTCCGTCAAGTCAGTTTCTTTATGTGCCGTTTCACCTCCTCAAAAACTTGGGAGACAAATGAAGACCCTGGGATGATGACGTTGTTGAATTAGACCTTCCACACTGAAGGTCAAAACAAGCTAACCTGCACCCAGACGAGCCTCTGAGGGCTGATGACCTTCGGCCTTCCCTGACAACAGGTGAGCTCGGATTAAGCAGTCCTGTCGCGCCATTGTCCTCAGCTTATATGGTTGCTCAAAGTTTGAAAATGTGTGCATTTTCTTAGCTCCCATGCTTCAGTTTGGTAGCTAAAATGATCAAATGTTTAATCATGAACTGCAGATTTAGTTCATGCACAACGTGGAGGTTTGTCACTTATTTTTGTGGCAGGTAAGAAAAACGACACACTGCTAATGTGACTCCCCTGGTGATGGCAGCACGTTGTGCACCTTGTAGCTTCTTGAAAGTTTAAGGCACTGTCTTGAGGAGATTCCCGGCCGCTGCAGCAGTGACAGGCTCAAGAAGGTTTTTTTAGACGGTGCATGTCACACCAGCGTCCTCCACGTGGCCGCAGTTGGTTTTGCCCCAGCCGGAAAACTTACACTGGTGGATGGTGTCCTCGTTCCCCACACACGCTACGTCATCCATCCAGATCAGACCGGAACCTGCACAGAAAGAAGGAACGAATTTATACATTGTTGTGTACTTGGCAGTGTTGAGAGGGAGAGCCGGGCGTTTTCTGACACCTATATTAACCGCCAAATTGAAAGAGTGTGTGTCATTGCTGCAGAGAGTTCAGCACATCATGTGTGACTGTAGCAGTTCAGCTCTGGAGCCTCTTTGTCTTGTTTTTGTTCTTTGCTCCCATCTGTTTTCTTTTGCTTTTATAGTTCCTGTTTTTTTCATACTTTTGCCTTTAGTGAAGTAAAAAACCAATAAATATATATTTGAAAAAAGGTCCATGAATTCCAAGGGGTAATTTGTTTTCAGAAGTGGGGGGTAAACAATGAAGAAGAAAGAAAGAAAATACAGCAAATAACACATTTTGATAAAATGTGTTATTTTACTTTCAATAGTAATTCAATTAATACAAAAGAAAATACTATGTAAAACTCTGACCCCTCCTCGCCGGCTAAATGACAACAGAAGCGCACAGCCCCTGACCACTTTGCTTCACTCTTCATCCCTATCCTCTCCTATCTGGCATGTTTTTATAGTCCCGCCCACACACCCTGCACGCCGTGACTGGTGGTACAAACCCAGTGCCCAACGCCAACTCCCAGAAACAGACACTGCCACACTTTCTAGTGGGTCATAAGTGATGATTAAGAGGGATTATTTTTGTACTGAGCCTATAAAATAAATATAATTTTACTCATTGATTGTACCTGGTACTTTGTGATGTTTACTACAAACTTGTTTAATACAAAATCTCTGTAAATTATCTTATATTTAAGGTTCAATTTCTGCATCTTTGAGGGCAATATTAACAGCTGATAAAAATAAAGATTAAATCATCTTTTAACCTGAAACATGTGTCTGGCAGTTGTTTTTTGAGATGTCTGCAGGGAATGCCTTTAAGGCTGCACACCCCTAAGAACCGGGGGGGTGGGGGGGTTGGAGCTGATTCCAGCTGACATTGGCCGTGAGCCGGGGTACACCCTGGACAGGACGCCAGTCTATCACAGGGCACATAGAGACAAACAGAGACAGAACCATTCACACTCACACTTACACATGCATGTCTTTGAATTGTAGGAGGAAACCGGAGAGCCCGGAGAAAACCCATGCAGACACAGGGAGAACATGCAAACTCCACACAAACTCCTAGCCCCAGCTAGGATTTGAACCAGGAACCCTCTTGCTGTGAGGCAACATTGCTAACCACCATCCCACCGTGCCGCTCAACTGACATATTTTACGTATTTTTAATTCCTGGCTTTTGCAGTGCTTGTTTTTTTCCTCTCTCTTACTTTAATGAGACCATAATGCACCTTAATACCAAGGCAAATTCCTTTTTTCTCATTCAGATTCAGTGTTGTAACCTGAGAGGTGAAATCTGGAATCCTTTCCCAGGACACTCAAAGAGAATCACCCATTTAGACTGCAGTACAAATGTGGTATGCAACAAATGGGAAAAAAAATGAAGTAACTTCCTAAGTTTTCTTCATCATTATAAAAGATCAAAAATCACATCTGGACTTCGACACCAGCGGTCCAAGTTCAGCGTTCCCTCTGATGGCTCGTTCATGCATCACTTTCCCTCTTGTTCATGTCCTCGGTCCAAACGATGCAACTGCAGCCAAAGAGAGTGAACATGTTGGCTGCTGGAGGTGCTTGTTAATCACCAGCTGATGTATGAGAGTGCCGTAAATAATGTTTAGGTCATAAAGGCGCTGCAAGAATAAGGTAAGAAGAATCATTAAAGATCCAAACCACTCCCCTCTAATTTTTAATAATATTTTTATTAGTCCCCACCAAACCCTAACCCTGAGAAAAGGAGAATTTAATAAAAATAAATTAACCATAAATAATAATAAATAAATACAAAGAAGATAACATAATAATAAAAAAGAATAATAATGATAATGATAAAAATAAAAAACAAAACAAATAAAGTAGGAACATGCATGTAGATGTCCACAGGCTCCTCACTCCAGCTCATAGTTAACAAAAATAAAAACTTCATGTCACCTTAAGGGTCCTTTCAACTGATAACAGAGCATGTGAGCGGAGACGTGAGCAAGCAGGGAGTGCAAGGGTTTTGGATGGAGCGCAGGGCAGAATCTTTAAAAAGTTGTCGCCTGTATGAGCTCGTCTCTATTATTGCAGCGCAGCAGTACATAAAGATGGCTGGATTCCCCTCAACACAGCGCATGTTTTTTCTTTTTTTTGCAGCGAGTGGCGTGGGATTATGAGTGGAACGCGAGGAGGGATCCCCCCCTTCCAGGACAGAAATAATGTAATAATTTATCAGGAAGGCACATGCTCGTCTTTGCCTAGAAGTTAGAAGGTTAAAGGTAAAAGGGCCTAAAGGCAAGTTTTATTAGATTCAGAGACCTAAATCGTAAAAAGTCATCGTTATGAGTGTGCATATACGAGTCTTCTGATTGAGTCAGCAAGTACTCCTCACAGGATTGCTGATCAGATAATATTATCCGGTAATAATACACATTCGTTCCAACTCGTAAGAAGAGCTTTTGGCAGCATCGTTTTGCTATAAAACTTTGGTTCCTGTTTCTAAAAACCAGGAGTGGCTGGAGGGTTTCAGGAAAGTCCCTTCAGTTCAGTTTTGCAACAGTTTTTAGAGGCTCGGAGGAGTTTGGTCCTCAGCTGTGAGGGAACACGAGTGAAACCATTTGGTTGTACTCACGTGCGGATAATGCAGTTTAAGGATACATGACTAAAAGCGTTTATGTGCTGCAGGTGGGAAGAGAGGCTGAATCGTACCTGTCATCTCTGCTGCCCTAAATCCTCACTGTTTAACTTTATTTGAAGAAACACAGGAGGATTGTCGTGTCAGTGAAGTCACGGACGAGGAAGATTGAAAGCACAAAATCAAAATTCACATTAAACAGAGAAGTATAATCAAATGCACTAGTTGAGCTTGGGGCCAGCAGCTCTCATGAGTCCAAACTTAAATAATTTGAACCTCTTAATCTTCCACTTCCATTATTTCCTCTTATAACTGGCAGAGAGTTCAAGGCGCTCTCAAGATCAAGACAACGGGAGAGTGAATTATCGCCCCGTGAGGACCGTTTGAAAAAATGATTGCTGTTTGTGATTTGTGGAACAGAACATGGAGCCCATTTTTTAATTCTTGAGTCCCTTTTCCTTAATTTATGTGTAAGCAGAAATAACTCAACACAGAGCAAGAGGTTGCAAAGTTCTGTAAAAACAGAAGGGAGCTGCACTGTAATTTTCTTTTTATCCAAGTTTGATTGTTTGATCTTAAAGTGATCAAACAAAGAATCCAAGGAGCATTTTAAATTATCATAATAAGCTGATTTTTTATTGTTTTCCTTAATGTGGAACTGATATTTGTCTATGCTTACATACTGAATGAGTTACTCTTATGTACAGGACAAAAGAGATCTTCCTTGTCACTACCTACTGGATGTAAATAAAGGATTAACTAACTTTTGTTTGTTGAAAGTTAGCAACACCAGCATTAGCATCCAGTACGTCCACATGAGGCAGCATTTGTTGTTTCAAAGCTTTAGCTCTTTAGCTTCCTTCTCTTTGTTCAGTTTGAGCTCGGTCGACCAGCTTGGCGAGCGTGTTGACATTTGACCTGGCAGCCTACAGTGATTTAATCGGTATTCAAACAATGTCAGAATAGCCTTCCAGATTTTAAAATCACATTTACTCCAAAACACAAATACATCACACACAAAAAAAACTGTAATAATAAATCTTGCAGCCTTCCAGGAATCTGTCTACGGTCTCACCGTGCTAGCAAATTAAGTATTTCTGTTGAAAGCACATTCGTGAAAATTCAACCCCATCGACCCCAAACAGAAATATCAGAGAGGCTTCATGAACCATGCACCAGAGAAACGTGGCCTGAACTCTCGCTGGGACTGCATATCACAGTTGTGTTTGTTCCATTAAAGCTTTTTTGCAGAGACAAGTGTCTCTGCAGCTCTGGTGCCACACTGGGCTGAGGCTTGATAATATGTGTGTTGGAAAGATTTACTGTTTGAAATACATTCCCTAAACTGCTGACTATAGGGAATTGGTTTGTTTCCAATCCTGCCAGTTTAAGCTTGGCTTGTTTTTGTATTTAAACCACGTTTGAGGTCAATTAGAACAACTGTAGCAGGAAAAAGTCGGTTTGAAAACTTTATATCATCAATGGACACATAAACTCTCGGACGAAACCCAGATTCATAAACTGTAGGTTGACTTGAAATCAAAAATGTGCTTCAAACTGTTTTCAGTCTATACAACACATGGCTCTCTCAAGCGTTAGACCTTCAAATTAGATAAGAAAACAAATATAAAATAAAATAAACTTCTCCCAGGACAAGGAGATATAACATATTGAATTGTCCACAAATCAATCTTCTGCAAAATCTGTTCAAAATGTTGCATATAAAGGCAGATATCTGCATCCGCAAAAATCAGCATCTCAATCAAACCATATGCTTCCAACATTCCTGCTTTGCTTCACAACGTAACAGAACAAAAGAGGAACTGGCTGCAGATTTGACATCTTCAAAGCAACATGAAACACCAGGCGCACGTGTCTCCGTGCAGGCGTGCACAGGATGGGAATGAGGTATTCACCGGGGAATACATGAGCCCCAGCTGTTCGGCTGCTGTGCCTTCTCAGGGTTTGCTTAAATGGACACGGACCTTTAAACTGTTTACACTGGAGCTCAACACACTTTTACTGCAATGTTTGCACCGCTCGCATTAAAATTATGACACACTCACAAATAAGTGTTTGATCACCACAAACACTGAGTGGGATTTGAAGGGGAACACCAAGGGGGAGATTTTGAAAAGAGTCACTCAATTTCAGAGTGATTTGAAGGATTAAAAGGCTGTTTGAAAAAGTGTGCTGACAAAAAAAGCCAATGTTATCTGCAGAAAACCTGTCTCTCTGTAACTGACTCTCCTTGAAGGATGATGTCTGTGTTTCCTCACTGATTAGGTTGGACAAACTCATGGGTGATATAAATCATTGTTCACCTATGCAGAGAAAGCTACTATTCATCATCTTTTCGGGCTGATTTTGTTGTAAAACCACTTTAGGCAAATGTGTGATTTGTGACATTGGGCTGTATAAATAAAATTGACTGGACAGGTGACCAAAATGTTGCTGGAGCAGCTGCAGATGACTGCAGACACTTAAATGCTCTTCTCTTTTGTTTTTGTTTTATAGTTGTTATTTGTCCTCTTAAAGGGATAGTTCTGCTATTATAAAGTGGGGTTGTAGTCAGTGTGCAATCTACAGTAGATAACGGCAGACAGGAAGCTGCTGTGGACTTGGGCAGCACTCTAAATGTATTTAAGCCACCTAAAAAAATCAATTTTAGTTTAAATATATATATATATATATATATATATATATATATATATATATATATATATATATATATATGCATATATGTATATGTTATATTTAAAATATTTCTGCTGCTTTATCTTGCTGTCAGAGAGACTCTTTTCCAGTTTCCACAGAAGTTTTCCCTGTCGTTCAGTCTACGTCTGTTTCTTCGTACTCTGGCTCATAAAGGGATCCTCGTCTCCACAGTGAACGGCATTTTGTCGTCGCTGTTATAGATATCTAAAACGTAGATGTCTTGAATCCCAATTTGCTCCCAAAATATGTACAATAACAAAAAAATACAAGTTGCACTGGACGAACGTGTCTGTCAAATGATGCTGTGGCACGTATACATAAATATTTAGATATAACGTCATTAATGTTGGAAGGCAATCTGTGTCTGAGAAATGCCTTGAAAGCTTTAAAAGAGGTCCTGAATTTAACAAAGTTAAAGGGAGGTGACTGGTCTGAAAAGATTCATTTGAATTCCAGATTGTTTTTAATTGAATCCAGCCGTGATGGTAGTCGCTGCTGTTTTCTGGAGGTCGTCCCCTGGAACAAAGGCATGTTTTCCCCCAATTTTCCAGACCTAATGGTAACAACTGTGCCTGGACAGAGACTCTGAATGATGTAAGGTTGACTTGTTGAATGAAATAAAATGAGAGAAAGAGAGAGATGGATGTGACCTCTGAGGCTCTGTCTTGACGACATCTGGCTCACATGTCTTTCCCCATAAAAAGTTAATATTAATCCCTGCAGCATTTTAGGGCACCGTTCAGGTAAAACTACTCAACAGCAAAAAAAACAGTAGAGTTAGTAAAAATCAGAACTGCTTCCATCAGTAAACCTCACCACGGATATGAGCTGTGGGCAAACAAACCTTTACTCATTTCCTGCCGTGATTGAGATGTTCTTTATTCCACAAAACGACCATTGACCCATAAAGAAGGAGTTTAAAAGGGAAGTAACTATAAATTCAGACTCAAAATATACTTTTATGTGTGTTTACTTTGAAGACAGCTGAATCAAAGTAAGTTCAACCACGTTTATCGATTAACTCCTAAACATCCACGGAGCAAAAAACATCTCTGAATCAGATGATCACAGTTGTCATACTGTGCTTTGAAGTGTCCAACTTACATTATCGCTGAATAATTAAAAGCCCCGATGCACTCCAAAACAGTACGCACACAGGTGTGCACAGTCTTTAAGGCTATGAAGTTCGGGCGGTGCACCACAGACATCTTTACAGACATGAGCAGTGTGACAAAATTTATGTTGCATAGACTCTAATGGATCCGTGCAACTACGTTTTCGACCGACTCCATTTTCAACAAAATCCCTGTGTGAGGGGTTTTAAATATACACATATGAGGTATTTTGCTAAATTTGCAAGTCTCACACCAGGTCTAAGTATCTAAAGCGGGTTTTAAGTCTTTGTGAGTTTATAATCACACAGACAGAAGTTGAATGAAATGGCTGCACGGTTGGCTGGAAAGCAAACCTGGAAAATGCAATAGTGGAAAAACAACGTGCGTGTGTGTGTGTTTGTGTGTGTGTGTTGACCATCTCATACCCTGTCCGAAGCGTCCAGTCTTATGGACCTCAGCAGCTTCTCGGTATCCCAGCATCCTACACACCACGTCTCCATCCTTTTTATCCCAGACATCGTCACACACCGTCCCCCAGCGGCGTTCGTGGAAAACTTCCACACGACCTTCATGAAGACCTGATCCGTTCACCAGCCGAACCAGGGTTTCCTCCACTGCAACACACACACACACACGATACATTTACATAATCACCTGTGTACATAAACACACATATGAACTAGCATTTCCACACATTTCCTTCTATAAATGGCAGACTGATATGAACCTCGATGCAAGAAAATGTTTGTAGCGAACAGCATCATGTTCCTGTGTGCAGAAATACTGAGTCTGTTTTATTTATTCCAACACGACAACACTGAAAGAACGTATGACTCTTTTATTTGGCGCTTTTTGGAACGACTTTGAACTCACACTGAGCAGATTATTTTCATTGGGAGTGTTTATGAGTTTAATGAAGCCCTGGAAATCAAACCAATATGAAAACTAACAGAGATGAATAGGTTGTTTTCAACATGCTGCAACAGATTTTTTTTCTCTTTCCATAAACCACAGAAATAGTCTTTGATTCAAATGGGCAAAATAAATACAATTATTCCTGAGCGAGGGGACTTTTTCTTTTTTCCTCTTATGTGAACCCCCTTGTAAAAAGTTTGGGGTTACAGGAATTTGGATTTGAAGTTCTGTCCAAAAGTAATTTTTCAGTGATTGCTGATCATCATCTGAACATAATGACAAAATAGTCTGGTAATAATCTGGTTAATTAGACAGCGTACCGGTTGAAAGATTTTGATATTCACATCTTGCTTATTTGAAAGTTCATGCATCTGTAAGCATTTACCCTTGTTGGACAGAACTCCAGAAAGTTACTGGTCCTGCTAACAAGTTAGTCGTAAAACCACAACTTGTTGTCTTCACACTTTTCGTATGGGTTCAACAACATTACAGGTGTTGAGGCAATGGAGCTTGGAAATACAGACTTTATTGATAAGAAAAAGATTTCTGTCAAATGGAATACAGGCTTTTCTTCATTTAACTCTCTTTGCCTAAAGATAAAAAGTGACTTGTATTCCTTGACTTTAAGGCCTGTTGAGGTGAAAATAAAACATATTTTATTGTTCCAATACTTACTTTCTATAATGGATACAACAAAGATGAAATTTGACAGCTACATTGTGCCACAGCAACACTAAAATAATATAATAATGTGTGCAATAATAAGAGAACTGAAGCAAATGAAAGTAATGAAAACTATTACTTGTATAAGAAATAATTGGTGCAGTCATTCAATTACTATTGAGAGAAAACAAATAATTAAATACAAAAACGTGACTGGAAGTAACACAGAGGTGTTAGCAGCATGAATTATTAAGCGTAACTAAAGCGGCAGGCAGCAATGAATGGGCCCTTACACCTGGTGCGCATCGCAGGAGCCGACAGGACTCTGGCAGGAGCACCATCCGAGGGCGTGCAACTTTTTCACTACTTACTCCACTTAGCGCTTATTGAAACTTCTCCATATGTACCAACTGAACTATTTGTTAAATAGTAAAGTTGATTTAATAAGTTTCTTTATTCTTTTTAAAGATTATTTTTTTGGCAGTTTTCCGAGCATGTATTATAAAGGACAGACAGGAACTGGGGTGAGAGAGAGAGGGGGAGACCTGCAGCAAAGGGGCGCAGGTCAGAGTCGAAAACATACATATATATATCTGTGTCAGCTGCTGGTCTTTCAAGGAGAGGAAGCTCATTTTTCCGGCCTACATCATGAATGTGTTTGTTTATTTATATGTAAATTCTACCCTTCGTTCCTTTTCAAGAAAATGATCTGTGACCTTGTTGTACCAACTAGGCGTCTTTTCCAGGGACTTGACCAGTGTCCTCTCAATGGCAGCAGAGCTAGGCTGCTTAAACGGCCTTGGCACAGCTGGAGCTGCTGCGCCAGGCTACTGTGAAGTGTGGCCGCCTGTGAGTGTGAGTGACGGGGGGGGGGAGCTCCACAGCTGCTGCTGCTCGTTGGGGTAAGAAACCACAGAGTGACAGAACAGAGTTGCCAAACACAACGCTAGTCGTTCTTAACAAAGACAAAGTCGCTGGGGATCGGTAAAGTCTCCGGATCAGTTCAGAACAACGGAATAAAAAACTGGGAAAATGCTCCGCTGGCTGTTTATTCTTCAAGATCGCTGATTCGCTCATTTAGCTGTCAATCAAAAAAGATTCCACCTCAGACAGCTCATCAAATCATCATGCAGAAGCTGAGCGTCCGGGCCAGCCCACTGTGCCACAGACCCCCAGAGACGCTGAGCGTCCGATGGGTGGGACAAAGTCCAGCATTTATCCAATGAGCGTCTAGTTTGGCTGCAGTGGAACAACCTGCTCTACGCTTCCCCATTGAAGTCAGTAGAAGCTGAGCGTCCGACTGTGTAAAGCGCTGTGGAGATGAATGAGAAGGAAGTTGCCCCGGTTACCTGTGATAAGTAGCTGTTTCTGAACAAAAGATGAAGGCTTTCTAGCGCGTATTTAGTCAATGAAATGGGTGTGTGTATATATATATATACACACACAGTAATATATTATTGTATATGTATATATATATATATATATACATGTATATATATATATACACACAGTAATATATATATACACACAGTAATATATATATATGTATATATGTATATATATATATGTATATGTATATATGTATATATATATGTATATGTATGTATATATATTTATAGATATATATATACATACATATATGTAATATATGTAAAGTAATATGCATATGTAAACAATTCAACAATAAAATATAATAACTTTTAAAATGTCAGGGTTTGAATGCCTTGCTAAAGAACTTGCAAGCATGCAAGAAGGCACCTACGTGTGTGTGTGTGTGTGTGTGTGTGTGTGTGTGTGCATGCATGTGTTTGTTTGTATTAGCAGACTTTGTGGATCCACAGTAGATCTCGTATTCCCGAAACTATGCAGCAGCTGTACTCGTATAATTGACTTGATTTATCACCTTCCAGAGCACAGAGAGAAAATGAGAGAGGTAAACAGCACGCACGCACACACACACACACGCATGCACGCACACACGCACGCACACACGCACGCACGCACGCACGCACGCACACACACACTGCTTGCTGACTGAGACTGTTGATAAAGTGCGGCAGAGTAAAGCCAGAAACATTATCTCGACAGGATATTAGTCTCATCAGACCATCATAAATTTTAACGGTTAACCATTTGACTCTTATTAGACAGTCAAGTACTTTGCACTCACTAGCCCATCATAATTTAATACCTACCATAACATTATACTGTCATATCTGCTGCACATATTTGCATCATATTCTTGCAGAGAAGCATCTAATTAAAAACAGCAATGCGTACCTTTAACCTCCGCTCTTTCTTCTAGACAACACTGAAAGAGGCTGAAAGAGAGGAAAGTAGTGTGTGCTAAAATAGCACATTCTTAGTTTTCAACAAAGAGTGAGTAATTGAATACTCAATTACCTGAAACAGATGTTGAAACTATTTGTTCTCTCGTCAACTACAAAACAGTCCGTCTTTTTTAAATTCCTGTGAAGTTGGGTAAAAGCTGGCAGACTCTGCTGGCATGAAGAAGTATCACAGTAATAAATATATCTTAACTACTAACTACTTTTTTGAACAGGATACTTTATTTCTAAATATCCTTAAATGAAACACCAGACAAAAATCTACTCCAACAACAGCAGAAAAACATCTTTCCACAGACTTGAAGCATATTTTTGCTAAATAGTCATTTATTTTTTGGTGGTATGGAGTTACCCCCATTGCAAGTCTTCTAATCACTCAAATCAAACTAAATTTAGCTGAATGTATCTTGTTGCTGCAGACAAACACTGCACACTTCTCTCCTAATCAGCTGAACTGATTAAACTAGTATTAAAATGGGATTTTATTTGGATATAACGGCCAGTAATGGTGGCTATACTGGTTTGTTGACACAACAAATTCCATTTCACCAAGAAACTAGCTTTTCTTTGGACTGTAAAGCGATATAGGAACGATAATAATGACTGAATTATTCTTCCTCTACAATCAATGTTGGCAGTAAGGCAGCTCATTTATTATTTTTAGGCAGACAAATATCTTTTTAAGACATTATTATCAGCAAGCAAAATAGCTGTTAAATGTCTAACTGGATAGATATTATGACTAATATAAGTGCTGCGAGAATGACTTTTTTCTCCATCAAGACTCCTTATTGCCTACAACTTTAACCTCTATTTATTTGTATCTACTTAGTCAGGTTTGTGTTAACTACGTTATATCATAATTCAGTCAAATTTATTATCTGTTGTTCTCTTTTTGTTTTCAAAACAATTAAAAAGAAGAAGAAGAAGAAGGAAATCGGTTGATAAATTCTGGATTGTGTTTATGACTTTGAAATGATTACTGATCTGTTGCTGTATGAACTGACATGTATTTCCACCAGTATAACATTTATATGAATGCACAGGTGACCAGTTGTTTATCTTCTGTGGTATTTCTAGGCTTCTTAAAAAACTGTAAAAAACAAATAAAATAAATTTAACTAACCTTAAAGAAGTAGACTGGTCCCTGGACTTTGCTACGAGACAACGGTGCTAACTTCAAATGTTGCCAAACAGCATGTTTTAAATCAGGATACTCTTTGATTACTCTTTGTCAGTCTTGGCTAAAAAATACTTTTTTTTCCAGTGGTGCAAAAAGTACTCAGATCTTTTACTCAAGTACAAGTAGCAATACCACGGTGTATAAATAATCTGTTACAAATAAAAGTTCTGCATTAAAAATGAAAAGTACAAAAGTATGAGCATTAAAATATACTTAAAGTGCAAAAAGTAAAAGTTCTTATTATGCAGAGTGAACCATTTCAGAATAATTTACCATATATTATTCGATTATAATTAGTGATTCATTAATGTGCACATTACTTTAATGTTGCAGCTGGTTAAAGTGGGGTTTATTTTTTTTTTAATATACTTCCGGGTAGCTTGTGAAAGCCTCATCAATAAGCCACAATAATACACAATCACTTATTTGTTGATTATATTTTTCATTATAAGTGTGAATACGCAAAGCAACTAAAGTTGTGAAATAAATGCAGTGGAGGAGAAAGTGCAGCAGAAGTATAAAGAAACACTAAAATAAATTATAATTGTACTTAAGTAGAATACTTGAGTAAATGTACTTCATTACTTTTCACTTTTGTTTTGGCATGTGAAAAAACTAGAATAAAGCAAACTTTATATCACATATGAAATCAAAGGCCATCATCAGTGTCGTATTGTTCTAATCTTCGTGTTCACGTTTTAATACCTTTGAGACATGACTCACCATTTTTTCACATCTATCTTACTCTATCTGTCTTTTCTCCCTCATCACTGTAAAGTGAGGCTCATTTGAGGCTCCCCGTTGTGCAAATGAGAGACTCTGAGTAGAAGAGGAGGAGGAAGGAGATGAACGGCTCCCGATGGAGGCAGCACATGCAGACTTTACTCCTCAGAGATAATTAGAACCATACAAGCAAACTTCACAGGCATTCGTATCTCTGACATGAAAAAACTGCGACATAGTGGAGTTGTGGAGAATTATGTTAATCTGGTGGAAGTGAATTTGATTTATTTTGCCAGAAACATTGGTAGAAATCATGAAAATGCATTACGAGAATGTTAAATTGAATCAATCAATTAATTTTTTTTAGCAGAGATGTTGGAAGGCATGTACCTTCCCAACAATAGAGACAATTACTTTTGTTCTTTTGGGCGAAAACGTTTCATGCTTTCAATTTAAATTTAAATACTTTCAGAATGGTTATGGTCAGAGCCAACATTTTCTACTATCCTCGGCTCATAACATACTATTAAAACCCGTTGGATAAAGCCAAATTTCAAAACATTGGCATCTTAGAGAAAACATTTTTTCACCCAACAGCATTAATTCACAATTCACCAAACCAAACACCAGTTGTCCGATCAAGTATTTAAAGAGTTTGAAGGGTGGTGTCTCAGTTTTTAACCTTTCAAAAACGAAACTAGATACCTAGCCTACAGTAGTAATGCTAACATAGTTATATTTCCATGCCCAATGGACATCATTTGGGAATGTGTCATTATTTTGTGGCGTTTTCAGTTAAATTATTATCAGCTGTAATTCTCCACTGTCTAGAAGACTGTTCTGGATGCTATATAACAGTTTAGGCTAACGTTAGCAGCGTTCATAGAAATAGCTCTACAATCCCATACCTGAGATTGAATGTCTGCCAAGCAAATCATTATTCTCAAAGCCTTTTCTCTTGAAATAGTTAAAATACAAACTATAAAGTAGGCCTATTGCCTAAATATAACCTCTGCTTTGCAAAGTATCCAAACCAGAATGATGTCGCTATAATGCTAAAGCTAAGTAGCTCTACAAAACCAATGTTTCTTTGCTTACAATACTTACTGCCTACACGGATAAACAGCTGTTAGCTTCAGTCTTTTGAGACCCCTTACACCGGAAATGTGTGATAAATGAAGTCTGTTGAAAACATTACAACGTCAACCGGAGATATTGTTTTAAACTAACTCAGGAAGCTAACATTACATGTAGCTTAGTTAGCTCACTAGCTACAGCTGAATAAATCTGCCAGCAACAGTTGTGATTTCAGACAGCAAAATCAACCGCTGCAGGCAAGAATCTTTAGTGAACCATGTCTCAATTAAAGGACATTTTGTTTAAAAAAAATCTGTGTTATACGAGCACAGGGAGATTAACAGACATAGCAACCGTATCTAAGGGTAGCCCATTGTTTGGTGAAAACATTTTATGCTTGTTTCACCCTGCATGGTTCACAACTATTGTTAAAGAAAAATATCCACGTCAAAACCACAAATAGAAAATACATTTTGCTGATATTCCTGTGGTGGAAAATAAGCCAAAAAAGTAAAATAAGCTGAATTTAAGGAATAACTTTAAGTTTATGTAGTTAATGCGTTTCCCCCCAAAAAGCTTGTGCACAATAAAAACCCATGAGAAAGAAAAGCAGTGAAAGCCAATACTGCTTTAAGTAATATAAAGTCAAGGATCCTGGTTTCCAACTTATACTGTCTCTTCACAGTCTGACAGCTCCCATGTTCACCTTGGACAACCAACAAAGCGTTTCACCCTAAACTCACTAATTTGGACAAAATTTGACATGTCATAACAAGCCTTGTATCTTTTCCTGTGCATGAGACATAATGACTGTTTTTGTCCAGGGAAAACTAGACGAGTGAGCTCCAAGTGTTGGTGGTCGTCCAAGTGGTTCAAGCCTCAGAGGCCGGGGGAGCACCAGACTGTCAATACCTGAAGAAGGCCAGAACATGGAGCGATTGCGTATTGCTAATGTTTATCTGGCAGGCAGAAAGGGGACTGGACTGAACGGCTTTAGGACAACAGCTAACCAGCTCCATCTGCTCAGAAAATGTTCTCCTTGAATGTCAGATGTTATTGTCTTTCACATTGATGCTCCCTTCGTCTTGTCATGTTTTCCCTTCCCGTTTAGCGTAATTGTTTGCTCCTAATTTGATTTTCTTGGTCAGTGTTCATGCACACTCAAACTTTGGCGGCCATACAAGTGAATTTGAAAACCAGTTTGTGCCTCTTGTGCGGTCTTTGTTTTTAAAGCACTAGTTTAAAAAAATAAAAAATCCATGTAAAAATATCCATTAAAAAGTATTCACAAATTTGTGTGGGGGACTTTACTGTTGTTAGTTTGTTTTGAGGCCTCTCTTTTCATAAGCTTGAGAAACTCTATATGGATTGCTCTTCATTGACATATTCTGATTATCAAGAGGTGACAGTTACAGTGTTTGTCAATACGGTGTTTCTACTGTAATGTATTAAAGCACAGAAATATGTTTATTTACCTTCTTGCTGAGAACTACATGGATAGACACCACTCACAAATCTGTTCTTCAGCCGAAAAACTGGTTAGCTTGGCATAAAGACTGGAAGCAGGGGCATACAGCTAGCTAGGCTCTGAACAAACAATACCTCTAAAGCTCCGTAAAGTAAGATTCACATCATGTACAAGTCGATGAGGGTAAAACTGGGATTCTGAAGATAAAATAAAAATGAAAGACTTACCTCACTGTTTTAAAGTGTGTCCGCATGTGTGTTTGCTTAACTGTGTGCATGAAATTTGAAAGGTATCAATTATATTAACCTAGACTGTGGGGGAGCTGGGTTGTTCTGTTCCGTATAAAAGATAATTGAATTCAGCAAATAAAACAAAGTATTTTAAAGGGATGTGAACACACATGGGAACTTAAGAGTAGAAAGTAAATATTTATTGATTAATTTCTGATTGTGTTCCTCAGTACTGATGTTGGAGTGTGACATCCACTAGAGCTTTTAGCTTGGCTTCAGGAGTACCTCCATATAATTATAATAATAACATGATGTTTTTCTTGAGCTCGAAGCTGAAATCATTTATATTTGGATCCCTGTAGCTGCAGCACTGGTCCAGTATAAAAACAACTCATCAAACATTAAACCTACAACACTTAAAGTTGGACCCCCGAGATCAAACTGTCAGCTATGAAGGCAAGAGCTGTGTGTGTGTGTGTGTGTGTCTGTGTGTGTGTGTAAGTGCATCGCTTCCAATCTCTCTTGTAATACGTCAACTGTCAAATGAAAATTACGCAAAATGCCCCAAATATGAAAAATGTGGTGTTTTGTTATGAGTAACATACACATGGGAAAAAATTATACTCTATTATTTTTGGGATAACATTGCCAATAAGACCCAGCTCTCAAAATGTAAAACATGAAGGGAGGTTACAATTCATATAAAGATTTTAAACAACATTTTTTAATTTTATGCATCCTTTGGATTACTAGAAAAATAAATAGAGTCAATGTACCTCCTCTGTGAACCAAGAAGTTGGCTAAAGAGATTTCGGTATAAAGCGTATTTTCATGCTGCCATGTGCCAAACCCCCCCTGGAAACTGTATGTGCCACGCAAGAACATAATGCATGGCAGGAGGGTATAGCAAACGTTATTGGTTTTCAGCCAAATTGAAGTTTAGCCATTTATTAATCTCTATAAACATATTATGCATGTGAAAGCAGAATCTGTTGGCAATGGGATAAGATTTAAGCAGCGGAAGCGGCCTGGTTTCCATTTGTAGTCAGACTAGTATTTATCAATCACGTTTGAGCAGGCTTTGGTTGCATGCAGGTAAACAGTCAGTGTGGAGAGCAAACAAGGCAGAAAGCATTGGCCCTCACGCAATTACACCAACCACTGACTATCGTCTGACGACAATTTAGCTTTTTGTTATTATTTAATCTGCATTCATATTCAGATATCTGTTAATAGAGACGCCATCGCTCAACTTCGTTATTGCGTCTCAAGTTGCTAATCAGACCGTAAATAATGACGGCAGCTTGGAAGAGGAAGTCTTGGCCTGGATATCCGCTGACTACATCGGACAGCCAGATATATTAGCTGTTACCCCCAGAGACTAATCTTCAGAGATTGGCCATTTATAGGCTTTACATGGTAAAAATTGTCAGAGAAATCATAACTATATGTACTAAAGACTATGTACACATGTTTGAAAAATACGTTTTTGTTCAATTTTGTTGTGTAAGTCAGAGTTTGACTCCGACAAATGACTACATCTGGGGCCCATTTGCTCTTTTTTTTTCTTTTTACTCAGAAATACTGCTGAGGCTTTCATAAAGAACTGAAGACTCTGATCCTTTCAGTGACACAACGTCCTGTATGGCAGGTTCATATTGTGTCAACACCCAACATGTGCGGATGAATGCCCTTTTTTTTCTCCCAAAGACAAAACTTAGTGGTCTTGGGTCACTCGTTCTGGTAAGTGATTATACAGGTATGCTCTGTATGCTTTGAACTGTGAAAAGATCCCAGTCATGCATCAAAGGATAAGTTAGACACATGAGGTTTGTGACAAGAAAAGTGCATGACACTGGGACTCAATATTTCTGACAGCCAGCAGCATGTGGTCCCAGTCTGTCTTTCTTTCTCTGAAACCTCAAAGATCCGTGTCTTCTCAATGATGTGAGGAAAGAACCCATCTTTGACGGTTCTGTAACGGCCAGAAACAGCACTCAGATGGTGGAAGACTATTTGATGTGAACACCACCACATCTCTCATCACATGGAGAACCACCATCATGATGTAACAAAGGAAGAAAAACAAAAAATGAGACGTCTGTGGTTTTGGGGGTCATTAATGTTTTTTCTCTTTCTACCTGAACCCAGATTGGTGGTTTTGTACGAGGTTTCAGCTTACCCTTACAGGAAATATGTATACTTATAAAATGGTTTTCAAGTCCTTTTGATGTACACCAGGCCATGTGGTTCTTTGTTGTGTTTGAAAACGTGAGATTACGTGGAAAGGAAAAGCAGATCTTCTGATCCTTTAAACTTCCCACAGCTCTTTGAACAGGATATCAGGTGTGGCAGAGATGTATGAGGCCCATAAAGTCATCAGCTCGTAAATCCTAGGTCTCATATTGTCAACTTTGGATTATATTTACCGATAAATGTGCTTTTATTACAGCCGTGTTTCTTTACTGTTACTGTGTAACCGTTAACAGTAGTTTATATCATTTATCTACTTTTTTTTATTTGGCTTTTTCATACATTGTTTTTGTAAAAATCAAAGTTGTTTCAGTTTAAATCTCCCTTTTACGATCTGTTCTCAAATGAACAGATTTTGAATCAGTTAGTAATGTCTGCAGCAGACTCTTATGATTGTTAGTAGCAAAGAGGATAATTCTTATGGAGTGGAAGACTTCCAGCGCTCCTTGTTTCTCCAGATGGTTTAGGGCTGGGGTTCCCAAAGGTTTTCAACACAAGACCCAAAAGAGATATTTGATGTCTCCTCCCAAACTTACAAGAGTATATCATAAATTCACTGAATGATTGACAGTTAGGGAATCACAGAAGTGTCACTCAACCTTGCCTCAGCCAAAGAGCATTTTTCAGGTCAAGGTTTGCTTAAACACACCACTGTAGCAAAATTCTCTTCTTCTCTTTTAATTAGGAAAATTAATTCACATATCATAGCATTTTTTTAAATGATTTCTTTCTTTGCTGAACTTTTCTTATAAGGATATACTGTAAGATGGAATATTTTATTTATTTCTCCGTCTAGTATGGCTTTTTGTGGTTGCCTTTTTTTGTTCTGTTTTTGAATGTTGGTTGTGTATTTTTGTTAGTTTGTAGATGTTAATTTTCATCACACACAAAAAAGTAGCTAAAGTTGTGGTCCGTAAGATTTTCATCTCTTTAATTGTCTGTTAAGTTACTATCTATCAAAGAGTGAGTGAAAACAGCAGTGATTGATCATATGACCCACTAATGAAATTGCCTGTATTTGCTGCTTTGCTGAGAAATTCGAGTGTCTGTGGACTTTCCCGCGCTAAAATCAAACGTTGTTCCCCTTCTCTCTTCAGACCTCCTGTCAGTTTGGAGCATGTGAAGACATCATGCCACATCTCTGCAGGCGAGAGCTGCAAATCTACTGACGTCATACAGTCGTCACTGTTCAGTTTCCAAAGGAACTCTGGGAGATGAAGTCCCAGAGGCTCCTGCAGTTACATCTTATCAACAAAGCGGCCGCTAGAGACAACATGCCTCTATCCGTATTGATTACAACTTTCAAAGATCGGTAAGTAAGGGTAATTCTTTGTGCAATAAACATTTAATTGCATTCATTTCTAATACTTTTATCTGGTTGTGTGCTGTTTTGTATCCCAATTTTCTGTTGAAACAAATGCGGCTCCTCCACAGAGATCATTGAAGTGTCATTTGCCAATAGTTAGAATAGAGTTTGGAAATAAGTATGATTATTAGATTATGACATTCAGTGCGCAGAGGAAGTTGTGTTGAACAGTCTGAAAAATCGAACAAAGCTTCAAAATTGTAGCTTTATTACTCCAAATGAATCGTCAAAGTTGGCTTTCTGTGTCTGTGAGCATTACTGAATTACAGTGAGTTTATCAAAGCAGCATGAGAATAAAAGAATTTCTATTGTTGTTCATATAAAACTGTTTAGTGGGAAGAGATGACAGTGGAAAACAATATATAAAACAGTGTCACTGGAATTGAAACAGAAGTTTATTACCAGACTAATTAGTGGGAATAATACTGTCACATAAGTTGTTCCAACTTGGTTTTCCACAATGAAGTCCATAAAACACTTAATTTCAGTGTTGAATCTTTTAGCAGACAGTGTTCACTTTACTATTGCACCACAATGGATTAAGTGACTCTGTAAGTCTGTGTGCATGCATGTGTGGTCATCTCCCGAAGCAGCACATTAATGGAGTCACTTGAGGAAAAGAGAGACGGGGGATTTTATACAGGATGTTATTTTTTTGGGGAATATGATGGTGAAAAATTCCTTCCAGCTTTGCAATGTTTTGTTGTTATTCTATGTTCCTCTATTCTATGTTAGTCTTATTTAAAGGCAGAATGAGTAAGATTTGTCGGATGCGGTTGGGCCCTACTCCTGGCTCAAGAAGGATTATGCTGCTCGCCACAGTCACTCGTTGTTTTGGAGCTTTGTCCACTTCGGGTTTCTCCTTGCTATATTTGCGATCTTTCGGTGCTGTGCCATTTTTGTATCTTCCTTTTGGATGTGTGCTTATGATCTGGCACCTGTTTGCTACGTTCTTATAGAGGTTGACACCCTGAAATGTCCCAAACACAACAAGATATGAGGCTCTTTGCAGATACAGTGACCGCCACACACCAATAGTGGGTGTGATGATTGAGAGCGATTCTTCTCTTCTCTTCAACCTATTATTATTGTTAGGTCGAAGAGTTTCTCTGTTTCTTTCTTTCTTTACTTTCTTTTTGGGCTGTTTTTCATTTGAGAGATTGATGGGGGTGTGGCTACGCTGTGTGTGATAAAAGATGTGAGTGTGGGGAGCGGCATGCCACACAGAGACACTAGCTTTTGAAGATGCTACTCAGACTACACCACAGCTTCACACTGTTCCAACTCAGGAAGACCTGCACTGTCGTTTCCGGGGATCTGTCGACCAACAGGAACCTAAACTGAACTGAAGTAACAAGACGAGAGCAGAGACCAGCGCTAGCGGGACCTTGTTGGAGGGACTCACACAGTAGATCCAATTGCCAAACTTTAGAGTGCTGGGAAATTAATCGTATAACCATCATACAAATTTTGGAAGACACAAACCAAAATGTCGTCCTGTCAATAGCGGTGCACAAAGACACTCATTAGCTGTTTTTGAAAGCTGTTGTGGACTAAAGGACGTCACTTATTTCTTTACACCTGTTTACACTGTTAATCAATATGTCAGCTCTTACCTGTTTTCTCTCCTCGGTCGCCTCGATCCCCCTTTTCCCCCTTGTACCCTCTTTCTCCTCTGTCACCTGAGGACAAAACAGAACAACAAATACCTCAGTTGTATGTATTTTGTGGGCAGCAGTAGGTCAGTACATAGGTGACTTGACTGAGAACCGGAGGGTCGCTAGTTAGAGTCCCTGTGTGGACCATGAATGGAGCGTGGACTGGTGGCTCCATGCATAATCAAATAAATCTCTCTTAAAAACACACTTAATACTGCAGTACTCTGTGTTTAGTTTTTCACTCAGATTTTGTTCTTATTATACAAAAATCTCTACACCACATCAGGTTTCACTGCAGGTTTGAGTGAATGCACTATTGTAATATGCCATTTTTAACAGTGGTAGACCTATCCATCCCCATAATCCGACAGTCACAACCTAAACTTATCCTTTTACGGACCTCAGCGATAACCACAACACAGCACACATGGGGGGGCAGAAATGTCAAACAACACACAGAAGCAGCTCAACCATCGACAGGTTTCACCGCACCCATTTCCTCTCCTTTGCATATTTTTAGCAGAAGCCTCTAACATAGTCGGGCCTGTAATCTTGCCTTTGGATATAAAATGCAAAAAATTAGAGGTTACCCACCCTGCATCCGCTGCTTAATTTACCTCTAAAAGTTGTGGTTAAACGTTATTTTTGCATGGGTGAATGAGGTCGAAAGAGAGGAAGCAGAACGACACAAGCCAGAGACACCAGTTTTGAAATAGATCATTTTTTTGGACTGGAATAAAAGGTACCAATGTTGAGGGGTCTTTACAGTGCAGATGTTTGCATGCTGAAAAACCGCTCAATCAATGCGAGTAAAATTCCTCTCATTTGTGGTTTCTGCAAAATTATGGTACGTTTATGCACAACACTTCCCACCAATCAGCAGCTTGGATACGACTATTTCTCATTTGTTTTTATTTCAAAATATGATTCAATTCCAAACTCTGGGGAATAACCTCCAAAGCAGGAGAGTGAACGCCATTTGTTGCTAATTTTCAGCCATGAGGTTTGAAACCACAAGTCTGTTTTTGCCATGAAGCTATAAGAGGATCAGCCGCGAATCGGCATTTATCCCACCTTTAATTTGACTCTTAATGTCACATCCAAGACCACAGAGGCAGCTGCCAGCCGAGGTGGCACTCTATCCCTATAGCATGTGTTACTGTTTGTGTGTTCATGAGTATTTAACACCACATCCTGTAAGTGCCTCAACTGTCAGTGTCACAGCCTTACCAACTAAATAATACTGCAGGAAAAACCCCAACACACTGGTTAGGTACTGCTGGGCCTCAATTCATGACTGATTTAGTTAACAGCTTTAGCCACATTAGCAGCTGTATAAACCAAATTCATTTAGATCTAAAGCAACTATTGAAGGTGTTACCCGGTCCGTGTATCTTTTGGTCATTTGATTTTCAATTCACAAACGGATATTAAAAAACAAAAAATTAGTGGCTATTTGATTTTCGTTTTAAAATACTAAAATCAAAATTGAATTATAAGGTGTTTTATTAGATTTTTGTTTTGTAGTTATGATAAAAATTAAAATCACTTGAAGACATAAACGAAAAAACATCTTTTTTTTTCATATTCTCCGACCGGAAGTTTTGATTTCCACAGTAAAGCAGCTGTGAGGACGGTGCTTTGTAGGAGAGGGATTTATTCTTCTATATATATAGATATTCTCCCATATCTATCTTTATGGCTTACTGTTGTTGAAACGCTAGCTTGTTGTTGTTGCCATAGCTACGGTGAACATTCAGGTAACGTCAGTGACCGAGTACCAATATTATTATTATATGGATGAAATACAGAATGACAACCTATAATACTTTATTGATACACTAAGAGCTATAATTAACGTTAGCTATAAGGCCACAGAAGCTCTGTCATTGCCTTAGCTTATATTAGCTTAGCTGTAATCTTCCAAACAACAATAAGCCATGAAATGTGGCATTTCTGAACAAAACCTATTACAAATAGAAATAATAAGAACAGTTAGAAGAACTGTAACAAATGTGTTGTGATTAGTTATTTTGTCAAAGTTGGACGGCTGTAATCTACAGTACGTCACTGTTTCATCAGTGGTCGTTCGCTGGTATGGTCCCGTCTGGTGCAGTTTCCGGTGTGTATGGTTTGTCTTCTAGTGATTTTAATTTTTGTGATCATAACTAGAAAACAAAAATCAAATAAACAATTTTGATTTTAGTATTTTAAAATGAAAATCAAATAACCACTCATTTTTTGTTTTTTTAATATCCGTTTGTGAATTGAAAATCGATCGACCAAAAGATACACGGACCATTTCCATTAAATCTTCTACAGACATTCATGGTGCCCAGAGGATGAATCCTTAGCATTTCTTTAGATCATTGTTTTGGTTTTATAGCTGGCAAATCACCGTACGCTTAACAATGTTAGTGACTTGTGAACACAGCAGCTAAAGACCCGGATGTTTTGAGTTGGTGGAGAAAAAACAGAGTTAAAATGTGTATGAAAATTGGACTTTTATTTTTTTTTATCAGTTGGCCAAGAACAACACTAGAGTAAATAAAAAACTTTTTTGCTAACATGTTAGCCATAACTACTCGATAAGCTGTGTGTCTGTCAGCTTATTGTAGAGTGTCCCTTCCCCTAAGGGACCAAAAAATAATGCTTAAGCTTTAAACACCAAGAAAAGATAGACAATATACTCGCAGACATGGTTAGTTTAACTGAGCTGGTCATTGACGCTTTACAACCAAAGAAAAATCCAACACCTAATCCACTCCCCAAAGTCCATCCACCATTCATATATAAAAAGAAACCATGAAGCTTCCCAGTGCTGTTTTAACAAGCTTTCAGTATCCACAGCTGAGCAGCTGCCTTCCTCCGAGGCCCCGTTCACACTAGAAAGTCTACAAACTCTTCACCCTTCGCTGGTTTGTTAAACCCACAACCGGACCCCAGATGGGTGGAAGCACAGACACACATTGTTGTAAACTGCCCGAGTGTAGATGGTCAAACAGCCACAAAGCTCCTTGTTTTCTTCATCTTGTCTCTATTTTTCTTGAGAAACACGCATTTGTGTGTTTGGAACTCGACATCATTAACTTATCAATCAAACAACAACCTGGTTTTAGGCGCAATACGCACAAAAATACACCAAAAATTAGAGTGAATTCTGGTGCACAACAGTGGAGCGTACGCACTCACACAGAAGATAACAGATCCGTCTGGTCGAAGGTTTTGAGAGCTACTGGCCAACGTAGGGACACCGGACAGTTCAGCCAAACGCGGCTCTGATCAGCAACAGCTGTTGGCCAAACTCACATGCTATATATATACATATATACACAATAACCTGACAAAGACTACAGTGCCTTATCTTATTTTTCATGGCTATGTTTTCCCCGACAGCACTATGACTTTGTTAACGTTGGCACTATCCAGCTGGTGATGATGGAGTGGAAACATCAACACCCCAGGGGTTTATAAATAAAGACTGCTGTGGATAAACGGATGGATGAGCGGATGGATGAGTGGATGGAAGGAGCAGAGGACAGAAAGACAGAAATTGTAACATCATTAAGTTATCGTGTGTTCAAAAATATTCTTTATTCCAAAAGTTGCTGTCTTATTCTCCCAACTACTTGGAAAATGTGAAAGGAAATACAGTATATTATATTTATAGCGTGCAGTGGAAATCTGTTGGAAATACAGAACTGTGAAGAATTTCTTGATGCTCTCTTACAATGTGTAATAGTATATTCAGCTGTCTTGCTCAGCGATTAAATGCTCATTATGATTTTTGCATGTTATATAAGAGTTATTAGTCTACTTAAACTCTCAAAGACGAAGCAGGCTCTCTACAAAAGAGTATAGTGTCATTAAACTCTCCTTCTGACTGCTTAAACTACTGACTGATTTATCAATCCATAATTCTAAAATTTAAATAGCTATTAACTTTAATAATGGTGGGCTGTCTATTTGTTACCTTTTGTCTTTGTCCAATTTGGCTCTAATGAAGACAAAGTAGTGTTGAAACATTTGCCTATTTACACAATTAAAGGAACGTGAAAGTTGCTTTTTTTATGATGCACAGAAAGACGCATTCATTGTTTGACAGCTGTTTATTTTGTAATGATTATATGTGATTAGTACAGGTGGCTGTTTCTGTGGAATAAATGAAGGAAGATATGGCTAGTAAAGCAATTAAAGCTTCCGCGTTGAAACAAAAGAGTGACACCTGTGTAAAAATATTTTGTTGCGCTGGAGAATTTTCTCCTCTGGCAAGAACAAAAACAAAACACATCTCAAGCAGCTGTCTGAAAAGTCTGAAATTATTTGAGCTGTGAACGCGCTGACATGATTCAGCTGTGTTGAACAGGACTGCCGGGAGTAGCAGGCTTTTTCGACTGACTTGTGAATGATGAAGTGTTGGATGAGTAACTTTAATGCGACTACTGCTGTTACCCCATAAAGGACACATCATACTTATTATAATAATTAATCTGTGCTGTATGTTTTCTATATGAATCTTGATGCATCAACACAGAAATGAACAAAAAAACACCTTTTAGATAGTAGATAAGCTATACTTTCGACTATATAAAAACTTGTATTGATTAATAAGAGGAAAAAAAGACATACCTCTGGGTCCAACAGGTCCAACGTCTCCTTTTTGTCCCTGAAAACCATCGACCCCGACAGAGCCTTTAATCCCCCGGTTGCCCTGGATCCCCTTTTCTCCTGTAAACCCTGAAACACATACAAGTTTGATTTAAGCAAATTTTTAATAACTATCGAACAGGAAACTCATGTGGTCATAATATGCTGCAGACCCTCCTCGACATGAGCTACAACACCATTCAGAGTGCTGTAACTGTAGTTTACCTGTTTTAAGGGTAAATCATGTTAAGTGTATTAGACGTGTGTGTGTTTTTAGTGTTTGCAGTGAGGAATAAAAATTTGATATTGTTGAAAAAGTAAACGGCTGCAGTCTTCCATATATGAACAGATTAAGTCTATTTTCTAGTGGTATATAACACTCTATATGTAAAGTGCCAAAATGTATTATTGTCACATTGTCTACTAAAAAAAAAAAGCCCAGGACAATTTCCAAACAATGGTTGTAACTCACTGAGGAAAAGGTGGATCACCTGTAAATACAACTTTTCACCCAGAAAAAGAAAAAAATGCCCTGTTTGTCTATGGAGTTATTTTTACACTGGGCGTCAAATATGGTCTGCTGCTCACACAAAGGTGATGAATGATGGTGACTTTACACTGCACCACAAAGAAAAGGCAGTTCCCCTAAATCATACATGTATAACTTGATACTGACTGAACGAATAAGCTAGGGATTGGCAGGAAATATAAAACGGTGTCCAGTTTCTTTGTTTATGTAAGCTTTAGAGGGTGAATTAATTTTGTTTAGTGCAGAGATGATTTAGAGTTTACATTAGTTAGCACTTTGAAATCCCTCTTTGTTTCCTGGCAGTCGGTCTCTAACCCTCTAATTAGCATTTCAAGAGGAAAGCATCCAATCAAACCCAATCCCTGACTTAAAGGAGCTGTTGAGGTGCCAAATCATTAATCACTATGACGAGGACATTGTCCATAACATCCATTCAAAACTGATTCAGGGTAACTTTTATTGCCCACTGTATACTGTACCATAGCAATTTGAAAAAAACTTAATTATATGATGACTTTGTGATACATTTCCAATCAGCCTTACAGTTCCCTGTCCTCCCTCTTCATCCTGACATAACTTATAGGAGACACAGACATGTTGGAAGTGACGCTAACGTTGGTCTTTAACTTCTCCCAGCGTCTGCAAACACTCCACTTCTCTGAGTGCCTGCTGACGCTGGAGGAACAGTCATTTGTTTTGTTCCATAAAACAATCCAGATTCAGATTCCCTGCAAAGTCCTACCCTGTGGCACACAATGAGATTTTTCGTTACAGTAAGCATGATCAAATGTCTCAAAATCAATGCGGTAATGAGTTATTGATTGCATTGTTATGAAGTATAAAGCATGATCTTTTGTCATATGTCGCTGCACCCCGATATGCTCTAATTGCATTGTTGTGACTACTCAGCAATGTGGATGAAGTAATGGTGCTGAATGGATTAGAGATGGAGACACACAATAAACTGATGATGGATGATGCAGTGTTTTCTGCGGTTTTATATCTCTCTGCAGTAACGGGTCAATAGCTTCCTCCTTCAAGGAAAAATCAGATCAATCATAATCTAGAAAGAGTGCAGAAACGTTCTTGGTGTTCTGCAGGACAGACTGACGAGATCCACAGAAGTCCAAAAGGATCTTTAGAGCCGGGATGTGATGATTGATTCATTTGGCTTCAATAGAGTACATGTGCTACGTTTCAAACAGAATATGTAGGCGTTTTAATAACGTGGGTAATTGTTATCGGTAGAAAAAATAAATCAGAAAAAGGACGTTAATTAGTATTATAATAATAGTTCTGTTACAGTTACTTACTTATGCTTCATCACTATGTTTTATCAAATATTGTTCAGTGGAGGTGTAAACTCCTCTCATCTGATTCAAGAAAGAAATTAATTAATGAAACATTAAAACGACTGCATCCTTAAAGGCTCCTCTTCATACAAGTCATTTGACTCTGGATGTTTGTCTCTCTCAGTGTATATACACAGAAATAGACATACAGCTAAAAAACAAGGACAAAAAAGCTGAACAAACATAAACATTTGACTAAATCTACTATATCTTGAAATCAAATGTACTTTTAATTGGCTCTGTCGTCGCTGTCTGGGGGAAACCTCACTCCATTTTTATTTTTCTGCATACATCAGTGCTATGGTTCACTCTTCGTCTGTGTGTTTTAACCAATGAGACGTATTAAAAAGAGCTTGCAACTACATCTTCTAACACCATTGGATGCTCAAACTGTCAGCACTGTCAAATTGACTGAAAAATAATGGTTTTGGACATACAACGTTTCCGCCCAACAGCAACGTAGTGTCCAGTTCCAATATGATGGAAATTTGCTCAACAAGTAACTGCATAAGTCCATGAGTAACTCCTCACGGGTCCACTTGGTTCACTATACCAGAGCCCCCCAGGCTGCAAACATGTTAAATGCTATATAATCCATTTGGGTAGGGTCCCGCTGTATTGCCACGGGTCTAGGGCCTATGTACCAACTTGTCTAATACACCAGTTTCCGTTTGTCCTTTTTTAGATTGACCAGCACCAGGACAGAATTTTGATTAAAAGTCCCCATCCCTAATTGACGACTGATCTCACTAAAGAAAACAGCTTAATCTATGTTGGGGTCAGTTCAGGTCCTGGGGGGCTTCATGTCTGCTATGTTTTCATGCTGACTATTAAACATGCATTTTTTCCTCCTTCCCTACAGTTCTTCGTGTTCACTTTTTCCTGGAACTATATCAGTGGTGGGGGGTTTCCTTTCAGCAGGAAGATAATGCTTCTTGGAAATGTCATGTGAGAGCTGCAGTTGAACGGCCAGGGAATGTGGGATGGATGAAGACAGGAGGAGGGGCTGAGGGGTGATGATTCAAGAGGTACCAAGCTGGAGAGTGTCCCAGAAACATCTGGACTCATAGTGTTGTTTGTATCTTACAGCAGTGAGTCCCAAACTAGGGGGTATGTGGAAAGATTGTAGAGTAGCAACTAATTACAAAAAGTATATTAGGATTTGATTAAAAAATTATACCCACATATTAATATTAAACCTGGGGTAGGCAGTTTATTTTTGGCCTATCGGCTCAGGACAGAGGGGAAAGGGAGAGCTTCAAATTCTGGTGTTAAAAAAAAACTAGTACAGCTGTAAGTCAACTGTAACACATGGACGCTACATGTTGAGTGTGTAACTAGTTAGCAGGCGGGCACAGAAGTTTTTAACAGTCAGCTAAAACTCATTTATAAATGGTGAACAGTCATGGCTGAACAAATGATTAGCAAAAAAGAATGTAGAATCACTTAAAATAGTGAGCTGAAAGTAGTGAATGAATGGTTGAAACATTCAGCTTCACTCTAACTAGTACCATCAACAGGTTCTTTTTATCTTACAAAAAGTTATGCACAAAAATTCACACGGTATCTCATGAAATATGACATAATGTTTAAATTAAACTCTCAAACGGCGACCGGAAGTGGACGGTTACGTTGAGGAAACAGAAGGTGACCGAGGGTTAGGCATCAAAGCGACTTGGTTAGGATTAGAAAAAAAATGTTGTGGTTTGGTTTATTACTTTCAGGACACAAACAGGTGAAAGTCCTGTGTTTTGGGAGCCATCGAACACCCTGACCTGCCTCCCCATACGCAGAGTTTAGGGATTTCCTTCATTACTCCGGACGTATTTCTACAGTAATAAATATGTGTATTGCACACGAATTACATGCATGCACGTGTGCATTATTTTCCATAGTTATATGTACAAACAGTGGATGAGGGCAGCCTGGACTATAGGTAGCATGACTGCTGGCAAAACCAGTTTTAAAACTGACAGTTCCACTTTATAAAAAACTAACAAAACAGTGCATACTTTTATATAATGAATTGTGTTTTGAACGATGCATTGGGACTCTATGAAGGGTTTTCGTGAGTTCATCTGACACAACCTCAAACCAAAAAGGTTGGGAACGACGGCCTTACAGTATCTGTGAAAAATAATTTCATGGTTCTGAGGTGCCAGTTCTGTCTGGATGACAGTTCATGTTGTGTTTTTTGGTGGAATTACCTGAAAGACAAAGATAGATGACCCGTCCCACTGGTCTCATCCACACCCTGTCTGAAAATAAATCCCCATCCAAAGTCTGGGGCTTTGTTTTCTTAAGCCGATTTATATGACCTTTTTTTTTTTTTTTAATTCTGTGCTCACTAGATTATAAATGCAACTGAATTTAAGCACAAAGTCTGTTTTGTGTAAAAGTGGCAGCTGCATTTTCACCTTTCATGTCACTTAAACCTTAATCCTCTTGCATAAAAAAGGCTTGTAACTCAAAATGTGGTGTTTACATTGGACATTTATAGGGCATTTTATGACCAATTGGCTTGTAAAATCATCCAAAAACACAATTCCCCTTATGTGCCTGTGTGTCTCTAGCTTTATATTTAATAAATGAGACATAGTTTAAACAACAAAACAAATTCCTGATCTTTCGGTTCTTACATTTTTAAAGCTCAGGGCTTTTCCCAAAAGGTTGAGGATTTGTTTGCAGTGATTGGCACAGAAAAAATATCATTTAAATCGATCAGAGTACTGAGAAGGGAAACAAAGGGAGAGAAACAGGGATATGATGCTTTAAATGTAGAATTCCTGTCTTGTATTTCCCCAAACCTAAAACTATTCCTTTAATAGGTCTACAGCAATTTTTATACAGTTCAATGACTAATTAATGATAGTCTGGTTGTACCCACCTCTCAAGCCTGTTAACCCAGGAGCCCCGGGGGAGCCCAGTGGTCCAGTATCACCTTTTTCTCCCTTTGGTCCTGGAGGACCTGCAGAAAGAAACACAAATATGGTCACAATTGATTGCATAATGCATTGGAAATAAACCATACTGATATATATATATATATATATATATATATATATATATAACATATATATAACATAACACCAGCATTTTGCCTTTTCATCACCACTTCAGTAAATTTGATCTTGGGGTTCTGTTACATGCTTAGATGCTGGTGGAGATTGGAGATTAAGCAGATAATGATTTTATCAGTGTAAAGAAACCCCAGTCATTTCCATCATTTGTTATTGTCTTGTCAAGACACACACACACACACACACACACACACACACACACACACACACACACACACACACACACACACACACACACACACACACACACACACACACACAGCAGTGAAAATGTAGGCCTTACAACTGGTCTAAGGATTTACTCCAAGAAGTTTGTTGTACTTGGAGAGAGTGAGTGAAAAGCTGAATACTGAGTTAGAGGGCGAGAGAGGTAAACACATACAGAGAGAGAGAGAGAGAGAGAGAGAGAGAGAGAGAGAGAGAGAGAGAGAGAGAGAGAGAGAGAGAGAGAGAGAGAGAGAGAGAGGTCTGGCCACAATGGGAACCACATGTTTAAAAAGGTGGACCACAACACAGCTTGCTGGAATGCTTAAAAATTCAGGGCTTGTTTTTGTCCAGCTCATGTCCAGCAGCCTCTAATGTTCTTATTTTGCAATTTTCTAATGCTGAGAAGTTCTGGACCGACTTAGAGGAGCTTCACAACTGGACACTTCACTGGTGACGCCAGGTCACAAGACTGTGAAAAGGTCACATTAGGAGGGTATCTTCTACCCCATCTATGTGTGTGTGTGTGTGTGTGTGCGTGCGTGCGTGTGTGCGTGTGCATTCTTGTATTTCTATCCTTTTGAGGCCAAGAGCACAAGCTGAGGGGAACTGTCCAAAGTGAGGACTCTTCTTCTGAGTTCAGTGTGAGGTTAGAATTAGAGTCTAGAGCCGAAGTGATTTGTTGTTCAACTGGAAAACAGTTATTTTGAAGCTTCTTCATTGTTCCTGCTTTTGTGAGGGAAATACTGTTATGTTTTGTGGCATCGGTTGGGCCTTTTTAACTTTCTTATGACATTTTAGAGGCTGAATGATTAATCAGTATAATAATCCACACACTTGCAAAGTGGAGTTTCTATAGAGAACTACGTTGTGCAGAGTTGACCAGAGGGCCTGTTCTGACCTGAATTATCCTTTGATTCACAGTTTCTTGTCCACAGTCCTTGGTGAGAAAAAGACTTAATCTGCTTCAGATTCTGGGCTTCTGCACTCCTTTGACTGGACCCTATTGACCCATGAATGGTCAGCAGTCAACAAAAATAACCCGAACAACAGATGTTGCAGTTTCAGTCAGTTGCATCAGTGTAAAACACAACAAATTACTGAGTCGAAAAGAGCTTCAACATGTGAGTGTGCTTGTTAGTTTGAGAAAAGTAGCATTTTGGCCCAGGGTCAGCATTTCTGGCTATTGTGTTTTTGATTTTATTGGATTTCACCAACACCAGTAAATGTCACTACAGGCCATTTTGATATATACAGTACAATATCCTTATAATTCATCGAACAGAAACTTGACCTGCTGGGGGAGATACATGAAGAGTCAGAGGTAAAAAAAAAAAAGCAGGATTCATCTTCACGAGACAACGGACATCTGTGCAAAATGTCACGGTAATCCATCTATCAGTTGTTGAGTGATTGGGTAAGATCTGGTTGGGTCAAGTCCGATAAGGTCAGGTACAAATGTTGGGGTCCATGAAGTAGTCTGGTTCCACTTTGCACTGATTGAAATGCTTTTTCTAATGTCTCAGTGTCCACACTGCTCTTTTATTGCAATGTTTGGTTTCTGGACACTTGCAAAATCATCTGTGGTCACAGGAATCAATAGATGACAGAGTTTAACCCCAACGTTTCACTTCAACAGAAACAGTGAAGAGAAAGCTGGATTCACCGCTGACCTTTGCACCTCGTTTAACACACTCACTCAAACATTTACTGACATCACTTTACAAAAACGTCTGGATATTTGATACATAAAGTCCACATTTCACTGCCAGTTATGTTGAGCTAACAATACATTACGTTTAATTCTAAGCTCTATATGTGTGTGTTTCTGTGTGCCTCAGCATTAGGAAAGACAGTTCACCATGGTGGTCGTTTGTTTTAGCAGAGCTTCACATTATTAATCTCCTGGCTCTCCTGTGTGTGTTCATTCAGCTGAGTGTTTCAACAATAACAAGCCTTCAGAATCAGCCTGAAAACATCTGACAGCACTGAGTCCAAGAACACTAGTGTGGAGTTCAGGCGCCTCCATCCAACACCCAGTCTGCATTACAAATCTAATGCAGGGTGGAGCAACAGGGCAGTGAGCTTGTGTGTTTTTTGGACAGGAATGCTCTCAGCAGAGATCACAACACACTGTGATGGGACAACATGTAGATTAAATGTATTGGGAGAGTGTTGTAAAATTCATCGCTAATGGTGAATGACGTGAGGCCTTATCTGGTTTTATGTTATTTGAGGACAGAGTCATTTTTAACAAAGAACAGATGGATATTACTGTGGTCAGAAGGAGGCTAAACATGCAATTTAAGAGGACAAGGTTGTGTTTAAAGTGATTTGTTCTGGGGGATTTACAGCAGATGCTTTCTACAAATTGCCTAAGTTTTACAGATACTGTAAACTGTGACAATTTCTCAGATTGGCCCAGATATAAGATTATATTTATTTACCTATAGGTACAACCTAAGACATTTTATTAGGTTATGAGATTTCCTGAGCACAGTACAGTATTATATCTTGGATTCTCCTGTATGCCTGCAAAAACAGCAATTACCAACAACTGGTATAAAAAGGAACCTCCCAGCCTTAAACAATGGATGGACGTACTAAAAGATATACAGTATATGTGATGGAAAACTGACAATCTCCCTTGGGAGTAAAAGGAAAATGGGTCGAATGGATCTTCTCCAAACAGTGTGGATGCTGTTATATGTGGATATATCCAAGGACAGAAAGGAAAGAAATGTTGTTTGTTTTGCCCTTTTTTCTACGTTTTAATTGTCACAAATAAAAAGTAAGAACAATGTCAGTTGAATGTGTGTGTGTGTGTGTGTGTGTGTGTGTGTGTGTGTGTGTGTGTGTGTGTGTGTGTGTGTGTGTGTGTGTGTGTGTGTTTGTGTGTGTGTGTGTGTGTGTGTGAGAGCCAGCCTGAGCTATGGGACTCCTTTCTAGTAAAGCAAACATGCCACTCAAGATATACATTAATGGTCATCAAACAACATAGAGGGCTGCAAATGTTTCCAGGCAACCGCTCAAAATCGTCTCGTAACACTTGACCAGCTCAGCACAAAACTCCTGTAGCTCAGCAACTTTCAGCAACAACAGATCATCCATCCAAATCTGTGCATGTCACCGCTGCTGTATGGAAACCATGGGGTATTAATATCTAGATTCTTGTGTATGAAGTTGTGTCATCTTCTGGCAAAACACAGGGAAACACTGTGAATTTGCTCAAGAGAAAATAAGTAATTATGTAAAACTGAGTTGTCTCACATGTTAGATTTGTTTCAGATGTAGGTTACGATGCGGACACGTCCCAGGCAAAATCATTATTTGGTCAATTTTGCACCCCCCCCCCCCCCCCCCTCACACACACACTCACTTGTCACTTTACTGGACACTGCGTCACTTTACTGGACACTATGCACTACCTCATTCCATTCTGTTCCTCTCTGTTTATATTCACCGTTCACTGTTTATTTATTATTTATACTTAATATTCTGCTGCTAATACTCACTCAAACAGCTGTCAACTTAGATGTTATATTATATTTTATTTTATTTTATATTTTATTTGTTGTAGATATGTATATATCTTGCCTCCTTTTATATTTTATATTTACCTTTTATATTGTATATTTTTTGGTGGTTTCTGGAGCCTTGCAACGGAATTTCGTTTATATACATGAAAATGTGTGTGAATGACAATAAAGTTTGTCTAAGTCTAAGTCTAAGTCTAAGTCTGTGCTAGACTCTGGTTGTGAATAGACCATGATCCACCAGCGCTTGGTTCGACCGGGGGCTTTGCTAGAGGCATCGTGGGTGAAGGTGAGGTGTGTGCATGGGGATATTCACGATTATCCGGTGGTGGCTCTAGAAATTCTTTTTAAAGGGAAAAAGCATAGAGTTAGGGCAGGAGTTAGTACTCGCCTCACGCACCCTCTAATCTTGGGCACGAATTGGCCGGGGTTTGCTAGCCTAGCGGGGGAAACTATGAGGGTGCGGTCACGTACGTCAGGGGAATGCGGGTGGTGTGCCGTGCTTAGTGGTGAGACGGGGGTGCCGCATCCCGACGCCGTCGGGGGGGGCGTGGGGCCGGCGGGGCCAGCACGGCTGGCTCCGGGGGCCCTGCAGATAGCCCCCATGGAAGATTTTCCACTTGAGCAGTCTCGGGATGAGACCCTCCGTCATGCCTTTAACCAAGTGATGAAAATTGATGGGTGCCAGGTCCACCCTAACACAGCACTCACTCACCCATATTTTGTTGTCATTAGGGACAGGTTATACAGAGCGAGTCGTGACGCTCGGACAGGCGAAGAACTCACCCAGTTGTTGGTGCCCAAAAGCCGTCGGGAAACAACTTTCCACGCGGCTCATCATAACCCCATGGCAGGCCACCTAGGCTATGACAAAACACTGAACCGGATCATGGCCCGATTTTATTGGCCGGGCATTCGCGCAGATGTAAGTCGGTGGTTTGCATCCTGCCGCGAATGTCAGTTAGTCAATCCGCCGGCCACCCCAAAAGCGCCGTTGCGCCCACTACCACTAATGGAGGTCCCATTTGATAGAATTGCCATGGACCTCATCGGGCCATTAGACCGGAGTGCACGGGGATATCGCTTTGTGTTAGTCCTAGTGGACTATGCAACCCGATATCCCGAGGCGGTGCCTCTGCGCAATATCTCTGCAAAGAGTGTTGCACAGGCACTGTTTCAAGTTATCTCCCGAGTTGGGATCCCGAAAGAGATCCTGACGGATCAGGGCACATCCTTTATGTCACGTACACTACGCGAACTATTCGAATTACTGGGCATCCGTTCAATCCGGACTAGTGTGTACCATCCCCAGACCGACGGCCTGGTGGAGCGGTTTAACAAAACGCTAAAGAACATGATTCGTAAGTTCGTGCACGAGGATAGCCGTAATTGGGATAAATGCTTGGACCCTCTGTTGTTTGCAGTGCGGGAGGTTCCCCAGGCCTCCACGGGATTTTCTCCCTTCGAACTCCTGTTCGGCCGAAAACCGCGGGGTGTCTTGGACCTGGTTAAGGAAAACTGGGAGGCGGGTCCAAGCACCAGCAAGAGCGAGGTGCAGCACGTCCTGGACCTGCGAGCAAAACTCCACTCACTGGGTCAGTTATCACGGGAGAATTTGCTCCAGGCCCAGGAACGTCAGCAGCGTCTGTACAACAGAGGTGCAAAACTTAGACAGTTTTCACCGGGATATAAAGTGCTTGTATTGCTACCATCATCTAGCTCCAAATTGCTCGCCAAGTGGCAAGGGCCCTTTGTGGTCACACGGCGAGTGGGGGATGTTGACTATGAGGTTGTACGTTCAGACAGGGGCGGAGCCACACAGGTTTACCACCTCAACCTCCTTAAAGCCTGGAGGGAGGTGACTGCTGTTTCTCTGGCTACTACGGTGATCGAGAGAGATGAGTTGGGGCCGGAGGTGGCAAAATCGAACTATTCAGCACCGGTCCCCTTTGATGACCATCTCTCACCGAGCCAGATAGCAGATGTGGCCTCGTTGCAGCAGCGTTTTGCGGATGTGTTCTCGCCCCTGCCAGGACGCACAAGCCTCATACACCACCAGCTGGGCACGGCTCGCTTTTTCACGACACTGGATCTGACCAAGGGCTACTGGCAGATTCCCCTGTCGCTACTTTCCAGCGCCTCATGGACCGGGTACTGCGGCCTCACTCTGCATATGCTGCGGCCTACTTGGATGATGTAATCATTCATAGTGAGTCCTGGGAGCAGCATATGCAGCAGGTGGGGGCGGTGCTCGAGTCTCTGAGGAAGGCGGGGCTCACGGCCAACCCGAAGAAGTGTGCGGTTGGACGGAGGGAGGTACGGTATTTGGGGTACCACTTGGGGGGCGGGCAGTTGCGGCCACAGGTGCAAAAGACTGCAGCAGTGGCGGCCTGCCCGACACCCAAGACAAAAAAGGAGGTCAGGAGGTTTCTGGGGCTGGCCGGTTACTATAGGAGGTTCATTCCGGCCTTTTCGGAGCTGACCAGCCCCCTCACCGACCTGACCCGAAAAGGTGCCTCAGATCCGGTCCAGTGGACGGAGCCGTGTCAGCTGGCGTTTGAGAGGGTGAAGCGAGCCCTCTGTGGGAAGCCACTCTTGTACACTCCTAACTTTTCTCTCCCTTTCATCCTGCAGACCGATGCCTCGAACAGTGGGCTGGGGGCCGTTTTGTCCCAGGAGGTGGAGGGGATCGACCGCCCCGTACTGTACATTAGCCGAAAGCTGGCTCAGCGGGAGGTGAACTACAGTACGGTGGAAAAGGAGTGCCTCGCCATACGGTGGGCGGTCGGGGCCCTCCGCTACTACCTCCTGGGGCACTCATTCACCCTCTGGTCGGACCATGCCCCGCTCCAATGGCTCCACCGCATGAAAGATGCCAACGCGCGGATCACTCGCTGGTATCTGGCATTACAGCCGTTCCGGTTCAAGGTGATCCATCGGCCGGGTAACCGCATGGTCGTGGCTGACTTTCTCTCCCGCTCCGCGGAGGGGGGGGGGGGGGGGGGGGGTGGGCTTGCGGCCGGCGGGATCCCGGCCTAAGTCGGGCGGTGGGGGTATGTGGCAGTGGGGTGTGGTTAAGGTGTCGACTGCTGGAGGAGAGGGAGGAGTGGCTCGGCCGGTGATCAGACAGCTGGACAGAATCAGGTAATCAGTCAGCTATATAAGCACGTTTGTAACCTGGTTCTGTCTCTTGCAGTAGACTGGGTCCTATGGGAGGACCAGAGCGGGGACCGAATAAGAGGCAGCAGACACCGGACCACGGCCGTCAGAGGGACGGCCGCTCGTCCGTACAGCGTGAAAGACGTTGAGTCACGTTTGGGGGGGGAGAAGAAGCCGGGAAATAAACGGTTAACCGCTGACAAACGCTGTGTCTCTCATTTTCCGTCTGTCCTGTGAGCAGGGAGGCTCACATATATATTATGTAAAAATTCTACCCTATTCCCCTGTAGTGTCCCTTAGGCGCACTCACACTGTCCATCCGTACCGTGCCCAAACAGGTTTTACGGGTAAAGCCTAGTTCGTTTGACCAGTGTGAGTGCAACCGCACCGCGCCTAACTGCGGCCAGATTTACGGTCACAGAGCATTTGGGAGAGGTGGGCTTTTATGAGCGCGTTTACACGTGTACGAGCACGAGGCCTATGTCGGCTCTGACGTCATTTTATGTGCGCCTGTTCGGACATAGAAAAAAAAAAATAGACAGACCATGCGCGGCCATTTAAAACAATGGCGGTGAAAGGTTCACGTTGGTTGAATGCGGAGGTGGAGTGTTTACTGCAGATTTGGTCGATGAAAATATTCAAAAACAGTCGGACAAGACGCACAAAAACTCAGAGGTCTATGGAAAGATTTGTAAACAAAGCGACCCATCCCGATGACGTCATCAATGCGTGTGACTTGTTACGGCGTGATGACGTATGGACAGGCAAGAAGTGCGAGGCCCAGGCAGTGTGAGCACAAAGGGGCCTGGCCAGCGGGGGGAGAGGGAGGGGGGACAAGTACCCTAAAGCCCGGGGCTGTATCAAATGACAATGTGAAAGGGGTTGCTCTTACCTACAGATAATTATCACCCTATTCTGCAGCTTCCTTCAGTTTGACTGAGCCTAATGGTGAGTCACTCATTGTTTATCTTTCTGTTTTGATTCACCCACCCATGGTTACCCAAAGGTGGTTCAAAGTTCCTTAATAAGTTTACATGTTGGAAGTATAACAGTTTTATATTCAACATAGGAACAACAATCAAAATCAATCAAAAAGCCACTAACAAAGGACTTATTTCTTGTAAGTGTCCTTACGTAACAGTGTGTGGGCTGATTCATCAACGTCAGCAAATATCTCCACACATGAACTGAGTTTCAAATGCATGTGAACACAACATTTCTCTGTCTCACACACAGACACAGACACATACTGCTGTCAGCTTGAAGGATTGTTGTGAAACCCAAGTAAAAGGCATTTGCTTCATGCCAATTAAACACTTTGAGAGTAACATGGTGACATACAAATAGAAGAAGAGCGGAGAGAAGGAGTATTGAAAGAGACACTGTCACTTCAACCACAACATAATTCGGGAAAACTGGAAGACTTTCTGGCCAATGCTGAACTGGTTTAATTCATATTGAACGACAGGGACTACTTTGTGTCTGAGTCAATGAAAAGGACATGTGGAGTTCCTCAAGACTCCATTCTCGGGCCTCTTCTGTTTAACGTCTACATACTCCCACTAACTCCGGTGATAGAAGCAGTTAAATATCTTCTATCATAACTATAGAGACAACAAATAGATTTATATAATGATATCTTCCAAGTTAATATTGTCCCATATAAACACTGAGTACTGAACTAATCAAGGATTAGATGTGCCAATAATTCCATCTACTTTTTTTTGGAGCCAAAAATGAACCGAAGTCAGTGCTCAGCTTCAGTCACTAACGTTAAAAAACACAAATATGGAAGCAAATCTGTGTCATCAGATTTTGAAATAAAAAAGCTATTGAATTTCTAGCACTGAATGTTTATGCATTGAAAATTTGTATCCGAATGTTTTGACTGAATTTAATTCTTTATTTTTCAACGTTAAAAAGTTAGTGTTAAAAAATTCAACGTTAAAAAATGTCAAAATTAAAAATTTCATTATGCCAAATTCAGATGCAAAATTCAGAGTATAAAATGCGGTGTATGAAATGTCAAAACATTCAGATACATATTTTGAATGCATGAATATCCAGTGCTGGAAATTCAATAGCTTTTTCATTTTAAAATCCGATGACACAGATTTACTTCCATACACAAACCAGGTCAGAAATCTTGGTGTAGTCTCAGACAAAACAATCTCAACATAAGGTCCATTTAGTAGCTGTTCTGGAGCTTTCAATCATGTAATGCATGATTTACCTCAGGGGACGGTTAGCCCAGTTGACAGAAAACCATTCTGTAGATTTTAAATGTCCACTTTTTTGTGCACTTTAAATACTTTTCTAGAGATTGATAGTTCATTCTTGTATTGTATCACACGCTCTTCCTCAGCAAAGTTTGCTGCCCTGGAAATGTAGGTCTACCCTGTTGTTTGTTAGTGTTACTCATCAAGATGCAATTTGTGTATGTGTGAGGCTTAACAAACATCTTAAATGTATTACCTTCCTCATAAAACATTTGCAAAGCCACATTTTTAAGTAGTTTAAATACAGCATTGTTTACAACCATGTTTACTAGCTTACAGTCTTCTTTACTGCCTTTGTAGGGACAGTGCTGCATTTCTTGTCTCTTTAATGCTGCTTGTAGATTGTGGAATAGTGTGAAACCATCTGCAGGACTGTGCATCGCACTACTAGAGTTCAGAAACTCTGCAGAGTTTAAACAATAAATGAATTCTAGATGAAACATCAAATATATGAAATATTTTGTGACAACTAAGCGTATCAGTAACATCAATTACCTCAAAAATATTAGCATTGACCTTTGAAAATTTTAAATGTTTAGTCCATGAAGAGACACCAGTTGAGAAAAACCTTATACAGCATTTAAGTAGTAATAAATATCATCTCAGTAATTTCCCTTTTGTTGGCATATGTTACTGTAAATAATATCCAATAATTCACCACCTAGAGAGGTAAAAGACTCTCATGTGTCTGCATCATTAAAACAACAAGTAACACATGTGGCATGAACATCACTGTGTGCGTCACAGAGGAATTAAAGGCAAATTAACTGAATAAAAAGTGGAAGGGAGGGGACGACAGAGATTAATAGGTGGCACGAGAAGGAAACAGACCAGAGGTGGATAAATATGGATAGAGATGTAAAACCTTTCTTGGCTAAGGTGACTGCAAGCTAACAACAAACAAATGGGCAGTGGAGCAAAAACTAATGACAGAGCTGAGTGGTTGAGTTCTGAATGTAGCATCTAAATTTAACCCACAATTGTTTCCAGGTTTAGGCGAAACCCAGGCATCCCACATGTGAAGCAGACACGAGATCAGGGGTCTTGTTCGGTTTGAGTTGCCATCAATCAGCTTGGGCCGCGTCCCCCTGCCAGCATTACGTCATAGCATACCTATTCTGATTTTAACAAGCCAGGGAAGTCATTTGGTGCCCTGGCAGTGAGAGTTGTACCGCGTCGGGGCTAATCAGATCCGAACAGACTGGAGGAAGAACATTCAGAGTTGCTCAATACCCTAGGGTAGTAATCCCACGGTGTAAAATCACATTTGCGTGCTACGGTATTTGCATTCAATCACACTGCAAACATTAATTGGCATAGACGCCCTATAGTAAATGATCTTTTTGGAGCACAAAGTTCCACCCAAAGGGATTCATTATAGAAGAGTTAAGTTTGCACATGGCTCACTCATGCTGTGTTCACATGTTTTTCATGTATTCCTACTCTTGTTGCACACATATTTCCATAATGAATTTTCTCTGTCATGCATGTTTTACTGTAGGTATTTTAGTTTCCTTTATGTATACAATCCCTCTTTTCTGCTGCAATGAGCTCATTTATGCAAAGTAATGACATTTTATTTAAAGTCTTCTAACAAATCTTTTAATGAGTTAAAGCTTTAACGTGAAATTTTAACTATGCAATTACACTTTTATAAATTGATTACATTTTTTTTTACATTTTTATTGTTATATGTTGCCAAATGACCTTCTATGTTGATAAGCAGTAGCATGTTTAAGGGTCAGATATGAAAATGAATAACAGGCACCTTTTCCCTGCCCGGGATTTGGATCAGGCTTCAGGTTGAGCTTACCTAAGGGGTTATCATACGTCATTACTTTTGGCGTTTGTGCACTCCTCGCTTGTTGTGTAAATCAGCTGATATGGTGCTGGTTTTTCATTGGCAAACTTCTAATAATGTGAAGCAGCAAATCTAAGTTTCAGCTGCTCCATCATGGCTGAAACATGTTGAATCTTTAACACAGCGAAATAAGACAGACATTTGATGGGTCTGTAAACTTAACACCAAACCACAGAGACTCAAGTTACAAACGTAATGAGAAGCTTAACACAGAGAATTAAAAAACAGAGCTTTCTCTTTAATCACCAGCACAGATGGACACACGTGTGCTGTGTCATTTTAGCACAGGATATGGCTTTTGGTTAGAGGGAGAATACCATCACAGGTTGGCTGCTACCAAGCAGGACCAGAACAGCGCAGCTCTGCGCGGCTATCACCTGCTGTGAGGACTCAGCGGAAACACGTGTTTGAGGCACAATGTGGCTAGGCCCGATAAACATCATTAGTTCTTGGTCATTTCCAGATGACCAGATGGCTGAGTGTCTGGATCAGAACTGGAAAAATGGTTTACGCATATTCATGTGTATGTTTTTGGACTTTTGAAGTTTAAAACACCAGCTCTAACCTTAGGACGCCTTTTGACCTGCAAATCACCAAATCAGTGCCTCCTGGACAGGGGCACTAAACATAACCACAAGGGCATTTAGAAGAAGTATTTGTGCCGACAAGGGGGGCACTTGGGCACTTCTCAAGTGCCAGAATGAAGCATTGAACTGTCCCTTTTGGGAACAGCCAAGTCCTGGTTCAATAAAAGTTTTAAAAAAGGACACTCTTGAGCACCAATTTTTTCTAAGCTGACCTTCGAAAAATGTGAGGTTCTTCAAGGCCAGAGAGTGCTCCCAGTCCTTCAGACGGAGGTCCTCTGTGATTGTGTTGAGGATCTCCATCTCGTTCCTCAGCTGGGCCTCTGTGTGGACGTGGGTAACCCATAAACTGCTGGTGTCCTCTGTTATGTTGCTGATCTGGATCTGAGCAGCAGAAGAACAAGCAGAGGAAGTGTTAACGGTTGCAGGAGTTTATCAGCGGCTGCAGTAAGATCTTCTCACTGTATTGGAAAAGTTAGATTATAATGTTATCTTTCAACTTGTGTCTGACACCCAGTTTATTTAGACTGAACTAATAGGACATGTTTGTGTTAACTGTGATGAACCTGCAGGTCTTGGATCTTCAGGTGGTGAATACTGATGTCATTGCTGAAGGTGTGATTGACAGCTCCCACAGTCCAATTGACCTCGTCCAGTTTCTCTGTCAGCCTGCTCACCTGTCCTGAGGTTTCCCTGACAGGAAAGAGAAACAAACAGAACTTTTTCTTCTAATTCAATTCATTATATTACTATACTTCCATGCTTTGGAAATGAGGATTTTCACTATAATATGAATGTGTACCTGAACAGGAGGTCCTGGTCGTGGAGCCAGGTGGAGGCTCGGGACACCTCCTCATTCAAGCCTGTCAGGTTCCTGCCGGTGGAGCTGCTTAGGGAGGACAACCTGTCGTCCAGCTGCACCAGGTAGCCCTCTGACTGAAGGGAGTGAGCCTGGAGGCTCCTTAGCTCCACCTCCAGGCTCTTTGGGTGAAATCAAAGTAATTCATCACAAGTATCACCACTTCAGATAAGTGCTAACTTGAAAATCACAGTAAAACAGGTTGAGTATAAATGAAAAACACACTTCTAGAAAGTAAAAGCATTGAGAACCTAAAACTCTATCTGTACTTTGAGCTCACTAAGTACTCCATCATCATTAAACTCTATCCAGGTCCTCTAACAGTTCCCAGTTCTAAAACCCTGCTCTATAAAAGCTCTTGTTTAGCTTCTCTTAGTTGTCCTGTGTCGTACCTTGATGAGGATCTCGAGCCTCTGCAGCCAGTCACTGTGGTTCTGGAAGAGATTCTCCAACTTCCAGATGTTCTCCAGCAGGTCAGCCTGAGTGGACGCCTCGCCCAGGGTCTGTTGGAGCAGCTGAGAGCGCTCCGACATCCGGGTCACGTTCTCCATCATCACCTCCTGCTGCTGTGAAGACACCTGGGAACGAGAGACTGGGGAGGGAAAGAGAGAGAAAGGAGCGTATGAGATTTGTTCTGGGTGTTGATTCGCTGATCCCTCAGTCCCCCAAATTGAGTATCATTTACTATCCATCACTACTGTCAGCCTGGACCCAGCCAGCAATTTAATGCAGAGCAGATGTTGATTCAGTCCCCTGCACTAATTTTGGTTCTCTATTCTTGCTAAATGAATTGTTTTGTTAAATTATGAACTAAATACTTTTATGACCTCAAAACCAGTTTCCAGAGTTGGCTCACTGTGAGGTTCTGTGTGTTTTACTGACGACATGTTGGGGAAATTCTGTCTCCATTTTGACTGATGTTGAAGTTGGCCTCTGCATGTTGCTGTTCGTCCAATACTTGCTGGGGAGCGACCATTAGCCCAGAGTGTTTGTTAAAAAAAGATATGACGTATGGATTCCCAGGGATGGAAATAACGTCTGCAAGTACATTTTACTTCTCGTTCATTCTTGTGTTTTGTGTTTCTTTTTGAACATGTTTACAAGTTTAAATGTATAAAAAAAACAACTTTATTTCTCTGCTGCTGCACCTGTATTCACCCTCTCTCTGAGACGCTCCGCTGTAGCGCCTGTCTCTTTAAGCCCCCCTCCCGAAAAAGCCTGTTGAAAGCCCAAAATGATTCGTCAGCATTTACGGGTCTTCTGTGCTCTTGCCGTCTCTGCACCATGTGTCATTGCAGCCAGGGAAAGACATTAACAGAGTATAGCACCACTTACTACCATGAGAAATCATCACGAAAAGCTTCTAAACCAAAAACTACACAATTGAACTTGCTCCTACAGGAACATTATTCAAGATTGTGGTGAAATTCAAGACACTGGCAACCAAGATTACAGGTTTCCCTAATGTTAGCATGTAGCAGTGTATGTACTGTAAACACTGCAGATGACCATATAAAGAAATACGACACATATTGACGTAACTGTTGACAGAAAATCAACAGAGTATTCAGAATGGTCTGAAATCTGAGGTTTTTAGGATAATATATAAGGAAAAGCATAGTAGGTTTCTTTTTATACATTGTACCTATAATTTACTACATTTACCTGACAAACAAGATTTTACAAGATTTTACATGTAGGATAAGACATTGTAAGATTGTAAAATACAACACGTTAAAGATTAAACGCTTATTATTAATAAAAAGTAAGGATTAAAGCATACAAATAAATGTGTATCAGAACTTTGTATTTCTGCTTGTTTTTAACCACACTTATCATCTCCCGACCCTTCAGATTTATAATCTGACCCTTTGGAGGGGGCCCGATCCCTAGGTTGACAACCACTCCTCTAAACTACCAACCTGTCCAAAGTAGATAAAACTAGCTCCACCCAACTACAAAAGTAAAAAATGTTACTAATAATGTGACATTTGATGATTTAAAGCATTAGCCATGAAAACGTTTTTCTGCATAGTTTACTTTGGATAATACGTTGACAATTATTTTTAAGGATTTGTAATGAAGTATTTTATTTAAGTTGCTAGGTTTACTCTATAAAGGATCTGAGTACATCTTAAACTGATGTTAATTCCGAGAACTTTGTTTTTGACCTCTCCCCTCCATTAAAATGACACAAAGTTGGATTATGAAGTCATCTACTTGTTATGTGTCATAGACAAAAATTAAAATAGACAGATTTTTTGATGATGAATCGTAAACACATGAATATGAGGGAAGCAAAAACAAAAGGAGACAGCAACAACATGTTTTCCTTCAAGAGTTTGTGGCGATATTTGGAAGAACATGATCTGAATTACACGTGTTTACTTAGCTGTTTCATCACATTTGTGGACAGTTAACATATTACTGATGAACCTTTCCTGTCTTGTTTTTGGCTGAGGCATAAAGGCCACTTCTTCTTTTCCCCTTTCTCTATTCTCCACCATGCCTAATGAGAAAAAGCTCCTTGGTTTCATGTTATGTTGGGAGCATGTTGCATGGTAACGGCTCGATAGCCCGGGAGATATTTTGAAACCAGATCCTCAGCGTAACGCCATGACGACATCCTCTCTGCAGGACAGCAGGGACCAATGTGTGCAAAATACCTCAGATGGAGGAAAAAGGAATTACATGGTAAATGAGAGGAAGCAGATAATTCCCTTCACAAATGCTCTTTGACAGGTCGACCCCCTTTATATCACAAAGTCTTTGAGCGTTTCTGTTTCCACGTATCTACGAGAGTGATAAAAGTTTGGATCTGTGTGTGGCATCAAGACCACGAAACGTCTGCATGACCTAAGAGCAAGAAAAGTGCTGCAAAGCCACACTGCTGCAAACAAACCATCTCAATTCCCTCTCATTATGTGTGTTAGGTTTATTCCTAATGACCTGAAAAACTAAATAAGCGAAATCTCTCCACTACACAGGGCGCTTAATTGCTAAAGGATGGTCTGTCTGCATTGATGTTTTCTTTTCAGAAGAATACACATTTACATGTATGATCCACCAGGACCTGGGGTTTCTCAGCAGTACTGCTCCTTGAAAACGAAGAAAAAAGACCAAGACCTTATGGTGGGTCAATCTTATTTTGGATAACTAATTGTTTTATCCCTCTCTGCTCCTGAATGTGCATTTTTCACTTTCATCTGATTGTGACCATAATGCTGCTTGGTCCATCCTACTTTTTCATTTATTTTGTGGAAGTTAAATAAAACCATCAGATTATCCAAGTTTGATTCAGTCATATGGTCTCATTAACCAAACATAATAAACCTCCAGAGTTACAGTCTTAATGGGTACTGTGGCAGTTACCTGAAATATGTCATACAAGCAGGCACTTGGTTAAATGCAATTACTGCAGGCAGTGCCTAAGCAGGGGATGTAAGGAGAAAAAAGTCAAGAAATGTATAAAGACTGCAGTGCCTGGTGCACAGCTTACACCTAGGTGGTGTCTGAAACTAAACAAGAACGACATAATAAACGACATTATGTGTAGCACACAAATATAGTTGCACCTTCTGACATGACAATGTAGTAAACACTAACTGTCCACAGCAATGGGAATTATAATGGACCATATCATTTCCCAGCAGAACACAAATGTCCACTAGGTGAGGTGCTTACACTAATACGCCAAACATATTGACTGCACTACTGGTTTGAATTTGATATAAATGTTAAGATAGGAAAATCATTTCAGAAATACAATTAATCACAAATCAAGACACATGTTTTTACAGCATGTGCTTAAAGAAATTTAATGGGCATAATTTTAAGAAGTTTCCTCTTAAATAATAACTATTATTCTAAATAACAGGCTGGCAGGAATATCATGTGTTCTGTGAACAAAAAAGGACCTCAATCATGTCTCCTCTGTGTGCTAGAGTCTGTAATTTTAATTGTTTTAAAGAGAGTGCCTTGGAGTTTTCATATTTCCTAAAACAAACTTAATTTGAGTCCAGGAATTGCTTCTACCCAAACATTTCTTAAAATTTGAGTGTCTTTTTGACATTTTACCAGTTTCATATTTTTGCCGAGGGTATCCTAAACTGCAGCAATGTTAGTTCACATGCACAAAATTCACACGCTTCAGGCGTCTAAGATATAAAATGCATCCAAAATAGAAAAACTATTTTCACAATTCCCAAGTAACCTCAATAGAAAATTAAAGAACTGCAGAACAGGTAGCATAACTATTACCGAAAATGTATCTACATATTTTGATAGTGACAAAGGAGGTCCTAATTTACGAGGTCTCAATTCCGGTAGAAGAAGAAGAAGGAGGAAACGGAGAAAGAGGATTGGGAGAAGAGAGCCTACTTGATGAACTTCATCCATCGTGGTCAGCAAGAAATCTGGTCTTTTAACTTATTTATGAAATGTTGACAGTTGGGGAAAACAGTTTTCCCAACAGTGAAACAATATATGGGAAAACCACATTTCTGTCAGATAATCTTGTAAAGATAATTTAAAAGTTACAGATGGAACGACGGCGCATAGCATAATATTAATGTAATCCAAGAATGGTTTCCAAATTTGTCAGGGGGACCACAGTGTGGTTTTGCTAGTTTGAGGTGCAGAATTACATTTCTTAACCACAGACTGTTTGGGGGCTGTGGGTTCTCACAGTTCAGGACAACTGTGTGCTATTAGAGTGAAGACATATAAACTTATAATCATATCTCATTGCCAGAAAACATTTGAACAGATTTTCCAGCGAGTGTCTCACTTTGTTTCCTCTAGTTACATCGCCTTAAGGAATAATCAATCAGCATTAGAAATCACTCTGCAGAAATTGATGTCTGTTAAACTGCAGCTATGTTAACAGGGAGGGCTCTGCATATACAATCAACCAAACCACAGAGGTCACTGTCAGGGAACTGTAAGGAGATTTAGGCTTTTCTACTGACATTAACTTTCTTAAAGCAGTAATAATGGATGGTTTTAGCCACTTGGAGGAAACAAGAAAATCTGTAAACACAACATTGATGTTATCCGTTATTAAAATTGCTTGGTATTGTTGGGAGGGTCCTGACAGTGTCCTGGGTGTGTCTCTTCTGCCAACATCACGTGGCAGGTGCACAGCACATTCAAAAATTGTTGCACATTTTAAAAAAACAAATGGCAAATATATGCCTCATAGGAAATTTAGAGCAAATAAAACTAAAACAAACTAGAAGGGCAAACTAGTGCACAGACCTCTGCCAGGGCCCTGCCTTATCTCGTAATGTTAACAAAAGTGAATAATGATTTGTGTGTCTGCCCCATAATTCAGATCTACTCAAAAATGTATTGTGTTCTTTCTTTATGTTCATGCTACACCCTTTCTACTAAGTTTCATGAAAATCGGGCAAACAGCAAACATAGCATGAAACATAGCATGGAACATAGCCTACATTGTCCCCAAAGAAATTTAAGTCAAAAGCAACTGGACTTGGTTGTTTGTCTTGGATAATCAATGCTTAAATGACCAAAATTAACATGCATGGTTTTATTCAGAATAACGAACAAACATGAATTTATAAAAAAACAAATAGTAGGCAAAATATATCTAACTCATAGAGCTGCAATGCCACTTCTCTTTCGGTCACCAACCCCTCACACTGTCAGATTGCTGTTGAGTCACAGCAGGAGAGTCTTTAAGGTGAGTGTTGTGTGACTTTAGGCAAGGATGATGAGAAATTTACTGAAAGAAGATATGTATGCCTGACAGATCCATTTAGAACCTCTCTGCTCAGCTCTGTATCCTGGGAAAGTCATTTCTTGCCTTTTCAATCTTCCTCCTATTCTTTCCTCTTTATTTCACACATATACAGACATGGCAGCAACCCTCAAAAGAGATTAGTCCCAAATTCACAGCATCATGGTCTTTCAATTCTTCTATTGGGAGGAGGATACTTTCCACTCGTATCAAATGCTGAGAGGGCCGGCCAGCTCAACAGCTGGGCTTTAGTGTGTAATGTGAATGGATTTTGCATTGTTGGTTCAGTCCTCACATGGCCTCTATATTGACGATTTTCCACATGTAAAACATTTGCAAAGCCAATTTTTTGAATATTTAAATAGTGCATTTCTTACATCTACACCTTTGCTAGCTTGCAGTCTTCCTGTTTGCCTTTGTTGGTGCATTAAAGAATAAATGTGATAAAACTGATGCTTTTTTCCGAGTTATGGAAGGCTGAGTAGGTAGAGTGGGCCGTCTGTAAATAACGCCTGTCCACATTAAGCAAGACACTGGACCCTTACATGGTAGTTCACTATAATAGGTGTGTGAATGAGAGCCAAACAATAAAGCACTTTGGATAAAAGCGCCATGCAGTAATGTCTTTCAACATTAATGATGAAAATCAGTTATCGACAGGGCACACTGCTAATGAAACAGCGTAAGGGTCGGAATATTTAAGAAAGATACTTTTTAAAAAGAGAAAGTGGAAACAACAAACCTTTGTTCTTGGAAAGACGGGATCTGAAGGGCTGTGTATGCACAATGACTATCTGTATTTCTATTGGATGTTCTCAGTAGCACTTTCTCACACACAAAACTTGTTTCACTATACTTATGAGGACTTTCTATAAACTACATTTATTTACTAGCCTCTTTTCAGTAGGCACTTCAACAACTTCAACCTAATTTTTAACCTAAAACAAAGTCTCACCACCACATGAAAAATTAAGTTTGTGGCACATTTTCACACACACAATCTCCCAGTGAGACAGGCACGTTGGCTGGACAGTGTCAAAGTAAGTGCAGAGAGAGAAGACAGAGGGAGGTCTAAGACAACATGGTGCCTTCATTTATCTCTTTATCCACAGTCCATGTGTGTGGGTGTTGTGCCTATTAAGAGGTGGATAAACTTGTTTTCAGGCAGCGGTTTAGAGGTAAGGGTTGTATCCCATGAAAGAGTTCTCTCTCCCAGACTTCCAAAATGTCTTTTGATGTAAAACTATACACATAAATTACACACACCAAAAATATAATATAATAAATCTGTTCACTTTAAAGCTGCCCCCCCCCCAAAAAAACCCCCAACAACATAGAAATATTAGCATCAAGACCTCACAATATGTGTTTGTAAATGTAAAGTTGTTAATCAAACTTTTTGTTTTTTTCCTGTTTTTTGGTCTATTGATAATATTTACCCTATGTATGTCTATATACTTTTAGAGGGAATAGCAAGGAGCATCTTGCTAGAAGGGACAATACAGTGTGGTAATACTGTACGTCTTTAAAAATGACACAATTTTACAAGTCACTAAATAATTGGACTTCATTCATTTTTCCACTAATTTAAGTATGTGGTGCAGTAACAGTAATAAGCAAATCCTCTGTTTTAATGGTATCTCTTTAAGTTGACATTGCCTTGTGTCATAAATAAGCGTTCATGTTATGCCTCATAAACTCCGTATGCTTGACATTCATACTGAATTACCTTGATGTTATTTTCTCTTACAATATGACTCAATCTCATGTTAGGATCATTAAGGTTTCTTCTAATCAAGTATGATTTAATTAGGTCATAAGGTTGTTATCAGCATCATTTACTTGTTCTCTATTCATTTAAAAAAAAAAGAAAAGACTGGATATGTTGTATGGACTGTGTGTAAGAAAATACATAATTGTCTTTCATGACCCCTCCCTGTGTTGCGTTAAAAATGTTGTAAAAGTGAAATGTCCTGCAGTGCTCTGTCTTCAGGCCCTGGCCGCACCCATGGTTACTAATCTCCCTGTTCAGCTCTCTCCCATGCTTTTTAAAAAGTTACCTAATAAGAAATGTGTGTGTGAGAATCTATTTGTGTCTCTAAGGAAAGAAAGCAGCTTCATTTAGCTTTAAAAGGACCCTGCTATTACAAACAGACTTTGTGAACACCTGAAAGGACTGTATGTGTATCAAAGTGATTCAGTCCAACATCAAAAATATAATATGCTTTACAGGTCTCAGCAGCAATCAGCAATGATTCCCAATAAAAAGGGATTGAAAGTGTGCGGCACATGTCTGTAGAACAATTTACTCTCAAAATATTACTATCATTTTCTCAAAATAGTACGACTATTCAACTTTTATTCTTGAAATATTATGACTTTTTTACTCAAAACTTACGACTTCTCAAAACCTTTGAAACTTCTTTCTCAAAGTATAACTTTTCAGCAAATAGTTTTACTTTTTTCTGGAAACATTACAACTTTCTGTCGTGTGACTTTTTCACAAAAGGTTTCAACAGAGAGTATTAGTTACAAAAAAATTCCAATTAAGAGATATAGACTGGAGCCATGATAACTTTCATTTGTATCATGTTGTGTTGGTATATAAAGTCTATTTACTTGCTGGCACAGGCAGCATGGTAAAGTATTGAGCAATGTAAATGTTATTTCTTTATGGCAGAGTTTATTGTTCTTTTGGCAAATAAGAAATCTCGCAAATGACAAACTCTCAAGTCAAGAGATTATTTTAATGCGGTAAGTCCCACAAAAAAGCCTAATTGCAAGTAACTGTTTTTCTATTTGTTTCACTTCATATAAAAAACCTAAATTATTCAACTTACTGTTTTAGATCAGAATGTATACAATCTCACTGAAGCGAACAACGACCTCCTGAAAGAAACGTTAGTGGTTTAGAGCGAACCTATCATGACTTTGATTATATTTCTACATATATCCATCATCTAGTATGCTCAACTAAAAAGGTAGAAGACAATTGTTTGCTCACAGGTCTTTCATCATTGGACCTCCATGAAGGAGTCAAACATGACTGATAGATGTGTGACACAACTTCAGAGCCGTTCCCAGCCTCCTCCTCTGATGTTGACCTACACGCAGACATTTATCTTACCGGATAAGCAACTGATATGGAGCTGTTTTTGACTCCACTTTAACAAGAACATCTTTTTGGAATCGAGCTTCTGCAAACATGCTGTGATCTTTCAGTTATCCAACCCAAACACAGAAACTATAAAAAGCCAGAACAAACAGTTCTTGTCTGTTAATGTCTGGTTCATGGAGTACCTGAAATGACCCTTCTGAACAAAGCAGGCATCAGGTGTTGATGACAGAACAGAGACATTTTCAGGGGCTTATCAAGAGTGGGATTTGATTTTAGCTGAAGTTAGCCAGATATTATCTGTTCTGGTTCTCTTACAACTCCTTAGGTAGTGTTTTCTAGGTAATGATTGAAATCTCTAAATAACCAAATTGCCAGAATAAAACGTTGGCACTTGATTGAGAATTAAGAAATAAACAGTAGGTATATGATTTGTCTTTTGTGTTCAGTTCAGTGTTCGGTGTTGTTTAATAAAATAATGTTGGGAATAATTAAATTAATTAATTGTTTTTATTTTCATTTAACAAGCAGTAAAGATTTGTTGTATTCTACTAGTATACTGAATACAGCAGAAAGGTAGAGCTGAGTTCACTTTTAATATCTCTATTATATATATATATATATATATATATACACACACACACAAGTAAAATTGTTATCGCCCTAGTTTTGTACGGTCTTAGTTGCTAACTGTTGTGAGATATACTGTAAATTTGGGTAATGAAAGAAAAAGTTGAATGTGTTACACCCCTACTTTGCTACATAAATGGCTTCCTGCATTGGCACTGAATGTTGGCACATATGTGCATTGCTGATTTGTCCAATATGAATGTAATTCCTTGGATTCCATGGGCCTGCGACTTTACTTGACTCTGTAAAATAGCTGAAATGACTTCAACATTCACAGACCATGTAATGTAACTCTAAAATAAAACTCTCACACAATTCACTTATATAACGGACGAGCCAGAGGTGAAAGAGATCAGACCTGGGAGGATGATGAGAACCTGGAGAAATATTAAAACAGCTGGTTCTCAGTTAAAAATAGCCAATTTACCATATGTGTCTGCAAACCAACGCTCTATCTATGTAAGTTCTATTTGTAATGGACACACAACCAGTCTCTCACATTTTCTAATATCCCTCAAATAATAGAAATGAGTCCGATATGGACACCCCATCTGTCGCAACGCTGTGTTTTCTTGTGTTTGTCTGTAAGTGAGACACACACAGCGATACGAGTCACCTTCAAACAGACAGAAACTGACCAACATCCCACTTCACTTTGAGGGGATGCCAGCAGCAGGAAGGAGGGAAGGAGACAAAGAAGAAAGAGTCTTTGTGAACTGCAGACCTGAAAGTCCTCCAACAGTGAATGAGAATGAAATTACAGGATCTTAAAATCCTACAGGCAACAACCTGCTTTCCTTGAGATCGTGTCAAAAGGTCGCCACTAGGTCATTTTCAATGCGTGCATTGTTATTAACCAATTTTGCCATAAATGTGGTGACTTAACATCATGGTTTCATAACCTTAAGAAATGAGGAAGCTACAGTGTCTATGGTGTCCTGACTACTGCATTGTTGCTCTGTTAAAATCAATCTTGCAAGTCACAAGTCTAAAAAATATTGATATAGTTATATATAAATATTCTAGCAGCTTTGAGCCATCCATTCATTCATCTTTAACCGCTTGGCCTTATCAGGGTCGCGGGTGGGCTGGAGCCGATCCCAGCTGACATCAGGCATGAGGCGAGGTACACCCCTGGACAGGACACCAGTCTATCGCAGGGCACATTCAAGCCTACGGGCTATTTAGAGTTATCAATCAATCTAACACGTGCATTTCTTTGGACTGTGGGAAGAAGCTGGAGAACCTGGAGAAAACCCACGCTGACACGGGGAGAACATGCATCTCCACACAGAAGGGCCCCAAACGGGATTCGAACCAGGAACCCTCTTGCAGTGAGGTGACAGTGGTAACCACCACACCACCATGCCACCATAGTAGCTTTCAATTATTATATTAAACCACTTGTAAGTTGTATCACGGTGGAATCATGGTGGAATAGTATTCCAGTAAACAATTTCAACAGAAACAATAAATGGAAATATTTTAATGAGATGTTACAAAAATCTTCTTATAAGCTCACATCAGATTAACTTGACAGCTGGCAGAAATACTGGCTCACAGCTTTGCAATCAACCAGGGTCAATCACCACTATAAAACAATCACAGCCCAAACTGAACACTACAATACACAAACTACGACACACGACAACACACACTGCCTCGCTCCAGCAGTCTGGCTGCAGAGAAAGAATGTACTTTGATTGTTTCGTGGTGATTGTTTGTTTTTATTGTAGGTCTGGATTGAGAACCAGATGGAGACTAATAATTTATCAAACAGGACATGAAAAAAGTTTCATGATCTTATCTGGCTTGAATCACATCTAGATGTGTGAAGTACTGAATGTTTACAGCTTATTCTTTGAGGATTTTCAAAAGAAACGTTTAAGATGAGTATGACAAGGTACTGGACTAATCCTTACTCAGCAAAACTGGTTTTTGTGTCCAGTGTGACCACCAGAAATTTGCCAGCTTTTCTATGACATGTTATAAGGGGGAGACCGAAACAGAACCAAAAGTAGAGTGAAAAAAGAACTTATATTCATTAGATGGACAAGTATACAACAACATTTCCAAATAAATGCTGGAAAATAGGCAATCCTTTGCTGACTAGACTGCAGATTTGTTAGCTTGTTAATAATATATACAAATTAAGAATTAAGATTGTATGGGTGAAACATTTTGTTTTTTTTCTTTAGCAAACAGAGATAAGACTTTCAGAGTCTTAGCTTTTGGTAGTGTATGTCGTGTTAAGTTTATCCTCTTCAGTAAAGACTAAAGGACATCGAGGATGGCGTAATAGGAAGAAGACAGTTTTGATTGGAAATGTGGTCTTAATTTTGCAAACAGTGGTTTACCAAATGCACATACAATCTGAAAATCCTCTCAAATATGATCTCTTTAGATTTCAGCCAATATAAACATGTATTACAGTAAATTTGACAGTGATAAATTGTATGTTCCATTTTTTTCTACAATATGGCTCCATCTGAAGACAACTGACTATCTCGTTGTGTTTCACTGGGAGTAGTACCATCATCACAGAGACCACATGTTTGACACGGGGTCATAAACTGACTCACACCCTTCATTCAACTCACTCATACATAACTGCAGTCGCGGCCTAATGCCTGGTCATCGCCCGGTTCTGCAGCTGTGGTTACATACAGTCAACATCGCTGTTAAACCACAGAATTACACTAGATGTAATATAAATATATTTTCTAAACAGAGCCGTTGAATTGAAGTTTATTGAAACTGGATGAAATGGTTGAACTGCAAATTCGACGTGGCAGATGTTACGAAGGAAGAAGTGTAATTTCTTTTGTTTATTTGGTCATTTTCTGGAGGGTTAAACAATAACGTCTCTACACTCTGCCGTCATGTTGAAATGTCTGTTCACTGGGGCGAGGGTGTGTGTGTGTGTGTGTGTGTGTGTGTGTGTGTGTGTGTGTGTGTGTGTGTGTATGTGTGTGTATGTCTGAAGTTCAGCCAGCTGTAACTCAGCTGCAGGAATGTCCAAATGAAGTGACAGCGGTGGGGTTATTGTTTGATTTCTAAGCGTGGACCCTGTCTGATGTGGCAGACATCAAAGTGAAGCTCTTGCTGTGAGAAAAAGAATGACTTAATAGGCGTGTGTGTGTGTGTGTGTGTGTGTGTGTGTGTGTGTGTGTGTGTGTACCTGTTTCCTGCCTGTTGTTGAGAAGTCTGGGTGCTTCCTGGGGTTACATTGGGGGGAAATAGAATTAAAGACCAACTGACTCCTGAAAGTCCCCGCATTTAGATTAATAAATACTATTTAAAAATGCAATTTACGACCAATAAAACAACGATGAAATCACAGGACTTGAACCTGCTTTGATTGAACCAACACTCTGCAACAGCTTAATCTAAAGTTATTAAGATTTTCTTTGCTGTGAAAGATTTGTTGACAACAGTTAGTTGGATTATCTATTAGGAAAAGTCCTGTCGGAAAAAACTGTAAAGAAAAATACCTACTATTAAATAGAGATTGAGTATTTCATTCTCAACTTTTAGTTTTTTACAAATGATCTTCTGCCCTGACCTGTTTACCGACAAACAACTTGACTTAAGTTCCTACTCAGAGAAGAACTACGTTATTTGCTGTATGCACCAAAGCTGCAGAGTTTTATCATCTTACTCAACGGATTTACAGCAACCATAAAGTAACTGTAACATGGATGCAAACAAAGCAGTAAAATTCGTCATTAGTCATCGCTGAGAAACAACAGTTTAAGGCTAATATGACGTAATAGTGACACCAGAAACAGATTTAATGGTGAAAATCCTCTTCACATGCAAAATACAGTACAACTTTATAAGGAGCTTTTTGACCATTACTAGCCTTACGAGGAATATTTTATTTGTGCCCACACATGAGCATGCAGGTGATGTGATAAAACTTCCTGTATGCCCAGAACAGTGGGCTATCAATACATCATAGGTTATTGTCACCATATGACACATTTTTAACTACTATTTTGACTACCGGTAGATGTATTTCAGGCTTGCATGAGATGTATATGTCGATCAGTATTTTGTTATGCAGTATCATGCAGCTACAGAGAGCAACATGATTTTAAACGCTGCAGGTTATGACTTCAAAAGCATTGCCATGTCATTGTTTTCCTCACATTTATTTCATTTGTTTAATTCTTCTGTTCCAAGTTAACTTCAAATGGAGTTGGCAACTATCAAACACTAAACACTGTGATGCCAGCTCTAACAATTTCGCATTGTATGATTCATTGGACATCACTGAGCTCAAGCAACACAATTACTCACACTAGATGTGTGTGTGCGTGTGTGTGTAACAGACTTGATCTCAGCGTGCCCAGTCTTTGTAATCTGTTGTTGCTTAATTAGTCTGCTAGTAAAACAAAGAAACTAATTTAGGCACCTGCTGTTGTGCTCTTGAAATCCTTGAAGCTTTACCACCCCTCTCCTGCATATTTTAAAAATAAATAAATAAATTAAATATCACTGTAGCCGTTTACGGAGAGATGCATCACTGATGCTTGCTGCTTTTATTTGTTTTGGAGTTATTTACACACTGTAGTGTTCCACTTTATTGCATCTCATGAACAACTTATTCTTTTTAAAGCAGAGGTGTGAGCTCGTTTTGATAAGTTGTTACATTAGAATCGTTGCTTTTGTATTTTTTTAGACCCCCACTAGTTCACTTGTAGAGCCGCTGCTCCATATATAGAAGCTTAATCTCTAGCTGTCCTGTCAACAAAAAAAAAAATCCTCTTTAAAAACCGGAAAGAATAGTTTTCATTATTATAAAGGAGAGAAATTATCTAGTGTAAACTACAAGTCGTCAAGCTAAAGCGATAGAGAGAACTATGATTTATTATCATTTATCTTTTTTTTGTTTCAATATGTTTCTAAAAACTCAATTTATATGAGCAGGCCTGGAACTGATTTATGGCAAACGATGCTGGATCTCAGCCAAACCTCAGGGTTTATCCAAACAACCTCTTTAAAATGAACAGTCGTTGTTTTGCATGAGGAATGACTTACGCGTCCAAACTCGCAGGCAATTAAACAAAAAATATATTTAAGAAAAAAAATGTATATATACAATATTTTCAAACATTAATCACATAGAATTATATCAGGGGTCGGTAGCTTAACCATTGGTACACTAGCAAGTGTGCAAGAAAGTTTTTTGGAAAAGTGCCCTCTCATCCACATGCTGAATTACCTCTTTCCCAGCCATTGGCAGGTGTGTGGCCTTTTTTTTTTTTTTACCATGTTCCCCATCTTAATTTAGTGTGTTAGCATGCTAACTTTTCATAATTGCCAATTAACGGTCTTGTCTAGACGATAAACCCAAGATTTGTAAAAGTCTCACCACATGGTTGATGTTAGGCATTTGCCTTGAATGATTAAGGTCAGGCAAGTCTAGGGTCACCATCTAGACACGACCCCAATTAACACAAAGGGAAATGTCATTAGTTTTTCTGGTACAAACAAAGTATTGGACCAGTCAGAGGATCAACAAAAGGGGGCACATGAACTTGTGTACCAAATTCCACTGCAATCCAGTCAATATCTCAGCAACCATAAACCATCCACAGAGCATTCTTTTCTCAAGTATATTTTTAGTTGTGAAAACAGGAGCAAAATTATGACTTGAGTTTCAAACCAGCAATCAAATAAACAGTGAAATAGAAAAAAATAGTGAAAATATCAGCTGGACGAAAGAAAAAATGTGTCGATCGAATCTGGCTGTTTGCTGTTTCTCTCTACTGTCAGTAATGCTGGTCACGTTTCACGCTGAAGATGACAAGAAAAATGCTTGTGTTGGTAAAATGGCAAAGCACCAGTTCATGATAATGCAACCACACAACCAAGATGACACCACTTGTTCCAGCTATTGCAATATCCCTCTACTGTGCAACGTTTTCTGACTCAAGGCAACATAAAAAAAAGTCTTTGCAGCACTGAGGAAACACAGAGAGACAGACAGAATGAACACCAGAAAGAAAGAGAGAGAGAATGAGGTCTGGTCCAATTAGTCTTGACATCTTAATGACCAGTGTTTGACTTTGACTGCCTGAATGAAGCTGTACACTGACTTTTGGGAGCTCTCTTGTTGAAGACTGAAGGACTGACTTTTCTCTGTATGTTTCTTTCTGTGTGTGTGTGTGTGTGTGTGTGTGTGTGTGTGTGTGTGTGTGTGTGTGTTAATGTGTGTGTGTGTGTGTGTGTGTGTGTGTGTGTGTGTGTGTGTGTGTGTGTGTGTGTGTGTGTGTGTGTGTGTGTGTGTGTGTGTGCTCCTCTCAAGATGGAACTCCTACTGGGAACACTGGATTCTCTCCAGACTCTTTCCAACAGAAAGGACCAGAAACTCATTAGAAAAGGCTTTATGTCCTCAGACTCAATTTAGGGGCCCATGGCCTGTGTGTATATGCGACATACATGTCTATATGTGTGTGTGTGTGTGTAGTGAAATTCATGCATGTGGTTTGTGGCTGTGCATGTCTGAATATCTGAGTCTGTGTGTGTGCATTATAGTACATATAGTACATATAGAACATTATAGTATGTGTGCAACAGGCGGTTCTCATTCACAGCTAATTCATACAACTATGAAAAGTAATGCACTGTGATTTATATGTAATCCACATATTTATTACTGTAGAAATCACATCCAGAGCCAAGAAGGAAATCAGGCGACGTAGTATAAGACCACTAAACTCTGACTTCACCCAGATGTACTAAGCCACACCACAACATCTTCTCTAATCCTAACCAAGTTGGTGCCCAAACTCGCTGATTCACGGTATCATACGAACCTGTTGATGAGAATACCTGTTGTGCGTGTTCTTGTGTCTGTGAGAATGTGAGTGTATTTATGTGGGGTTTTTTGTGTTGTGTACATTTTTGTGACTATGATCATGGGTGTCATCAAATGTTTAAGTATGTGTGCTGTAAGCGTTTCTGCACAAATGGACAAGTTTGGGGGTCTCACTTTGCATTCATTTGAGTACACATCATCTGTGCACGTGTGAGTTTCATTTTGTGTGCATGTCTTTTCATGTGCATTGCACTTCTCAACATGAAAGTGAAGGTTTTTGTCTGTGCCTGTATTTATACAGACATGTCAAAGTGAAATGTCTCTTTCGGCACGTACTCCGTGTCGGTGATGGAGGGATTACTCTCCTGCAGGCAAAGTGTGTCTGGGGAAGACATTTTTTCACCTGTGTTGAACATAAACAGTCTGAGATCAGAGACACCTCATCCCAAGCAGAAAGAAAGTGTTGCTTGTTTGCACAAGCGGGTGGTTTAACCATCAAAGTTCCTCTTTGAAGTCGTTACAGTAGGAGTGGCACTCTGTTGTGTCAGATTTACCCTTCTGAAAATGTTTCTACAGCCAAACTGACACATCTGGTCTGCATTCAAGACAGGTTTTTATCTGGTACTATGAAAGAGTGTGTGCATTCTTAAATGACCTCAAAGGAGCTAAAGTCATCTAAAGGTTGTAGTTTTGGTAAAAAAAAATGAGCCTGTTGTTTTAATAATGGTCAAGTAGATTGAGGTCTTACTTGCCAGTGTCCCACAGACCCAGTAGTTGGATGATTTTTATGTAGGAATTATCTTCAGCATAACACATCTTCCAGGGTTCGACCAAAAATATACACACAGAATTCAAGTGGTGAAAGACTGCACGTCCCACAAATAAAATAAATAAAAAACAGATAGGGGACTAGTAAAACCTGTATTCCTCAGCCAAAAACTAAAGTTCAGGTTCAGGTTAAATTCTGATTTGTGTGCAGCTTTTAGCACCAGCAAAAACCACTTCACGGCTCCACAGAAGAGACGAGTTCACAAGTGAGTGAGGCGAGGGGTTGTGGTTAGTTCAGACATATTAACAACACAATGGAAAAAAGCACCCTACAATTAATAGTCGCGATTAAAAAAAACGGGAAGTGCCTCGAAGATTCATTTCAATAATTTTTCAATCTTGTTGCAAATACATGGACTGTTAACAGTAGTGGTAATGTCGGTCATGTTTATTTAATTGTGGGAAGCTAAGTCGTGATTAATTGTGCAGACACACTACACTTCCTTGGATCCTCAACAATACGCCTGCCAAGTGTGAAGTCGAGCAATGGTTGAGGACAGACATATAGACAGAGACTCCTCCCATAGCAATTTCTAGAAACGACTTCATTGAATGGGTTCGTCAGCAAAACACTCAGCACTCCAGTTCACTTTACATAGCATCGAGCTGTCTCCTCGTTTCAGTCCACCCATTTTAACATGTTTTGTCACAAGTTGGCTTTCCATCAGTTGCCATACGACGCGAACATAAACACCTGCAATCATCGACATTTTGTCTTTAGTGCTCCTTTTTAAAAAAAAAAAATAATTATGGATTTTTTTGCATGCGTGCTCTTACGCAGAGCTGCCTTGTGTTCTTTTCTTTAGCATATTCTGATTGCTGTATGATGGTATTTATCTATTTTAGTTAGATGTGGAAAGTAAACCACAGGAAAATGATTGATGTCTTCAGGAAGACAGATGAGAGAAACACTGAAAGAAAGGTTGCATTGAGTTACATAAGCTAGTTGAACGGAGGCAAGCCCGGCGGTGACGTCATGAAGACTGCCAGTAGTCGTTTCTATGGTTACGGAAAGTTTAACTGAAACCAACTGATGGAACAGCGAACTATAAATAATCTACTTTCATTAGAGACAAAGTAGAAGCTGTAGCAGGAAAATGATATGTAAAACACAAAACGTAATTGCGATAACAAATGCGTGGCAGAACCCAGTTACCACAAAAGCCAAAATAACGTTCAGGGCTCTGTGCCTACTGCCTATTTCTGCTTGGCAATAACATGCCTGTTGCCTATCACTGAAACACACAAACTTAAGCTGAATGATTTCATGGCTTTACAGAATAATAACAAACCCTCCATCATGTTTTCCAGCAGTTTACTGGCTGAGGAAAAGAGCAACACCGTGCCAAACCTGTGAGCTTCATGTTTGCTGGAAAACATGACTCAGTTGCACCTACAGCATGAGTTGAAGCAAGACATGTACAGTAGACAGCGCTTTAAGATGTATGTGGGAGGAGAACAAGTGTAAACAACTACCTCATGTCCTCAACTATACCTGTAAAATACAGAGGTCTGTGTAAATCGACTTTATTAAGTGGATGTAGTCTATAAATGGAACTTAGATGTGAATCATTGAACTCATTTTGCAAGAACAACCATATTTTGCATGATTGTGCCTATGATGAAATAGACCACTAGATCTCCATCCAGCTCCTGAACATAACTATAAAACGTGTAAATCCTGCTTAAGCATCCTGTCCTGACACCCAGACAGTTATCAGTCCAAGCTCTGTCTGTATGGCCATTTATGGGGCAAATCCCTGGCTATTAGATGTGTTTGTTGGGTGTTTTACGCAACCAGTTATTCTGAGAACTGACTCCAGATGTAGTCCAAAGTGTTTGTAGCTATGTCTGGCCAAAATGCAACCAAAACAATCAAACCATCCACAGAGAAAAGAGAGTTCTGTTCAAATAATAATGTTAAGAAATATAAGGTTAAATGTAGGAATATTTAATAGACTCTAGAGTTGTCTTAGAATGCACCATAGCTCTGCTACAAGAGTGCATGAGTCAACATGCATGCAAAGACAATGAATAATATGTATTAGAATAAAACTGCATGACTGGCACAGTGATGGTGCTTTGCTCCACACCCTCAGAATAACATTGTTTCAATTCTAATCTTAAAGCTGTTGGAACATTTTAATTTTTATATTTAATGTGTAGGACTAACAAATATATGATTAATATAATGATACAGGCTCTTAATAACAACTAAATTAGTTTAACACACATGAAAAACATTTAAAACAGTAATTAAACGTCTATTTCCGTACTGTTATTAGTCAGGTGACAAATGGCTGTGAAAAACACACTGGACATGCTTTTATTAACACTTACTTCAAGTGCATGTGAACGATGCCCGACATTCACAGATAAATGGTGACCTCCGAGCCTCAACAAAAGAACATTGAGCTGCTCTTTTTAATGGCTCTTGAAAGGAACAGAGCCATGAGATCAGGTTCCTATTAAAGAGCAAGAATTCCTATCATTAAGTGTTATATTAGAAAAACATGGTTCAGTCCAACATCTCTCTCACCTACTCTTCTGTACTGTATATGCTGTAATGTCTTACAGCATATTGTCTGCAAACTAAGCTATTGTAATACTTTGGATGAACTCAGAGAAAAAACATGTGAAAGAGCTTAGGAACTTTATAAAAGAGGAGTTTACAGGCCTTTGGCATTAATAATAATGGAGAGACAACAGAAGAGGCGGCTTTAGACAAAACTCTGCATCTGGTTTCTTTTTAGAAAGTTGAGCAAAGTTCAAGTCTTTAGATCACAGGTAATTTGGACCAATCAACTGCAACCAAGAGGAGGTGCGATTTTCCTGCAAAACAGCCAGACACTGTAGAATAAAAAAAAAAAAGTGTAGAGCATTAGAAATCGAACGCTCTGAGGGGCAACAAAATCTGATTCCCACTTTTAAACCTTGAGCAACTAGAACACATCACAAGTTTCTCTCTCAACTTTCTGGTTTCAGTTCTTCGTAATTACTGATAAGGCGGCCTTTGAGCATGAACAATGGAGAGTTGTCCTTTACCATAAAGGAAGAGTGTCATCATATGTTGTCTTTGTTTAGTCGCACCCCCACATGGAAACTAGTTGAAAGTAATTTAGACTACTATACACAAGATTTGTAGCGTATATATAAGCCAACACATAATCATTTAAGTAACCAGTTATTTTTGTTTTTTCAGAACCTAACATGACTTTCAACATGTAGGAAATATTGGGGACAATTACAAAAACTGAATCAAAATGAATTTAAAAGTATGCAACAATTTAGCTACTCTTGGAGATGACATGAAAAAATTTTGACCCAATTTTTGTGCATTTTCTTTGCCATTCACTGTGAGCTGAACCTCTAAAAAGCCTCCTGCCATTTTCCACCGGGATGCAAGATGAAAAAGTTGCTCAGCATTGCAAAATGGAGAAGTTGAGAAAGGGTCAACTTATGCAAATGTCCTCTGACAACAAACTAAATGAAGGAAAAGCCAATTTTCGCAGTCAACAGCTTCACCGCTCGGAGTAATAGAACTTTAACAAGCAAACAGGACTTGAAGAAGGAAAATGATGCATGGAAACTTGCTGTGTGCCGGTGCATGAGCAACGGGAATAGATAACTGCTCAATCAGACCTGAGCATGTAAATTACATGTTCAACGCAAGCTTCATTCTCATGAAGATCAAGAGAAAGCCTGCTGCTCTGAGTGTGTAAACAACTGTTCACTCAGATACTTACTGTACGCAGGTCAGCCCACAGGCTTTCTGGGAGTAAAGTCTTTAAATGTTACTTTGTGCCCCATTTGGACCGGCAAAAATGCTAAGTTGTCCATTGCAGCTTTAATGCTAAAAAAACAAACACGTCTCTTAAGTAATGGTCCTCCTCTTGAGCTGCGACCAAGCGACTACAAAAGGCAAAAGTTTCTCCAGCAGGCGCCTGTGAGATGATAAAAGTCTGGGCTCTGGCTCAAGGCTTAGACACCGGCTATCATTGGGATTTAACATGTGATCTTTCAATCATGGACCAATCTCTTTGCTGCCAATGAGTCTCATGATCAGAGCTGTGAGAGTTCTGTCCAATCTGAGTGGAGATACGCTTGTATATATAATGCACTGATAAGGCAGCGCTTAACTTTATAATGAATGGAGCAGGACACATCTGGCTTTCTGTCATTGTGGTTATCTCTGTTTCTGTTTCTGTTTATCACTCTCCCCCCTTCACTTGTCCAAAACTAAGATTTAGGATCAGATGCGCTGACACAGAAAATACTATATTATACGTGCCTTGAATGCAGATGTTTTCAGTCAAAGATGAAGCTCCGTGAGCCTGGTAGCTATAAAATATGACTGTATTTGGATGCACAGGAGACGCTGGGCGTGCCACGAAGTTGGGAGAAAGCCAAAGGAGGCGACGTAAAAAAAAAATCTAAAAGTCAAGAGAGAACTTAAACAAAAAGCAAATGTGGAGAACACAGAGCTGAATCTGTGTTCACATTGAAAAAAACTGGCAGCCGCTGTGAGTGTGTTTGTCCGTGCACTGTGTGTGTGGCGAAGGGGCCTCCCATGCAGTTGCGCTGGAGCCACTTAGCTTTTTGGATGGCCGGCATTTAATTTAAGAGAGGCCAGTGAAAAAAAGTTTGATTATTTTTCTTAAACAACCTCATCTAAAAGCCTTAAATAACCAAATACCTCTGTGACGACACTAAAGCCATTCCAAACTCTTAACTACATCTCTGTGCCTGGGAAAACTGGCATGAGCCGTGTGGTTACGCCGTGAGTGTGAGGCTCCAGCAGAGGAGAGTCTTGAAATGAAATTAGGATTAGTGAGAGCAGTTGATTCTTCCAGGATCCTGCTGGTCTGAATCCAGACAGCTCTTAAACCTGCTCTGGAGTCTGTCACTTATCTTTCTAACCCTATCTTCTTTAAATGTCCTGCTCTTCCAGCTTCTTTGCTTCTTTCTCTGTCTCCGTCAGCCTCTCTTTGTCGTCTCTCACCTCTAATAACACAGCTGACATTTACAAGGAGGCTGGAGGAAGTGGATTGGCCATAGGGCTACTGTGGCATCACGCCAGGCTTTTTCCAAATGAACCAAGAGGAGGAGGAACTGCAGCGACGTGAGCTCTGAAGATGTTGGAACACACTGAGTGATATGAAATAACAACAGCTAATGCTAATTTCCATAACTCACAAGTCCAAATTTCCACATAACAGCTTCACTATTTTTTGTGCCAATTCACTGAGATGTGATGTTTGAAAGAACTATCGTTTGTGCCTCCAAGTTTGGCTGTGGAATCAGTAGAGGGGGTTTGGGACTGGGTGGTTTCCATTGTTGTGAAATGAAACTACTCTCTCCTTTATTACATAAAGTACTAGTGATTTGTCCCTGAACGAGACACTAGTCCTCCAAAGATAAAAGATGCAACTTTTTGCCTTAAGTCCAACACAACTCTATAGTTTTTATTCTTCTTATCACCCTTTAAACAGCAGCTAGTTGAGAGAGAAGGTCAGAATCCAAAGCAAGAAGACAGAAGACAGACAGATAGTTTAATTCAATGAGGATGTTGTGATGTGGTCAAAAGCTCAAAAACAAGATTGTAAGAGAGATGATCATGGTCTAAAAAAAAAAAAAGCTAAAGAAAAGAAAATGTAAACGTGCAGATTTAGTCTCAGTTTAGACTAGTCACACTCATCAGCACCCATACATCAAGTCCTTTGATGCATGACTCCCCCCCTCTCTCTCACCCCATTTCCTGTCTGTCGTATATATTAAAAGGCTTGAAAAACTGCCCCAAAAAAAGAATCCATCAAATATCTAAGTTGCATGCTTTAAAATGCAAAATCCAGTGTACTAAACCCCACTTCTTCTACATTTCTGGCAGTCAGGTGGTTTTGACTTAACCTACAGTCAATAGATGCTGAACACTGAAAGCTGAACCCTCACACACTGCACAAACCTGTATGACTGAGCCAAATGGTTATGGTCTTGATCTTCTAGAAAATCAGTTGTGATGTCAAATCAGGAATCAGACTAAAGGTGATGCTCGCCCTGAGGATCCCTCATGTAAAACAGTTTGGACTCCTCTGCAGATTGAAACCTGGCACTCTGGCACAGCCATGCATTGGGGAAGTATGAGAACCACACAGCACAAAGGAACCAGCCACCGTCACGCTTGATCTCTCCTCTGTCTTTTATGTTCTCCATTTAAAAAACGTCAAGCTTGTCACGCTTCCAAAATTCTGTGACATACTTAACTCCACGTGTGGGAACCGGGTTTTAAACCTGTCACACATACACAGAGCTCTGCGTTAGTCCTGCACTGCGCTTGGAAAACCGATTTAGGTTTGCGAATAGAAAAATCTCCCAAGGACAGAGTGGAGCTTCATAAAACACAGATCTGTGCTACTTACTGACACTGAAACATCAAACCTTTCAACAGATATAGCAGTAAAATTGTGAATAAAGTAAATAAAGTCAACAAAATCACCAGAAGGACTTTTACATGACTGAAGTTAAGGTTATGCTTCAAATGATTGTTTACTCATTGTGTGTGTGTGTGTGTGTGTGTGTGTGTGTGTGTGTGTGTGTGTGTGTGTGTGTGTGTGTGTTTGTGTGTGTGTTCTCAAAGCTAAACTAGAACAGACAGTTTAAAAGGGGAGTAAGGTTTCAGACCACATCCCAGAGTGTTACCTTAGACTAAATAACTGGATTTGTGTGGGTCATGCATATATGTATATGCGCATGTGTGTCCTTTATTACAATTCAACCTAGATGTCATCTGCATGCCTGAGCTCTGAGAACAAGATGTGGACAATATGCTCTCTTTATTTCTTTATTCGTGCTATCTTTCTGAATGAGTACAGTAAACTACATCTCTCTTCTTTACTCTAACCTTTATTTATTTATTTATTTATTTAACTCTGGATGAACTGGTGATAAAGAAAAGACCTGAAAGATGATTTGAGTACAGCACCAGTAAATGACAGACTGTGTTCAGGCTGGATAAACTACTGTTTACTGTTTGTGACGTTAACACTGGTCTATTACTTTTTCCCCCCAAATTTTCTTAATGAATTTTGCAGGCATGCAAAAAAAGAAAAAGTACAACAGTTTTATAGTGCATCAGCCTTTTGCCTTTCACTTAGAGTGAAAAAGAAAAAGATAAAAACCCCCAACATAAATCCAACTATCCCTCCCAACAACCTGTGTCAGACTTAGTCACAATAACCAACCAAGTAATTCAATAACATTTAACATAAGTAGATAATTAAGGTACAGTGAAACAAAATAGCATAAAAACTATAGCTAATAGCAAAAATAATTAAAGTAATTCAAGAAAAAGAGAAAAAAAGAAAGGGGGGGGGGGTTCCTCTCATTCCAAGTATTATTAAGCATCCCCAGCATCATCAGGAAGAACAGTAAGACTGTTACTAATAAAAGCCAGCAGTGGGTCCCAAGTTTGGTGGAATGCTGTTAAATGATGTTGATATTGTTGTATTGGTGTGGGCTAACGTGTTAACAACTGACCATTATTAAAAATGTGTTGGGCCCCTTAAAGCATCCTAGTGATAAAATAATTAGTACAACAACTAACATAATTGAAGACCAAGTCACACCCTACCTGCCAGGCAGAGTCCGAAGATGGTGAGAAGAACCAGGATGTAGAGGGAGACGATGGCGTATTTGATGGCTGAGAGGGAGTTCAGGTGAGCACAGCACTGATCCTGCTTCCTGCGACGCTTAACAGAACCTGATCAAGATTTCAAAAAAAAAAAATTGTGTCAGAAACAATACAAAAGTTCATATCGAGGGGGAAATATTTTGCAGCCATAATAGCCCAGGTTGTCTAATCATGAGTAAAGCGAGAACACAAATTTGGCATTGGCCTGGAATAACCATGATGTTGGTACCTGTAGATTTGTTTGCCTTCTACAAAACAAAAGGAGGCTGTACAACAACAACATCAATAAAGCTCATGTTTTCCAGTTACTTGCTTTGTCTCAAGAAGCAACAACTGCATGTCGAAACTAAAACAAATGATTTCAAAGACTTCTACTCGAAAGCCCGACTGGTACAGTGTGTGAAGTAAGATCATACACTAAACGCGTTACACACAATCATGTTATTTAAGGCAAACATGACACACAGTAGATGCACAAATACATTCATAGAACAGAATTCACAAAACTACACAAACTCACTGCGGAGCTATTACAATAATTCATGTCTCCACTTCACACTCCTCTCAGGGTCAAACAGATGCTAGCGAATTTGTCTTGATAAAACTGACGCAGTACTGTGTACAGTATGATGGAGGAGTTTTTTCCGTGTGTGTGTGTGTGTGTGTGTGTGTGTGTGTGTGTGTGTGTGTGAGTGTGAGTGAGATAGTTTGTCAGGAGGCAGGGATTAGGCTGTTGATGTTGAGGGAACATTCCCTTCAGGTCAAAAGACTGAAGAGATTTTCGGAAATTGTTTCTTTAGTTACGTCCTTCATCAGTCATAGGAACAGGAATGCAGTTGTACTTTAAAATATTTTCAGACATATACGTTTGTGAGGAAATTAACCTAGACATTGTTAAAGAAATGATTGTGTGTTTTTCCCTAATCATTTCAGATATACTGTAAGTTGACAAAGTTTTTGAAGGCAAAGCAGAGTTTATCAGCGGTTGCCAGCAAGCTAATACATTTAATTAGCAATACATTTAATTTCAGGAATTGGAAAAAAAAGGAGCAGTGTTGTTATTGTAGAGCAGGTTATGTAAAGTATGCCTTGGATGCTTACTATGATATAGAAAAAAGTATTTTATTAAGTGAAAAAAAAGTGAGATTTTTGCTATAATCTTAGCATTTTCAAACAATAGGTTCTAGGCTTTATACAGGTTTGAGGAAGTAAGTAACTGATGAGTTTGGCAAATGTACAGTATGTAGGATAAATGTTGCCAATAAACAGAAGGACAAAGCTGTAGACGTGCTATCCGGCTGGTAAGTCATGACATAACGCGGGTTCAAGCTGGTCCAAACCTCGTATTTCTACAGGGAAAAAGGTGTCTAACTGACATTAGAGGTGATCGGAAAAGTTCGGCCATTGTTTCTGTTTTGTTTCAACTGAGCGTTTGGACCATGGACTGTATAAAAAATGGACGTAGCCTGTCTCCTCTTCATTTCCTCACACCAAAAAAGGGCATGTGACGGTGATGGGATGGAGATAAGTCTGTCTGGGTGAAGTTTACAGAATTGGCCACATTAGCTCTACCGCCCTGGAGCTAGGCTAACAGAACACATTTTTAGATAAATGGGAGTGGGAGTCCCATGTCTCTAGCGGAGACTACATTGGCTATGATTTGAAATAAAGTTTTGGGGAAAAACAAAACAAAACAAAACACTAGCTCGTCCAGTGCAGGAACTCCTGTGTCTCTAGCGGAGATTACCTGCCTCCGGGAGTAAAGTGCAGGCAGCTTTTATGATCTATGATTTAAACTGATATTCAACACAGTACCATGCTTAGCCTATATTCTGCTAGCATCTAGTGTATGTTTCATAGATAGCAGGCTGTACTGCAAGTCATGGTGCAAGTGCGGCTATTTAATTAGCATAACAGAGCCAACGTTAACACGGTGTGTTCCTAAACCATCTGCTTATACAGTTGATGGAAGAGCAAACCATCTTGTCACTCATGGAAACACCACCACAATGACCGCAGTTGAGATGATGGAGTTAGCATGCTAATCCTGACAACTAGCCTCCGAGGAGAAGTGACGGTCAGGGGCTAGCTGTCACTCAAGAGGCCACGCCCCTAATTATTCATAAACTTTAACCTCCAATAAAATAAAAACTAGCCTGTCACAAAAAAATTTTTCTCTCCTAAGTGTTGTCATGGAGATATGACTTTAACATACAGACTAAAATGTTTTTTGGAAACAGGCCTTAAATAACTTTTATTATGCTGTGAAAACGGCCTATTTAACATGGCGGTCAATGAGAAACTGCTCTATTGTGCAAACTACTCCTACTGGACACTCAAAGAACTGCAGTTTTCGGCACTTCCCTATTGGATCAACCAGGATGTCGCTGTGGTGGGGGGCTTAGTTTGGACCCGGAAATCGTATTTGAAAGGGTGTTACGTCAGATTTAACAGCTGCATATAGCCTTTGGAGTTAGTTGCAGTAACAGGCACTAGATGTTTCACTCCTAAGCTTTTGTAATGTTGTTAGCCATATTATGCTTACTCTTGGCCTAATGCTAGGTTCCTAACACAACTTAGCCAGTTGGCTTGCTTACAGAACAGAAAAACCTTTGGTCTTGTGTTTTGGGTTAAATTTGCAAAAAACAACAACTTCAAACCCCCTTTGGTTAGCGAATATTTGCTACTGCTCACCTCCTCAGACTGTTGAGAAGACTCCATCTTGACAGACATCCTGGCCTAGATATGGTTGCTAAGCTACAGTTTGACTGGATTGAAGTATGTGTTGAACATCAGTTGTCAAATGTTTGTTAAATCAGAAGTACATCAAATGTCATTTAAAAACGCCTTAATAATTTACCACTGGTGTCGCTCAAGCTACAAGCTACCAAATTCTAAATTAAGAAAACAAGCTCAGGAGAGGATTCTTAATATGAACAGACAGGTGTCTCTGGGAAATCACTGTGGCCATATGACAACCATCACGATACATATTAGAACACCCGCTGGGATATTATGAGGTTATAATGAGATTCTATCTTCCTGTGAACAGTCATGATGGTTGGCTTGAGTCTGACTTAAATATAAACACTCATTTGCAGTGTGGCCTCCCAACAGCATGGTTTCATTTGGACCATGACAATCTGTCAGTGGACACTGGTGGATTGTGGATTGTTGCTGACACACACGCACGCACGCACACACACACGCACACAGACAAACACACACACACACACAAACACACTTCCCCTCAATGATGAAGAACACATACACTCCTCTGGCGTAAGACAAACACAGCTGGCTCAGATGTGTCACGTGGCTGGAAGGTATAGGAGCAGGAATTTTTCTCGGAGCTAGACTGCCTCTTAAGTTAAACGCAGGCCAAATTGAGACAAAACAACTACACATCATGCAAACACCTTCATTAAAACGGCAAAATGCAAAACAGCAGTCTGCAGCTTAAGGGGGGAATTATCACATAGTTTTCTGTCTTCCTCAGCCTCAGTGTAAGACACACATTAAAATCTTTATGACAAATACGCTTGTTTGATGTCATTCCAAGAGTGAAATGAGGTGATTCATTTGACACCACTCTCATGTCTGTGCCTCAGAGCAGGGAGGTGATTAGCTGAGCATAAACACATATTGTGACTCGTAACTCCCCCTACAACCACAGTGGCCATGTTCTTGTACCCAGTAAACAAACACTTGTGCCGGTAGATGTATGTTTGAACTTTGGTCATGCTAGCAGCTTCTCCTGCTTCCAGTCTTTATGCTAAGCTAGGCTAATCATCTCCTGGCTCCAGTCGCACACTTAGGCCTAATGCACAGACATGTCTGTATGACAAATTTATAGTTGGAGCCAGCGCACCGTTATCTTAGCTTAGCATAAAGACTGGCAACAACTAGCCTGATTCTGTCCAAGGTAACAAAAACCACAGCTTAAAAATGACAGGTGGCTGTTTTATGGGGGTAGGGTGCTCTACTACACTTTATTTTTTTATATGAGTTAAACAAATAAGACATAATGTGCACATTAGTGAGCTTTAGAAGTAGTGCTAAGCGGATTTTGTTTCCAGTCGTTATGCTAAGCTAAGTGTTATCGGGGTCATCCCTAAGTTCCTTGGGTCCTATGTTCCCCTGGTCGCATAAACCTCTGCCTTTGCTGATTTGATTCAGCATTTTGTTAGGGGAAACGGTTAGGATCAGGGTTAGGAGGTTGTGTTAGTTTAGTTTATTTTGTTTATTTGTTTCAGGGATCATGTACAAAATCCATTGGTTACATAGTGTAAAAACATGATTTGTACCAGATTCTAGCTAGAAAGCTAATTTTTCATCTGCAGTGCCTGAGCAGGTAAAAACAAGATTAAGAACATATGAGATCATCAAGGCTAAGTATATAATACTTGCCCAGTATGGCACAATGTGTTATTGCATTGATCTTTTGTCTAAGACTTTATTAGCTTGTTTGTGAAGTGATCTAATGGATTTCAAGGCAGCCTGGGACCAGCTTGACATACAGAACTGCAGATGTTACATAATCATAGGATTTACATAAGTCATAGAAGCATCAACTGTTGGGAATTTCGAATGTGTCTAAAATTAGCTATGTTATATTTCAACGTACTACCCAGCTATATGTTTCTTAAAAGTGAGTGTGGAACCTAAGGTCACTCCCAGGTATTTAGGGTCTACATAGACCTATTTGCCGTGGAATCTGGCTCTGATTGTGGAAAAAATAACAGACCCGGGGAACATAGGCCCCTTGGAACACAGGTATGCTCCCGTGTTATCAATCTTCTTATCTAACTCTTGGAAAGAAAGTGAATAAGCATATTTGCCAAAATTGGAAATTCAAATCAAATTACTTAACAATTATTTTCTTCAGCATTATTATATTTATAGCACATTATATATCATTTATTAAAAATAACCCTGATAAAAGGTGTTTATCAAAAGTTTCCTAAAGTACAATGCGATGTCTTCATACTGCTTATTTTGACCGGTTAAATCGAAAGATATTCTGTTTTGTTCTGCAATTATGTAAAAACCAAAAAAGCTGCAAATTCTCACATTCGTAGTGCTGGAATTGAAGAAATAATTGGGATTTTTGCTTGATAAATAACAGTTATTCCACTTTCAATATTCTTTGTCATCTGTTTCCTCAGTGTTTCTTGAGTTGTTGAGTTATCGTTATACAGTCTTGTGTGTTATGCATTGTAGCTATTATAATTAACTAAAATAACACAGACAAAATGGACTGTTGGACAGATTTTCCAACTGACATTAGAGAGACACAAGACTCAATATTCATTCATCAAGTAATTGTAAGCAACTTCGGAAATGACTGTACTGCTGTATGTTCTGTCTAACTCATGTCTCTCTGGTGATGGTGTTGTAAACATTCTGTACTGTTTAGACAAAGAGACAGGGAATTTAATAAGAAGATTTCTTTAGGGATTAGCAAATTTGTAGGCTTATTTTAGAAGTAAACCCGGAGATGCAACAATACATTTTGATACATTTTGACACATATCTGTTTATACTGTTTATTTCCAAAGAGCCAGTTACTGGCATGAGCTGTGTATTTGACTGTTTGGGTGAAATTAGTGAAAGGACATGGTTTTGTTCCTTTTACTTTAAATTTCCAAATCAAATACTCATGGTGCTTGGAAAGTGCAGCAGATCCCCTTAAAGTCAGGCACCGTCTCTGTAATTGGCAGATGAGGGTGACAAAATGTTTCCCAAACAAAACGACAGAATGATTTAAATATGCTAATCCATGCGTAAACATTAACATAACATTGTTAAAATAATCTTAATGTGCTGTTATAATTATGTTACACAAGTGAGAACATGGTGGAGCGACTTGACACCTCATGCCAGATTTCACAACGTTTCACAACACAGGACCACATTTGCCCCATAAACTTTTCTTCGTGGATAAACCCTGTTTTTTTACCCACAATTCACAGTGTGTTTACCTCATAATACACGCTGGCTATGTGAATAAATGGTTGGATCAAACTCAGATAAAAACCTCCTAACAGCTTTGTTTTGCTCTTTTCTACTACAACCAACGAAAAACAAATTGCTCCATGGCCCGGGACTCGGGGATATCATCTCTAATTGAAGGAGGTGTGAAAATGATCTAGGAATAGAGAATTTGGACGAGGACAGTCTTTCTGATGTGTGCAGCCATTGTTCGCTTTCCATTCAAATGTCAACAAATTCTCCAGTTAATGTTCACTAAGACTTTCCCACCAAATTCGCAGATTACTGGGTCGAAACCTGAGAGCACCACAGGGTCAAGTGTGGATTTGTTGCAGCTGCACCTGCGCACACACACATACACATACACTCATACACACACATACAAAAACACACACTGATGCAGATGTTGCTTCTGGACATTCCTGACTTTCACAGATGACCATAGTGAGAGTGGAGCGGATGCCAAGCGGTGACAGCATTGTCTTGTGTGTCTGTTTGGTTTATTAGTCTGTGTGTGTGTGAGTGTGTGTGTGTGTGTGTACACTTCTGTGTAGAAAGTCCCTTTCTGAAAATCCATTATGGTGTGAAGGTCTGGATCAAATTCATGTCAGACTCATGTGCCATCACAAACACATATACTGCATAAATAAAAAGGTCACACTGGGAATTGGAGAGTATATGCATAATTTGCTAACAGCTAGCTATTTGGGACCAGGCTATTTCCTGGACAAAAGCGGTCATTCTGAAAGTTTTATTGCTGATGCTTTAAATGTTTGAGTTTGTTACAATGTTACATTTCCGATCTCTCTTTCTCCATCTGTTCTTGAATGTACTGTAGCGAGCGACAGACACCTGTACCCAGTATGCTGTTCAGAACTACACAGCGTGTACATAACACACCCCTAATAACTATGTCCCTTAGATCGTGACACTGCACTTTGTTGGGTTGTCAGTAAAACGCCCACCAAGTGTAAGTCGATTACATGAACGGTTGCCAAGAAAATCAAAGAACAGACGGACATAGACTCCTTGCATTTTAGTCGGATTGTTGAAGCTTATATAAAAACAAATCAATTGAAACAATACGATAAATTTAGTGTATTTTTATATTTTTGTTGGCAAGTCTGGTATTTCCTCTCTTGTCCAGATCCAGGGTAAAAATCAAATGTTGTCAGTTGTTTGTTTAAAAAGAAATCAGTATTTTGGGTGAAAATTGTCCTGACCTTCATCACACAGGTTGAGTTTGGACAAGTTGTGTCCATCGTAGGCCTCTTCATACATGGAGCCGCTTTCTCTCTCTTCATATGTGCTCAGATACATGGCCTTGTTCTCCATCTCCACCTGACTGAAGACAAAAGACACATCCATTATCATTTTACTGAAAGAGTAATACATTACAAGACCAACCCAAACCTTTTACAGCGTACTATCACAAAAGATACAGATGAGAATTAAAGAAAATGAAGTTGCTTTCACACAGGAAGACAATTTCCTTACATGCTTTGTATTCACTCAGTCATCACCTTTATCCTAAAATAAAACGCTTCAATCCTGACGAGAATATACTCTTCCAGGCCAACTCCTTATGGATCTGAGTAGGACATTTTATTGAGGGTTAAGGTTATGAAATCAATTTGATCAGCGAGGGTCCTTACAGGGACAGAGCTTCAAACGTGTGTGTCTGTTTTTACTTGGTGCCCTCTAGTGCTGCGAATCAAGTGAGCCAGTTGTCAGAGCTCTGACCATTTACGTTGCGTTTTTCAAGCTACAATACAGTCACACACATACACACACACACACACACACCTAACAAACAAGGGGAGAGCCATGTGGTGTGAGAATTGAAGACAGAAGTTGTGTTTTTGCCCCATATGTTTGTTTGCCTTTTAACAAGATATATGAAAAAAAAGAAAAGGTAGGAATAAATGTGCATAAAAATTGTGGAAAGGTCAGTCATGAGGAAAGGAAGAACTGATTCACCTTTCACACCAACTAGTGATGAGGAGTGTGTGTGAAAGCTGCTGCTTCTCATACTGAATCAGAACAGGTAAATGCGTCATTATTAATATTAGCCCAGTCAAACAAAATTAAAGTGACAATTTATGATTTAGACATTCTGTAACCGCTCTGCCAATTGTTTTTCCAAAACATGGAACAGTGTTTGAAAGTCAGCCCAAATGGAAATGGGTTACTCAGCAACTCTAGAGCTCATCCATTCACACATGCATTTTTCCACTGTTCATCCAGGTTGCAGCAGAGTAATAATGGGAGATCCTGAGGTGTGCCCAGGCCAGCCAACTGGGCCCTTTCAACACCAATGCACAGTCCAACTGGATGAATGTCAAAGCCCCACATCCTCTTAAAGTAAGAATGGACTTCCTGCACAGTAGGTGAAGATTATGCTGTGTTCACATCATATGATGGTAGAGTTGAGAAGAAATGTCATGTTTACGACTTACAATTGTTGAACGACTCTAGACAGGTGTGTGATTGAGTTGGATTAATAAGTACTGTGCATTAACAATATAATGCTATATCCATTGAATTCGGGTTAAATTACCTTAAATTCTGGACTTTTCTGGACACAAGGCATCCATGAAGGCTATAAACAAGATGAAAATTGGTGATTATACAGTAGTAGGTACTATATGACCTAGACATGCTGCTGATAAATATTCAACTTTAACTTACAAATCACCACGGACACAGCACAAATCCTCCAGTTGAGCTCCACCTCCATCATACCCTCACTTAGAAGATTTGGCAAGAATATCAACACAAATACCTCATGTCCCATTTCAGGTATAGCCACGGCATTGTGTCAGTTGCCTGGGGCTCTATTTATTGCAAGTGTAACCTTGGAATAATTCCCCAAAGTTTGCTTCCACCTGACTCATAAAAAAGTAGCAAAAAGTAAGCGCAGAATTGTGAGAAAAAATGAAGAGGGCTTTGACACATATGGTTGTGGCAGGATTCCAACACATCCTCCTTTCAAAACATAAAACATAAATCATAGAGGAAAATGTCCCAGAGGGCACTTATCAACCTGAGAAATCAGTCCATCTTAACAATGACACCCAGCAGGTGTGGATCTGGCACTAATCCATGATGGCATAACTCATTTTTTTTACTAAAAGCACACTGACTTTCACTGATAATGAATCTCACTCACTTGCAGCCTTACACCAGGCTGTTTACTCTGAGCTGAGCATATTTACTCTTTAAGTTTCCCACGCTACATATGATGTAAACTTAATATGGCTGACATATGAATAAAGTGAAAGGGAACAGAGAGCAAATAGATAAAAGGTTGTGTCAGACACAGACATCTCTGAGGAGTACAATTAAATCTTCTGCCATCAGGAATCGGTGGGTGTCAAACTCCCACAAGTCCCAGCGGCAGATCTGTGAGTGTTTGACAAAGTCGTTAAAAAGAGCTCAGTCTGGACTTTCTCATTACAGAGGGGGTGGAGGGGTCAGGTCGACATTTAGATTGAAGCTAGGCAGAAACCATTAGGGCTGCTAGGAGATCCCACTAAACTCTATGTACTCCTGCGTACATGTTTGTGTATGTGGGTGGATGGGTGAGTTATCTTCTCATTACACTTTGGTGGGATATAAAAGTTTATCACACACACAGTTGGTCAGTGCCAACGTAGAATGGTGGGAAAGCAAAGAGTCATCTCTATCTCTTAGAAAAAAGGAAATCTACATTAAAGTAAGAAATATGGATGGCAGTCGAGAACCAGTTCCAAAAGGTCTGATGCATTGGAATTGTTTGCCTCTGAACATGTATATTCCTTTTATAGATACTGGCATTACAAATGTCATGTGTCTACACTGTTGGAAACAGTTTTTCAGAGTTGTGGCGGAGAGGAAGAAACAGTCCAAAGTGGCTTCATTTCATGAAGAAGGATGACAACAGTGCTGCTTGTAATGATCTGCACAACATGGACTTAAATTCCAGGAATGCCATGTATTTGACATTTGTCTGTTAACCGAGGGCAAATATCCTGTTATAATAACATTAGCTCCACGCAGGCAGGCTTAACAGATATTTTCTTTTACTACGAAAACCTAAATGAAAACCAATACTGTAAGAATATTCTCCTATTTGTGTTTTTCCACACAGAACGGGAATCAATAAAGAATCGGGCAGATAAGCAGAATCAATAATGGCATTGGTGTCCATAAAAAAGGATCGATTCCCTCATCAAGACAGTTTGTTACACTGGTGGTGAATAGTTTGTGTCAGGTTTAAAGGGCTACCCAAGACTAGCAGACGAACCAAAACTATAAAAACAGGTGAACTCCACCTGTGCGTTTGCAGAGCATCCTCCAGGGGCAGAAACACTGACTATAACTAATAAAAAGGCCCTGAACACCAATGCGTACAGTATATCTACCCAAGCCCAAAACACTCACATGCACAACTTGGCATAAAGAGCACAAAGCTGGATGACTCTTTCAGTCTTTTTCTTCCATCCAGGTTAGAATCTGATAAATCACCAAAAGAAGCCTTTAATGCACAATATCAGCTTTTCATCGCAGCGTTGAAGAGGTAAGGGAAATCTGATGATTTAATGTGGCTGAACCTTTAAGGAAAGTGGATGTTTTACTTTCTTCATCCCTCTAAAGACTGAAGGCTTACTTCTCAGAGCTCCATCCAATCACTGCAAACAGTTCAAGATGCAGCACAATGACAGGCCAAGAAGAAGAAGAAGAAGAAGAAGAAGAGCTGCAGGAATGGGCGGTGTGCTCTCACATCCTATTAACGATATGACACTCAGATATTGTCATGTATTGATATTAATTTGTCCACATGTGTGTCCTGAACCTCCATGGTTGAAAAGATCTTTTTTTTTTTCTCTAAGATTTGATTTTTTGGGGAAACATTTAATACATTTTACTCTTTAGTTAAGACGAGAAATGTCTCTTTGGAGAAGCTGCTAACAAAACATTGGCCTCTGAAATGTGACAAGGAGCCCCGACCAGACACTTCTTTATTTCACAAAACACAAAAGGTTGGCAACCACAGGATAAATCTTCAATTAACTGTATTACATAAATGTATTGAGCGTTTTTTGTATGTGTTACATAAAATATGTAACACATACAAAAACATGAAACTAGCAGGCTTAAGCTGTCATTAGAAATGTAACTGAGTAAAGTATGATAATTCCTTCCTGAAATGTAGTGGAGTGGAAGTATAAAGCAGCTTAAAATGATAATACTCAAGTACAAGTTCTTAGTTACTCCCCACCACAGTGACCCATGGAGGGAGTCTGCAACAACTCCACACAGGTTTGGAGTCCAAATGCACCAGAGAGACAGAGAGTTGAGATTCACTCAGTAAAAGAGGACACAATTATCTTGTCATGCATCGTCGGGTCGTGAGACTTGCCCCCAACTGAACATCTTAATAGTCTGCGAGGGAACCAGCGTGTGTGGTCTCATGCAGCACAGCTCTTAGGGGTGAGCAAGCAGCTGAAAGTTTGCTGATTTCAATATTAAAAATCCTTGCATTTCTTCTACATCTGATCTTTGTTACAATGTCTCCTACTACTACTTCTCCAATTGCTACTGCTCAATTATGTAATTATTTCCCACTTGCAGGTTGAGTGTAGGACTTAATACATTCAAAGTATAGGGAGTTTGTGTGCAGCACAATCTCTTCCCATACATAAGCGTCCCTCCCGTGTCATTGCTCGACCATCCATGTGCATCATTAACCCGTTTTTCTCGGTTCATTAAAGGCAGAGATACTTCACCCATGACCGCTGAAAGACAAAGCAACAATTTTCCGCGGATGAGTTCCATTAAACATGCATTTCCTGTCCTGTTGTATTGTGGCGTACCGCTCTAGTAGATAACACGCAGTAAACCGGCCTTTCAACTGTTGCCATTCAACCTAATTGCATTGAATATTTAACAGATGTCAACCAGTTTGCCACCTTAAAAAAAGGTCAAAGCACAATAAATCATGGTGATTTTTAAGTGCTGCAGCCTTTGTGCTGAACAAATATCATTAACTTCAACAAACTGGCTTTCACCACTAAACATCCCTATCTAACAAGCTATTTATCACAACAGTCGCTGATATTTAAATTGACTACTAAGCCTCCCTGGAATATATTTTACATATTATCTTTTTACATGTTTTTCCATTGTATTCTTTTTAAATGTATGCCTGTCCTTGAACATGAGCTACTTTCATCATCGGCCACATCTCTCCGAGGTTGACCAGTGAAAGAGCACGATGACACATCAGACTGATTCAGCCCACCCATGGGGCTCTGCTGCAGCAGACTGCAGCCTATAGTCTTGGCATCATTAAGACCCAGACTCAGATTATGTTGTGCACTAAAGTCCGTGCCTAGCAGATGTATCAGAATGGTAAGAGTAGTTAGCATCTTTTATTAGTTTCTGCTGTTTTGTTAGCTTGTAGGTGTCAGCTGTGTTTTCTCTCTGCACTGACAGTCTGCTCTACGCTGAAGGTTTGAGGTTTCTTGACAGCTTTTGCATGTTAGACAGCCATTGGTTTACGATTTGTGACCAACTAAAGCTTGCCGGGGATACGTTTGAATTTCAGATTTCAGGGAAGTGCACAGACATCTCCTCCTTCAGGAGAGGAAAGTGAAAACAGCTCTTTAGTGACAAACTTTGCACAGATACAAGTCAGTGTCAGACATTTTAGAGGCCATGAACAGAAGAAAAACACATATTTGAGAGCAGGGGGACTTTAGAAAGGGAAGCAACTGGTCCAACGGTTGCAGATGACAAAATCACTGATTTTTAATATGTAGAATTGAAACTGAAGAGTTATTGTTGCAGAACTTCCTTAGATGTAGACTGATTGTCTGATGCATGTTGCCTCCAACATTGCATTGGGGGATATTTATGCTGGGTAATGTCCAGTGTTGTACACTTTCATATTTTACCAGAGATAGTTTGTAGAATTCAGTTTTGGACATACTAAAAAATCTCACATACTGTTAAAGCATCCTTAATAACATGCTAGTATGTAATTTCATACGCATCCAATGGAGCAGTTCCTGAATATGTATTATACTTGATGACGTCACACATTTGAGTTTTAGCACTCTTGTTTTTGGATTTGGTTCAGTTGTTCATGATTACTAAAACTTTTTTTGGACGGCCTTGAACCATATGAATAACATGTATTTATTTTTTAAATGGGCGTAGTTCCCCTTTAAAAAGTTCTGACAGGTGACAGACGATCAGCTGGTGTTTGAAACAGGTGCAGATTCATGCATTTCACCAAGCAAGTTTGTCAGATTCTTTTAAACCTGCACAACACCAAACTGAGATGGAGTGATGGGGTAAAATAAGTAGCAAAAGTTATTTTCTCTCACCTTGTCAGCTGTCAACTGAAAAAAAAAAATGATCACAGCTCCAAGTTTCTCATAATCCCCCTCAAAGAGTTGCGTCTCGACGCTGTAACGTTAACTCCAGGCTTATTCTCAGCTGTCAGTCAAACCTGCGTTGAATCAAAAGGGCATGTACACCGAAATACACCAGTCACACTCTCTCTGTCACTGCTGCAGAGCTCTGTAGAGTAGAACAAGCTCAGACTTTTGGAGTAATATAGCCACAGCATCGTCATGTGACCATCACTAAACTCCAGCTGAAGTTTGCGCTGCAGCTGCTGGAGAGGAGAGATGGAGAAAGGGAGCTCCACCTGATGGGCGCCTGCGCCCTCTGTTGGCTAAAGATGGTAGATAACAGGATTATATATTTTTTAAACTGGTGTTTGTTTAGAATTTATTGACAAATAAACGAAACAAAAGGCTTTTAGTCTATACTTACACACCTAATTAGATGATGCCTTCATGGACCCCTGGAAAACTAACCAGTCTGGTCAAGCACACAAACAAGACCACAGGAGGCCTACACGTATTCCAGTCCATAATGTTCCGATCCAGTGACCTAATAAACCAACTAAACAATTTTAATGATTTAAAACAATTTAAATTAATAAGGGAAATCTTCAAGAGCAAAGTGGATTACTAGTTAGGCTACTTTGTGGTCATTTGATAAACTGTAATATCTTGTGATGTGCTCCATAACACTAGCGCATGATCCCAGGGGGCACTTTAGCGCGCGTTTTTCTACAATTGGGCCACGAGGGGTTGTAGCTTTTTAAAATCTTTTTTTGTATATTTCATGGTTTAAATACAAATTTAAGTATGCTAATGCACAAATACGTATCTCAGATGGGAGGTATATGTATAAATGTCAATAAATTTACAGGCAAAACAAGCAGCATGAGATTTTCATTCTTTTGTAATTCACATTTTTATACATTTAAAAAAAAAGTAGTGCCCAGATGTGGGAACAAAAATCTCTCTCTAACCACTTTTTCCTAATTCACCTTAAGGCCTGTTAGGATGGATCCTATATTGTTTCCTACGCCCTGTCCTGACCTAACCCGACTGGTCAGGTGGTTTGTTTCACAGAACTTTCAAAACATACGGGTTGGTGATTAAATTAATGAAATGAATGAATTCAGAGGCTGTGAAAGGTAAGTCCTGCCCTGCCTTGTGTCTTCATTGCATTATGCTAAGCCTAAGCTTACGCGCTCAAAACATGTCCCTGTAATGGAGTTATCACAAACTAGCAGATGCAGGATGGAGGAGCTTAGAGTAAAGAAATGCTACACTGTGCATATTTAAGATATTGTGGTCTCAATTTGATTAAATTATGTAAACATTATTTCACCTGGAGGATCCACTCAGAATCAACACTGCCTTTTACTTGGAGTCCTGTGTACAACGGCCTTTATTCAAAACAAACAATAAGACGATCAAAACACATATAAGAGTACAAAAAATGAAAACTAAAACTTGAAAGGAGCAAGAACAACACAAGCGCCATACAGGTACATAGGACGCTCAATATTTCTGACAGCACCTGAAGGCATCACGAGCAGCTGTGCAGCGGGAGTGCGGAATAAGGATGTGCGGAGCGCGCCCCCGCTTGGTGGGCGGAGCCTGGAAAAGCGAAGTAACATTTCCAACAGGTAACCTACAAAGGTGTCCACTTATACCCCGTCAGTATCAACAGGACAAGAGGTAAGTACAACTCTTCACTCATCAAACACCTTCATAAAGTGTGTACAGATGTTCAGGGACGGGCTCCCTGCACTCTGCTGTGGATGTTTGATGTTATTGAAAAGCAGCTGTTGATGGGTTATTGTAAAGCGCCTCTGTGTGCGGGCCGTCTCTTCTCTCATGCACACAGGGGCACACGCCTTAAATATTTTTACCAGTGTGAGTCTGGATTTAACGGAACAAGTACACACCTGTGGAAGCAGAGGAAAGGCGTTTAAGAGTAACGGCTTTAATTCTACAAGAACATCCACTTAGTTATGTGAACATGTACAACCACTCCTGCTGAGGTTTTACATCACGGCACCCAGCAATACTCTGTGTGTACAAAGTACAAAGTCACTCAAAGTAGTAATGCCACGGTGTGGAAATACTCTGTTACAAGTAAAAGCCCTGCATTCAAAATGTACAAAAGGTACTTCAAGTACAAAGAGTAAAAGTATTCAGTATACAGAACTGCCTGTTTCGCAATAATGTTATCAGATTATATTTATTATTATTTATTGATAAATAAATGTAAATATCTAATATTGTAACTGATAAAAGCGGGGCCAATTTTAAGTACTTTATAGACTGCTGTGCAGCTTAAACAATATATCCTATTGTATTTGTTGATCATAGTTTTGTTTTTAATCTGTAAAGTAACTAAAGGTACCAAATAAGTGTACTAGTGGAGTAAAAGCACAAAGCTTCATAAAATGGAATTACTCAAGTAAAGTACAAGTACGTCAAACTTTTACTCAAGTACAGTAATTAAAGTAAATCCTGTTTGAGATGAAGTGCTGCATTGTTGGCTGTATTAAATGTTGACCTACATACAAAGCACATCCTGAAAAAGGATAGATGTCCAGTGTTTGAAGAATGTTTTGCCATTGCTAAAAGGAGGTACAGGCTGTCATTGTTCCAATTATGTGCAGGAAATTGGCCTAAATCTTCTACCGTGGGGGGAGAGAACACTTCAAGGCCAGATTGCATCATGTCAAGTGGAGAAAAGCTGCAGATTAGAGAGCTGAAATATCCGTGAACTAGGCCATAGGCAAAGTTAGACCACTGAACAGTAAAAATGTTGAAGGCTGACGACATGAGGTAATTCTGCAAGACACCACAAGATGGTAGGCTCACACTTTGGGGTGCATGAAGGACGGCTGCAACCTGAAAGTCTAATGTTCTGCTCGAACATGTCTATTTTTGTTCATTGTCTGAAATGAGAATCACTTGAAGTCCGTTGTTGCTTTACGTTGTCTTTGTTCTGGCATTCTCTCGTAGGGCTTAAAGTTCTCAGGCACCATATACTTCATTCAATACACTGTGCACATTGAATCTTTTCAGGCTCACAATCTGTTTCTTTCTTTAGTCACAATGGTTTACATCCTCATTTTCCTAATTTTGGACTGCATTTTATGGAAGCAAATTTATGTGACTGCCTGAGTTTTAAACAAAAGCTCACATCGGGAAAGTTTAGCATCGTTATCTCATCTTTCTAGCTTCTAAATATGTTCACATTCCTCTAATGAGGTATCATATAAGCCATTGTTTTACTTTTGTAGTGAAACCCAGGTATCATATTGACATTACTACAGAAAAAAAACAGATTACACCCATTTCTGCAGAGTAGAAATTATGGGAAATGCAATATTGAAAGTCTGCTTGTAATCAAAGACCCGCCTCTGTCCCCTGGTGAGATGACAGGATATAAAATATTCAGGCACGGAAAGAAATATACACCCAGGAGACTTGGGAAATATTTTTGTAAAAGCATTTTTGAAGCTCCCACTATGATAATAATGCACTGCGTTCTGTTTACAACACACAACACACATTTCTTTCCTTTCTGCGACCTCGACTCTGCATCTTACTTACATTATGGTTTTCATTGTTGTATATCAAAAAAACTGCCAAGCAAAACCAACACTGAGAATGAACACACACTCACATCAGCTCGGCTTTCCTGAAGCTCAATAAAACAGTCAAACTAGAAGCAGAAGGTGGTAGCAAGATCAGATCATACGAGAAGTGTGGGGGAGAACAACTTCAGTGAGATTCATCACACTTAAAGGCCTACTTTTCTCATTTCAGTCCAGGTCTTTGTCATGGAAATGTGGGCATCATGTTCAGATGGACACCCAAAGAACGTTCACATCCGCCACAGAGACATCTGAACATGACGCCCACAGTTACAAGACACAGACCCTTTCATTTTCATGAAACGCATTACTTTTCCTCATCCTGTCTGTCTGAATATACCTGTATACACCCTCTGCCTGAAACACTCTGGTTTAGTGCATGTCTGCTCTGATATTGGTCAGTGTTTCCGGTCGTCTGCATCTAAGCCCTTTGCGTCTCTATCATTGCAGCCAGGGAATGACTGAAACTATTCTACTATTCTACGTACAATATACAAATCTATTTATATATATACATAAATATATACTTATTATATTATATATATTATATATGTATGTGTGTGTGTATATATATATATATAAATATATTTATATACAGTGCCTATAGAAAGGCATCATAGCCTTTTGAAATAGTCACGTTTTTGTTTTACAGCCTGAAATGATAATACATAAAAAATATATATTTTTACAGAGTGATTTAACATTCAAGTGAATTTGAAATGAGAAAGTGATTGATTATATCGGAGAATGTTTATAATGGTTATTCTAACAGGCGTGAACTTTTCCAACCCTGCTATCCTAGTTTTAAATTTTTTATTAATTTTCAGAAATTTTGAAAAAAAAAATTCACTTTAATGTTGTAATGTTGATGTGTATATTTTTTTATGTATTATCATTTCAGGCTGTAAAACAAAAAAGTGACCATTTCAAAAGGGTACGATGCCTTTCTATAGGCATTGTATGTGTATATATATAGATGTCGGTCATTTAAAGGCACAGTTTCTGAATATTGGCTGTGTGCATTTTTGTCTTTTGAGTGTTTAAATACTTTCACAGTATTTATGTAGCACCTAAACCTGCTTTAAATAAAAAAGACATGAAAATCTCACTTTTTTCTACAGTAAATGTGACCTTTTAAAGCACTTCAGTTCAACTCTTGAATGTGTTTAATAGGCCATAGATTTAAACACATTTGGATAAAGTTGTGAACATAAATTGGAGCAATGTATAGTAGGCTGGGCAGAATCACACTTTTCAGTAAGTTTCCCACCATGTTACTGTATATTACTTTTGTTTACAAGTCCTGGTTTAATGGTATCTGAGCTGCCTGAACACAAAGGAAATGGTTCAGAGAAAATAAGATGAGCTGTTAACACCGTCACTGCAGATATAGACCCAGTTTGTCATATAGTTTTGGAAACGGTGGCATAATAACAACATTATAGACGATAGAGATTTACCCTCAGCTCGCCCCGAGTCTGAAGGTAAGTTTCCTCTGTGTCTTTGTCCCCTTTATAAAGGTCCTCGCTCTCTGTATGTCAATTACTCCACTGGGACCTTGTTACTTCCCCAGCCAATCACGCATCCCCCTTAATTAACACAGAAAATTACATCCCTATATTTATACCCCAATAACCAGACTGGCCCGCTGAAAAGGTCACATCAACACTTTAGCAGTTTTCGCCCTATAGCAGTGTAGCCCAGGAGGATATGGCCGGGAGGAGAGCCAAAAGAACCGGAGGCGTAGAAGAAACTTTTTGACCTCCGAGCGTCAGAGTGGGTGGGTTTCACCTTGCTGTTATTTTCAGCTCCAAAGAATCCCTCCTCAACCATGTATCTGTCGTCATGTTCAGGAGGTTGTTGAAATAATCACTGAGAAATAGGCTTGTCCTGAGGAAGAAGGTGACAACGCATGAGAAGGAAATGTAATTCAAAAGCGTCAAATATCAAGAGAAAAAGACATCTCCTCAGTTTTGAGGGTCTGTACCACAGGCAGCAGCGTCCACAGCTAATGTGCCCCGGGCGAACCTGCTCATGAGCTGCTGCACAGGGACGTCTGCACACTCACAGTCTGGATTTCTCTGCTCAAAATCTGGTCAGGTGAACTTTAATAATCACAGCAGCACTTTTCATGTTTATTATCGCCACGGTGCAGACGGCCGTCAGTGAAAGAACTATAAATGGGGAGATTTCCTGCTTAATTGTGTTTTATATTATTGTGAATTCAGCACATTTGGATTTTGTAGTGTTGCTGGGTAAAAACAAGCAGACAACAAATTTAAAGGAGCTTTTTCTGTATTTCCTGGCGTTTAAGCCTCCTGCACAAAACTCATGATGCCTTGAAATAATATTAAATATTAAAGGAATATCCCAGTTTATTTAAACTTGGGCTTATCGTCGTATAATTTACCATTCATTCTATTGATCATCATGGTATTTATTTACCAAACTTAAGTTAGACAGGGCCATCACTAAAAGAAATCTGGGTAAATTGTTGCTTATATACAACCTGTCTTATTGTCTGAATGTTCAAGTTTCTTGTGTTGATCTAAACCCTTTTATTTGCAGTTAAAGTACAGTTAATTATAATTTAAACCATTTCATTTGGAGGTAAAACTAAAAGAAACCGCACATAAAATGTGAGTAATAATCACAACTGCTGCAAGAACAATAAGTTGAATCAGAAAGTCAGTCTATTATCTATATTCGATGTTTGCAAAAGACAGTTTAGGTAATAACTTTACTTCTTGCCTTCATTTTTTTTCCTCTTCCAAATAGCTTCCGACTTGCCAACATGAGCGTTGCAGGGAAGTAGAATGACTCTTTTACAACTTTAGACCTGATGAGTAAGAATTTCCAAGGCACACTTGGAGTTTGATGAACTACTAAATACTAATTCAATATTTAAGATATTTCTCCCCAGATCAATGCTTCTGTGTTCTTAACGTTTCTGGATTTGCCTTCTTCCCAGGGTGTTGCTGCTGATGTGACGGCAGAGTGATGGGCCTGTCGAAGCGAGTGTCACTGTGGTCGGTGGAAGAAGTGTTGGAGTGGTTGCAGGATCATTACCCGACCTACATGGGCACGCTGCAGAAAGCCATAATTAAGCATGCTATATCAGGTGCAACTCGTGCCTTAAATTCAACCTGAATGTTAGATGAAAAGATCCATATGTCAAGAGGATGGTTTTCAGCCTTTTTTAAGATGGCATTTGTTAAATAAGATTTTTTTTTTACTGTAATGCTGACAGCCACTTTGTGAATGAATGAATGAATGAATGAATGAATGAATACTCACACATGCACACCGCTCCTCCAGGTCGGGCATTGCTGAGATTAAAGGATCATCACCTGGAGCTTCTCGGTGTGGAGGCTGAGGAGCAGCAGCAGGAAATCTTGCAGGACCTCCTCCTCCTGAGAGTTCAAGAGGAAATCAATGAACTCAATGACATCTGCTCCGGTGAGAATACCAAATGACTCTATCTGCAAAACTCAAAAAATAGTCATGGAAGGAGCTGTTGTTGTTAGTTTTCCTTTGGTGGTGGTGGGAACAGCATTCCTCTGTAATATGCACAGGAAATCAGAATCAGAATCAGAATCAGAATACTTTATTGATCCCCGGGGGGAAATTCTTTCGTTCCAATGCTCCGTGCACAGTAGAAACAAGCCATAAAGATGAATAAGTAGAAATAAAATAAAGTAAAGTAAAAAGGAGAAAAGTTGAAAACAAAGTAAAAGTAAGCAGGAGCGACTAGAACAGGCTGCATACACCGCGGCGCATGCGCGTATATGGATAAACTGGACATCTCACAGCTACAACTACAGTACATATTTATTTTCAATCTAACTTAGTTATATGCTATAAACATGTTGGATGTTGCATTCTGTTTAAATGTTACCACCAAATAGACAAGCCTCAGAATTAACATTTTGATTCTTATGTATTTGCGAGAGAGAAACCAGCTGCTAACTTATAGTTTATTTGTTCTCTCTTTTGCTCCGCAGAGTGTTTTTCTCCGTAGAGAGAAATTAATATCTTCCGGAGACATGCGGATAAGCGGTTGAAGATGAGTGAGTGAGTGAGTGAGTGAGAGGAGACATGCAGCTTTTTATTTTTTTATTTCCCAGCCTTCCATTCATTCCTCCAACTGAAGGAGGGAGAACAGTGGGAGTGATGGGAACAACAAGAGCAGGTGAAAGAGAAAGAAGAATCGATGAGGAATGAAGAGAGCAAGAAACCCATTTCCTGAAATCTGACCCGTGCAGATGGATGAGATTCATTTCTGTCTGAGTGTCTTTTTCTGAGCCCCGCTGTCCATTAGTCTCTGTCGTCTGTCTTTCTCTACAGAGGGTTTGCATCCCGTCAGTGTTTTCTGGAATATTTTTAGCTACGTTAAACCACTTCGGTCAAGACTTGAATATCTCAGCAGCTTCTGGATATATGATGTAATGAAACTTTGTACAGATATTCATGTTCCCCAGAGGATAAACCATACTGACTTTTCCTGTAGCACCACCATGAGGTTCACATTTGAGGTTCTATGTGAAATATATACATGTATATATCTCAACAATCCTTCCATCCTTCTGTCTTATCAAAACATAATTTATTTCATAAGAAAAGGAGCATTAAAATATCCAATACAATTCCATCAATACCCCTTCTTTTTAATTTTTTTTTACTAAGGATAAAACCTTCGTGGTTGTTGATGAGCAAATTATGCTTTGCTAACATTTCTCACCAAATACATCATGACAGAGTGTCACTAATTGGATGACACGTAGCAATTAAACAAAGTCTAAATCTGCATGGAAAAACATCTATTCAATTACCGGCATGTGATGATTTGTCTAGTAAAATCAAAACAAGGCCTGCAGGAGACAGGGAAATTACAGGAGGATGCAGAAAGACAGAGACATCCAAAAGTCACAGTAACTTCCTCCTGCTGTTCGCTTCTATCTCTCTCTCTCTCACACGCTGACTGAAATTCATTTGAAAATCCAGCTGTTGCTTTAAAGCTCCTCTAAACCCTCCTTGTATTCTGATGCATACTGGTTTAATGTGATTAATCCTGTTTTAACTGGCTGCAGCTGATTTTGAGATTTATAACTTGTGGTCCTAAAGTTTCAGACTTTAAAAAATAATAATGCTTTATATTCTTTATTTATGATGTTGCCCTCCTTTTAATGTGTATTCTAGGCATCAGTGTCGCTCCACATTTGTATTACACACAATAAAAGGTCGTGTCTATTTCTGATCTTTTCTTCATGGCAATCTTGCTGTATGGTTAGTTGAATTAAAAAAGCTGCTTTGGAAACTCACTCCTGCCTCGTGTGTGTCATCTTTATGCTTTTACAGCTACAGTCTTGAGTTCCTCAAACTTTGATCCTGTTTAGTTTGAGACAGACCACTGTAAAAGATCTAGGGACTTACTAAAGGTCATAATAATAAAAAGAAACCTTGTTAATGCATACTTGCAGCCCAAATCAACATGTCATAGACTCCAAAGATAGCAAGTGTAGCAGTGATGAACAGTGCCATAAAAATCCAACGACACTACATCTGCGGCATCAGTCATGTCAGTCTGATCGTAATCCATGAAGTTCACACTTTCAGTCTGACGCTTTTAAGAGCTGTAGCTTCCACACGTTTAAACAGAAACGACTTTTCGTTGACACAAATGGAGACAAACACACCCTCCTAATCTGATGTTCAATGCCGCTGCTGCTCCCCGTCTGTTTATTTGATTGTTTTTGTTTTATTTTTATTCTTGCCTTGTCTTTTAATCTACTTCTTTAATCTTTTTATTTCATTCTTTTTTTTAACTACTTTTACTTTTCTGAAACCTTTTTTGAAATCTTTTATTCCATCACTTTATTATCTCACGTGCGTTAGTCTCTAAATCTTAATTTTGCAATTTGTTTTAATGTTTTTAATGGTCTACAACTCTTCTGTAATATTCTGTCTTGTCGGTCATCTGTAAAGCACTTTCAATTGCACTAATCTGTATGAAATGTGTTCAAATGAAGTTCAATGTTTGGATCTCCACTTGAATATTGTTCAGCTGCACATGATGACCTGCTTGTGAGAAACAAAGGAACACAAAGTGTATAGTACAGTTTGTATATAATTACAAACAAAGAGGAAGAGACGTGGTGCTGTTAGGACAAGAAACAACATGCGGTTGAAAACCAGGTGTGTATGAGCGAGAGTCTGAGTGCATGTTTACAATGATACACATGTTTCCAGAAAACCAGACCTCCTATCAAGTGACCTTTCCTCTCTTTTTTATACCTGATTGTGTGTGTGTGTGTTTATGTGTGAGTGTCTGAGTGTGATTAATACCCCAGGAGGCGGTGTGACATTTGATTTGGTGGGGCGTGGCTGGGAAGCGCTCGCTCAGCACAAACGTAAATCCACCTCACGGATAAAGTGAAGGGGGAGTGATGAAATACACCACTGGCCCTGACGACAGAGCCGAAAGGAAAACTCAGACACACAAATGCAAATTCAGCTTATTTCAAGATAGGACCTTTAAAAAAAAAAAAAAAATCACACCAACAGAGTGGGTTGTACATAAGGTTACATCTCCTGACGCTGTGCTTTAATGCATGTGTGCATTTTTCAAAAAAGCAACTCATGTTAAAAAAAAAAATTAATCAAATGAGTTAAATACACCATATGACAAAGCTAAATGGACACGTAAACATTATGTGCTTGTTGAGCATCTTATTTAAAAAAACATGTCATTAATCTACTCTTTTGTAAAAGCTTTCCACCAGATTTTGGCACCGGGCTAAATGGATTCGCTCTCATTCACCTCCAAGAGTATTAGTGAGTTTGGGAACTGATGGTGAACCTTTCACGATCACATCTTCCTTCAGTGAGGAAAGAGATAGAGCCGTGTGGCATTGTAGAAATATGCAGCTTGGACCGGGAAATAGTACTTTGGGATTAGTTCACAACTTAAAGACTGGATAGATCCACCCTCAATTCCGTTATCCATATATTCATATTGGAAAGACACTATTGGCTATAATTGTATTCAACATGACTTTATTTGCATTAGACTCAGTCTTGACTTTGTCTTGACTTCTTTTGGACTTGGTCTTGACACAGACTTGACTGGACCTGGTCTGGGTCAGTTAACTAAAACATATCTGTTGATAGTGAGTCACACACCAGCAGTGTGGTTACGCTGACTTAATTTATTCTACATGACAAGCTCCTTGGCCCTGTTTTTTTTTCAAAGAGACACAGATTGAGGGATAAATCTTTCTTTCATTGTTCCATACAACCAGGCCAACACCGCAGCTGGGATAGCGAACAGGCGTCCCACATTGAAAGTCAGCTGCGGCCTCTTCCTCCTCCCCCTCAGTCCTTCAGTGTCTGCCAGCCACAGCAGGCCTGTGTCACTTTCTTGTGATTTATTCATAGCTGCACCAGGGAAAGAAAGATCAATAGTTTCTGAAAGAAAAATGAGTTAGCGTCAGGAGGAAAAAGAGAGAAGTTCAGTGTAAGTTCAGAGGAGATGTGAAAGTTTAGGAGGCCATGCCAGGGATCTTTTGCTCACTTTACTTTGCAGCGTTGCGCTTTTGCCTAACTGTACTAAAGTAACATTAGCAGTTCTACTTATGACTCCCTGGGGGCAGTCATTTGTCACGTTATGTTTCTGCTACACCTTGAAAATTGTCTGTTGGCATTACTTTGAAATATCAGATGGCTTCCTCCTCTGTGAAAACTGCTGGTGGTGACATAGAGGGTGATCTATTTACATTCCTGGCACGCTAGTTTGAAAACATCAGCTAACAGGCCAAGCAGCTAACATTAGTGGACAGCTGCTGACAGACCGGGCTACGCAACAGGGTGCAAAGATAACACTGGCATGGCTAACATTACATCATGTTGGCTTAATGGCAAAAACAGAAAAATTCTACTGTTAATCTTTTTTGGGAGCTTTTGTAAATGATTTTGAGATGTTTACAAAGATTTTGCTTCGCCCATATTTTGTGGGATATTTTATTCAAATTTTCTAATATCTGGCTGACATTAACAGTTTTTTCCAACTCACACTATAGGCTATGGCATGAACGCAGCAAAACTACCAGCAAACTTTCAGCCAACATGACACAAAGCTAACAAAGGCAGGGCTAAGCTACCAACAGCCCAAAGTAAGCTTACATGGCGGACAGTTGTTTGGTCTGAGCTAATGTCAAATGTCAGAAAATAGGGCACAAAGCTTACATAACACTAGAGGTACTAACCTACTGGAAATCTTGTGTCATCCAACAAAACATGAATCTAACATCAAATAAACAAAGAGGCACATTAAGCTAATCTAACATTACAGGGGCTAAGCTACTGTGGTACAGGGGGGAATGTATCGATATCCTCTTAATATGAGTGACTTTATTAGGTGCACCTGTCCAACTGCTCATTAATGCAGCCAATCACATGGCAGCAACTCAATTCATTTAGGCATGTAGACATGGTGAAGAGGATCTGCTGCAGTCCAAACCGAGCATCAGAACGGGGAAGAAAGGTGATTTAACTGACTTAGAACGTGGCATGGCTGTTGGTGCCAGACGGGCTGCTCTGAGTATTTCAGAAACTGCTGATCTACTGGGATTTTCACGCACAACCATCTCTAGGGTTTACAGAGAATGCTCCCAAAAAGAGAAAAGATCCAGGAGAGCATCTGTGAACGCACAACACAACCTACTTTCTCGCAGATAGGGAACAGCAGCAGAACACAACACTGACTAACACAACGATATTAAGCACCAGGTATGCCTAATAAAGTGGCCGGTGAGTCCACTGACCTTTAGACTGAGCTAGTTGTTCCTACAATTGAGCCCCTATATTTTGAAAGTATTTTTATTCAAACTATTTTTCATAAAAATAGATCTCTAATCATTGGTAGCTTATATAGGCCACAGGCATGATCTCATTAACTCCCTCTATAGTAACAATGAACTTTAGTTTAGTGTGTATGGAAAATTAGATGACTTAAATTGCCTCCTAAATTATTTAAAATCCGACAATATAAGAAACTTAATGTTGATTTATTTAATAATGATCTGGTTAACATAAATAGGGATAGAAACCAACTTATACCCTATGTCTATGATGCCTGGGATTTCTTTCACAAAGAACTTATTGAAGTTGTTGACAAACATGCATTTGGAGGACTGAAAAGTCAAGGGTAAACACCTGCGCTGGATTAATTCTGAGCTCATTAGCCTTTTTCAGACAGAGATAAAGCTTTGAAAACTTTTCGTTGCAGAAGAGCTAATACTCACTGGGAAGTGAGGAAGAATTCCTTTATTAATCCCGCAAGGGGAAATTCAAATTCAATTTATTCAGGTTACACACACACAGGCCCAAAATACACACACATGCACAAACAGGACCTATATACATGCAATTAATGGAGAGATGTCAGAGCGAGGGGGCTGCCAAATGGGTCGGTGCCCCAAGCAGTTGGGGGTTCGGTGCCTTGCTCAATAGCAACTGGGCAGTTCCCAGGAGATGAACTGGCACCTCTTCAGGCACTGGAGATAAAGAATCTATGACTGCTAAACTTACAATTGATAAAATAAGAGCTGATAACACCATAACTCATGATCCATTGACTAATGCCCAAATATTCAATCATCATTTCACGTGCACCCCGAGCAATATTTCAGCCTGTTCCAGTTCATTTCATTTAGTAGCATTTCTCCACTTAAATTCCAGAAGGCCATTAATGACTCAAAAATAAATATTAGTACAGGACTTGATGGTTTAGAGATCTGATTTATCAAACTGTCCTCCCATGTCCTAATGTATCTACTTGCTGATTTATTTAACCTCCACCTGTGAGTTAACAGCTATCTGGAAATGTGCACGCACCACTCCACTCCATAAAGGGGGGATCAACTTGACCGAAACACTTATGGACCGATTTGAATTATCTGTTCCATCGCCAAGTATTTAAAAAGTTAATTAACAATCAACTCTCCCATCATCTCACTATTAACAATTTACTTTCACCATTCCAGTCTGGCTTTAGAGCCAATTATTCAACTACAACAGCTCTGCTAAAGTTTACTAATGATGTGTTCTCTGCCGCAGATAATGGTAAACTCACTGGTGCTACTGTATATTCATTGACCTAACAAAAGCCTTTGACTTTGTTGTATTTTGACTTTACAGTATTGGCCTCTTCATATTGGCCGTTCAGTGGTTAACACATACCTACACAATAGAAAACAGTGTGTTGTCATAAATGGGTCTCAATCTGGGATCCACTCTGAGCCAGTTCCTTTTTTTTTCTATTTTTGTTAATGATTTACCATCAAGTCTTGTTAACTGTCGGGTTTCAACCTTATTCACATCCCAGCCCGACTTACCACAAACACAAGCCCTTCAGTCTGATTTTACAGTTGTGAAGAAATGGCTATCATGTTATACGCCTCTTCTCAACAAATCCAAATCCTATAATATGATATATGGTGTATGATATATGATATTTGGGAAGAGGCAAAAGCTGAAATCTAAACGGGATTCTTTTGAAGTTAACTGCATTGATGGCACACCTCTGCATGAAGTTGAAAGTTTTAAATACATAGGTGTTTGGCTTGACTCTCAACTCACATTTAAAATTCACATAGATCATGTTTTAAGCAAAGTCCATTTTGGTCTCACCTCATTATACCGCTCCCGTAATTGTTTTACATGTGCCCGGAAGAGACTTGTAAATCAACTGGTACTTCTAATTATGGACTACAGTGATGTATCAAAATGCTCACAGATCAGACCTTGTTCAACTTAACACAGCCTACAATAGACTGTAGATTTGTTCTTGTTCTTGGATGCCCTTTTTTCACCCATCACTGCACAATGTACTGTATACTAGACTCAACTGACCATCACTAAAGGTAATCAAGCATTTACACTGGTATTTACTGATATAAATGTATAAGTAAATATATGTATATGTGTATATAGCAGTTTCTGATACCTTACACATCAAAATCATAACATCAGACATTCTAACCAACTTTATTTTTTGTTCCCCTTGCTAAAAAAATCAATTGGCAGAAGAGCTTTAATGTTTAAGGCCCCAGCAGACTGGAATAATTTACCTGCTAATATCAGGTTTCCTCTCTGTATCTTTTTAAGAGGATCTTGTCTTCTCACTTTGTGATGGCCTGCTCCTGTGTTCAATTCATTCTTATATGTGCATGAGCAGGGTGTTTTGTTAAATGGACTGAAATGGAAATTAACTTTTTTATTTGCTGTTGATTTAGTTGGAATAACTCAATGTTTTTCATGATAATCTTTGTTTTGTTTTGTGTTTGTTTTTAGTATTTTTTATGTTTGTTTGCTTTTTTTGTGCTGGTTTTGTTTTTGTTTGTTTGCTTGTGTTGGTCGATTCTTTGCTGTGTATTATGTGATGTATGTCTGGACCCCTCGAAAACAAGATGGTGCAACTCAAGGGGCTTATCCAAATAAATAAATACATTTTGAAAAAAAAAAATTTACACGGTGAAACCATCTGTGGGCGGCACGGTGTTGTGGTGGTTAGCGCTGTCGCAAGAGGGTTCCTGGTTCGAATCCGGACTTGGGCCCTTCTGTGTGGAGTTTGCATGTTCTCCCTGTATCTGTGTGGGTTTTCTCCGGGTTCTCCGGTTTCCTCCCACAGTCCAAAGACATGCACCTGTTAATTGTTAACTCTAAATTGTCCATAGGTGTGAATGGTTGTCTGTCTCTGTTCGTTTCTATGTGCCCTGCTATAGACTGGTGTCCGGTCCAGAGTGTACCCCACCTCACGCCCGATGTCAGCTGGGATCGGCTCCAGCCCCCCCGCGCCCCCGATAGGGACAAGCGGTTGAAGATGAATGGATGAAACCATCTGTATAGATTAGAAAATTATAGGCTATAGTTAATTTATTAATTTCACCAAACCAAATGGGTGGTTCATTTATTTTTTTGCATATTGAGGAACATCTGTACTACACACACAGAGACATTATTGTACACCAGTCACAATGCATATTAGTTACATCTTTCATTCTGAAGTTATTCTTCAAAATAAAGCAGTAACATTATTGTTTTATTCCCATGTGAGAAAACTTTTCCAAAAGCATATTGATTTACTGCTGCTCTGCTTAGATCTAGCAGAGAAGCATTTGCAACACCATATCTAGTTTTACAAGTCGCACACTCCACTGTGTGCCTTTCAACAATAAGCGTGCTCACATTTGTGCACATCCACACCTCCTGCTGCGTGTGTAAAATTGCCTGTGCATGCAAGCATTTTACAATACGAGTGAAACTGTCACTTGAGAGCAACCAAACACCACATCACAATTATTAAAATTTCTTTGAGTCTGTGCTTGTTTAAAAATCATTTCTAGCCGCCTGCAGCTGCCTGTAGGTAACCAACTGTAGAGCTACAATATATGAAACAAGGTGTATGACAAATATCTGCTTTCAAACATTTGTTTATCTGCTTTTGCTCAGTCAAGATGCAGAACGAGAGGTGGTGGAGTGAGTTTAGTTTCAGCTCCCGCAGCAGTCCGACCTGCTTTAGAGTTCTTGAAAAAAACATTGAATTTCTAACCTGCTCTGAGAGTGAGGCTTGAGGTGAGCGGACCGGCACATGGAGGAGGTCAAGAGAGACGGCCGCAACTATCTCAAACTTGTTTCTATTTTTGAAATAGTTCTGTAAGTCTGTACATTTTGGCAAAACTCTGGTTTCTGTGTATCCATATAGATGTAAAATGGAGCATGTGAGAAACAATGTCAATTCTTGCATGTTGTTTTGTGTAATGATCACGCACCTGCATTCCTGCGCTGACAGTAATATTTGTAAAACTATTTCTTTTTTCAAATGTAGTGAAAAAATAACAGAAATGTTTTTAAAAATATCCCTATACAAGACAAGGCCTTAGAAAAAACATTTAACCATTTATAAAAGAAATGCTGAAGTTATATCAGTATATTTGTCAGTTCCGTGTCCCTTGAATGAACAATGAAATTACAAAATAATAAATACAATATACTTTTTTCACTACTGGGAATGATGATGAGACTATATGTAAGGACATTTATAAGTAATACGTTGACGGTGGCTTTCATAAGGGTATCATACAAACATCTCTTTAGTTGTTGTTGTTAAAAGTTACTCTCAATTTCCCTCCTTTATTTATTTCATGCATTTTTATTTCAAGTCTGCCACTGGATGCTACTTAATTCTTCTTCCATTCTATGCCTCTATGGTCTAAAATTTTTGCTGACAGTCGATGTTTCCAGCTTCACTCAAACTAGATTTAGCACTCAAATTACAGTGGCGAGAGAGACATCCAGCAGCCTGGAGCTTTTACCTCCTGAGACTCTTCATTTCAGCAGTGATCAATGTGGCGTAGCCGGCAAACTGTCCACACATTCCGTCAAACCATCCCTCCAGGTGAGAACGAATATGTATGGATACAAAAATAGGTAAAGGCAGGAGGAGCAGTGGGAATTATGTGTTGACAATGATGGATACAAATGGTTGTTAATTACAGCCCTCAAGCCTTAATCTATATATGTTCTCTGTATTGTTGATTTTCAGACAGTTTTCAGTTATTTGATGCAAATTTTTGGCATAGGGTTTGGTGAACTGGAGTAGGAGTAAATAGAGGGAAAGAAAAAAAACCAAAAGAGACGGGGAGAGGGATAATAGAGACAGCTGAATAAAAGCAGATTCAGTGCTCCTGCTGAGTTTATTAGCAGAGTGCACCTGTTCGCAGACCAGAGCAGGTGCCTCCAGTAGACAAGGCCAGACTGAACATAAATGCGTGTTTGTTTTATTTTTTTTTGTGTGTTTGCGTTTGTGTGTGTGCACCCGTCCAATCACTATGACCGTCTGCTATCAAACACACCCATTTGTCAAGACAAACGAGTGACACAGGAAGGAAGGCGAAAGCTGCAGCCAAAAAAAAGAGAGAAAAAAACCCCAACACAGTGTACTTTATAACCTGGAAGTGGGAAAATTAGTTTTGTCAACGAATGGCCCATCTATTTCCTCTCACATCAACAGACTCAAGGCACTTGATTGATCTTCTCTGGATTGGAGGCAATGGAGTGAAAAAGAGAGAGAAAGGGATGGAGGAGGAGAGGATGGGCTCCTGCTGCCTTTAACTTTTGTGGGGAAAAGCATCACAGCCGAAATGTTTCACTGACTGCAGAGTGAAGATCGGATCAGAAATATTACAATTCAGTATATCTTTAACCACTTTAAACAAGTCGACAAGCTCTCTTGTCTCGATGGCAGATGGTGACGCTTTCCATCCAATAAACTGTATTTTCATTGCATTGCCATATTTGAACTTTTTTTAAGTGCCACGAACACTGAAGAACACAGTTCAGTTTGCGCCTGCCTGTGTGCTGACTCTCCTGGGCAATGTGTGTATAAACAAATCTTATGACTCAGCCTGAAAATGTAAGAAAAAAAAAATCTTATTGTAGACAAAATATTTTATGAGCGACCCTCCATATATCTCTCTGGCTGAGGAGCAAAGACTGTAGGCTATGACCATTTAAGGCAAAGATTAAACAAACACACAATCTACTGCTTATCTCAATGAAACAACTTATATATGCATAACACTAGTGGGTGGACACAAAATGGCAAAAATAAAAATTCTGAAAACACATTACTACATTAAGATGGTGTTTCCTGCCTAAGGCCAATATTTAAAACAGCTAAATATCGGACAGAAGTCTTGTTAGTTCAATCTCATCGCAGCAATCAGTGGATTCATTTGTGTAAGCGAAGATTATTTGTGCAATGCTTCCAGGTCCAGTTTAACTACAACTAAATTTTAACGTTGACCAAACCCTCTGCTCAGTTATAACCTGGCTGTGCTGAATGAGAAGCAGCAGCAAAGAGAGCTTTTCATTAACAATTTTTCCCACCATGCATAAAGTGTATCGGCCTCCTATGTACAGCATTAGTAAAGAAGTCCCCTCTCTGCATGAAACCTTTTCATTTGATCATGGACCTGAGCGTTTCACCTTCTGAAAGCTCCAGAAATTCACCAGACATTTCTCCTTCAGAAGTATTTTCTTGTAACAAAGTTGGTTGATAGAGAGAAAGTAGGTGAAATGAGAGTGAACATTAGGAGGAAGCCAATTATGTGGGGTTTTATTTAAATGGGAGTTTAAGTTGCAGAACTTATGCTCATTTTTTTAAAGATGAATGTATAGTTGGAGGGGCTGAGAGTGGAGATGTATTGAATTTATGTTTACTTCCTCTAAACAGCCACGCTGGCTTTCCATCGCTTGAACTGATCAATCATTTTTTTGGTTGCATGTGCACTATGAATTATGTCAAAGCTAACAACATGTGATGCGTGCATTCACTGAAATCAGTGACAGTAAAGCAGCTGGTTTAAATAATTTTACTTTCTTGCCTTGTCTTATTGCTTTTCAGCTTCTGTTTCCTTAGCCTGCACCTGCCTGCATGGTTACATATACTTTCAACGTGGCAATAAATCATTGAACTCTACCACTCTGCCTGCGTTGTCTCCGTCATGCCAGTCCTGCATTTTCTGAGTTCAACTGTTCAGCCCACTTCCATGGATCATCCTGCATATCATAATAACACAGAAACATCAAGGATTTAAGATCATAAAATCAGAGGAATAAAGCGCACATGGTTTATTTTTCCATCATTTATTACATTTTTTTAAATGATGCGGCTTTGATAAAAAATAGTAAACTGATTATTTTACTTCTCCAGTCCACAGAGCTCGGTCTGTTCGATGTTCCTGTCTGTTATAGGGAAGGTTTTCGTTGCCACCGTACTCTACGGGGGAATTGTTGGGTCTATGTTAATCATAAATAAGTGTGGTCTATACCTGCTCTGTAAAGTGTCCTGAGAAAACTTTTTGTTATGTTATACAAAACCATTTTAGAACGTTGCAGGTAAACGTTGCAGCGGTGTAAACTGGCCTGTCTCGTTTCAACTCAAACTTGCTGATGTTGTTGCCTGCGACTCAGCTCGTCGTTTGCCAGCAGCTGGCACGTCACCTGTTTCAACAGCACATCAGCTCATAGCCACGTCTCCTACAAGTCACTTACAAACAGTCAGTTGGTCCAAATGCCAGTTTTGGACGGATGCTTGAGGGCTTGAGAGAGTCAAAGCAGTGAATCAGGGAAATAAAAAGTTATTTTTACAACAGAAATACAGAGAGTCATTGCTATGGAAGTGACACACCATCTCTTCTCTTCTCATTGGTGTGGACTGGCAGGATTCAGAGCGTTGCAGACCTCCACATTGCAAGTAGTTGCAAGTTTCAACTCGTCTCATCACAAATCTTTGGTCTGAACTGGGTTTAAGGGAATGGCCATGATTTGTGTTCACATGAAGAGTTGCACCGTCTTGCTTCCAATCCATGGTCTCTGGTTAATACTTTTTCCATCCCTGTCAAATACTTTAGTTACAATTTCAATGTAGCCTGTGTGTGTGTGTGTGTGTGTGTGTGTGTGTGTGTGTGTGTGTGTGTGTGTGTGTGTGCGTGTAATGTGAAATATAAGTGGTGTGGATTCAGGTGTCATACTGATCAAGATAATCACATATTACAGTCAACATCAACGTAATGATGCATGCGCTCCTGCCTCTCCTCAGCACACTACAGTAAATTATCCTTCTACACATACTCACTTGAGAATGCATGAAAACGTCACTCATTTGGCTTCACATAAATACTTTACTCTGGTTAGTCACTGAGGCATTCCTCTGACTATAAATCAAAACTTGTTTGTGTGTGTGTGTGTGTGTGTGTGTGTGTGTGTGTGTGTGTGTGTGTGTGTGTGTGTGTGTGTCTGTGTGTGTGTGTGTGTGTCTGTGTGTGTGTGTCTGCACTAAATGCCTACATACAGTATGTATTGCGTGTGTGTTTGTGAGCAGGCTTTTAAAACAGAATATTAAAACATTAAAGTTGACAGAATGACAGAGTGTATTGCACAGGGTTGTTGTGGATAATTGAAATGCCAAAACATCAAGATGGCTGCTTCATTTTAACATGAATTTACAGCTTCCATCACAAGCCATTAATGTTGAAAATATTTTATGAGGAAGCCGTGAGGGGATTCATTTATCCGAGCGAATATTCCCAACGTTGACAGAAACAGGGTCTCGCTGCTTTTACTCAGACACGCATCGATAGAAGAACAGAAACCATGGATAGCTGGGGTGACTTTCACCTGCATCATTATCATTATCTTTCGGGGTAGATAATGGTAATGATAGGCTCTTTTTAAAAGCCCTTGTACAGCTATTTTTGCAGTGGGCTGTGTAAATGGTAACATTACACCTGTATGTAACTGTTGAATATCCCATTCCAAAAACATGCTGCTAGAACAGACTCCTCTCTTCTGGAAAGGCTTTCTAAGCTACGTTATAACCTGGCTGCAGGGATTTGTTCCCACTCAGTCACAAGAACATTAATGAGGTCACTGATACTGGCTCGATAAGACTCTCAGTTGGTGGTCCAGGTCATCCCAAAGGTGCTGGATGGGATTGAGGCCAGGGCTTTTTGCAGACCAGTACCTTTCTTCTACAACCAAAATGGGAAAATGATTTTTTTTCATACCTCTGTGCACAGGGGAGTTGTCTTGAAGAGGAAAAGGTCCTTCCTCATTGTTTTGATGGGCTTGTCACTAGCAGTTATAAAATACTTTTCAACGACCAATGACAAACTGAGAAAACAGGCTACAGCCTTCTTCAACCGCAATGGCTGCACCTGATTGGGCGAACGCTCCACTCGTGGCCCGCCTGCTCCCAGATTTCAAGGTTAGCAAAAATATACAAAAATATTTCACTGAAATGGGTTCCTAAAAAAAACAAGGGTTAGGGTTAGGCTTCATTTCAGATCGACAAATGTTATATTCAAAGATTTTCTAGAGCTTCGAGAGGCTGCGAGTCGCGCTGGACACCTGTGATCTTCATAAAATAGCCCAGACTTCATCTTTATGCACACCACAAACCGATGTTTGTAACTCGCCACCTGAAACTCCCGCCACGCTACCACAATGCATCGCACAACAGCTCACATAGTCAATGAGTTAGGAGCTGTGATGGACTATGTGGACGTGTACCATCAGTGTCAGATTCAATGCACAAGGTATTCTTTAGCGTCTGTATCTGAGATGCACCAGGCTGTTAACTGCTCAACCACATCTGTGACACAGTATAAAGAGCGACAAAGTGCTTGTATGAAGGGGGTCAGGTGGATGGAGGGTCAGACCCTCTACTAAAAAAATGTATGTTTTTATAATTTTAGACCAGACCAAAATGGAGTTAAGGCAGGAGAAGGAGGGTGCGTGGCAAAAAAGAGCCGTAGTGAAACACATTACGCAGCTTAGTTCCCAGTGCACGGCTCCGGCAGAGACACAACTCTTCTGCTCACACTTTTAAAACATTGTGTCCGACGTAGAGATAGTTTCTCTCATGGACACAGTAAAAGGTTTTTCTAGCAGCATGACCTACATGAAATTGATAAATGTTGTTTTAGGAACGGACATATTGATTATAGGAGATGAGGGTACGTCATTTACTAACATTGTTAGTAGGCTAATATAAACATTGTACTGTAGGTTGATTCGCTACACTTAGCTACACAGCCTATGCCAGTGTACAATTTAAGTGTATTACAATGTGGGTAGTGAAACCTCATCATACAAAATAGGCCGAGTTGGGTATTTTATTTAGTTAGTACTTGGAAGACGTACTATTTCTAATAAATATATGTATAAAAATATATAAATAGAGTTATATTCAGAAGGAAAATGTACTTTAGAGCTTAAAGTTTGACTTTATAACTCAACATGTGAGGCATCACAGATGAATATTGTGATTCTTCTTTGTCTATTTAGAGATAGTGCTTAGGACAGGGAAGTAAAACTTATATTTCCTTTTTCTTTAGATGGTATCTTGGCACATTTTAGTCAGGGGATCGAAATTTAAAAAAAGCTCACTAAAGAATACAAACATCACTTGGCTTGATTCAAACCATTAATACAGTATATATTATATACTATTTCGGCTAATTTAAATAAATATATAAACATATGCCAACTACATATGAAGAGCTCTTTTCCAAAACATGATAAAAGCCACATTTTTAAAAAATGAGTTTGTCATGCCACTTTGCTGTATACAGAACCTTTTCTCTGCTTCATCAATGTTTCTGCCAAATTGCTATATTTCCTTGTTTAAAATGGTCTCAAGATGCAGTTCCTTTACAAACCGCAACAAGCGCCAAACCTCTTTTTAGCCTAAATGCCATACGTCCTCTCGACCAATCAGAACTCAGTGAGCCTTCTATGCGATCCGACATGGCGGCGCTCTGAAGCGGGAGAGTTTTTTGTTTCGTCCGTCCGTTCAACATGTTCAGACTGAGTCATTAAACCATTTTGACAAGATACATTGAATATTAAAAGAGCTCCTCATATATAGACAACATTTACTCAGTCTACTAACTACCGAGCCATAGATATCATGGACAGAAAAATCTTCTTTATTCTCTTAAAGAATAAGAGGCTCCGTTCATTGGAGACAGACTTGCTCGTGCTTGGCGCTCGGGCATTTCTGCGTCCTCCCGCGTTCACAAGAAGCAAAAATGGTGCCGTCCTTAGGAGACTGCGCCACTGATCAGCTTTCTATAGGAATGAGTGGGCCGCCATTTTTGATACGCTGTCCGTTCTTTTTTATATGTCCATGGCAGGTGGCTGTGGGCCGCTGCTGGTTGGGGGCCTAAGGCAATTGCCTACTTTGCCTTAATGGTAGGTCCGCCTCTGCTGCTGAGGCATTTTAGGGGAAAGAACAGGAACTGGGATGATTCAGTTTTTATTTATTCTTTCTATTTCAAGAATATTTATATAAGGGTTTTCTCAAGGGTTATGAGTCAGAGAGGAAATTACTTCTCCTGATCTTTGTAAATCAGAACAGAGGTCTGCTGATTGTCATAATAAGCTTCAATTTAAAAACTGCTACTGCATGTAATATTTATGTTTTATACAGTAAGCCTGCAATGTTCTCTGTTAATGTAAAGAAAATAAGTAAAACAAGAATACATTAACATTTGGCATCATCTGTAACCATCCTGATGAGAAAATAATCATCACTTAGTTAATTTGTCTCTTAAGATAATGAAAGGACAAAAATAGGTGTTACAGTCGTTCTAAACGCCATAAAACCAATCACTAAAACACATCTGAATAAACTTTTTTGTATCGTCTCTTTTTTTAGAGTTCAAATCCACCACAGCATCTGCAAGCTTTCAACATAAGGTTAGAGAGTCAGTGAAAGACTGAGCTGTGTTGAGCCAACATCCGGTCTGCTAGCACACTGTGGTGGAGGCTCAGAGACAAAATCCAACGCCAAATGCCAGCCCTCAGTGGGGCTTTATAAGAGTGTGAAAGTGAAATCTGGATCTAATTAAAATGACAGGATGGGTAAACTTCCTCTCTCTCTCTCTCTCTCTTCTCCCCGGCTTTGTGAGTGCTCTGTGGGGCCAAAATAACTTTCATAATTATAAGATAAATGATCTTGAAGTTGCCTTTATCACAGCAGAGGGTGTGAGGAGGACAGTGCAGAATAATACACTGTTACACTCCTCAGTGTTTTTTTATTGCAGCACACAGGGCAGGGAGGTGAAGGAAAATGTGCTTTAGAGCTTAACGTTTGACTTTATAACTCACGTTGTGAGGCATCACAGATGAATAGTGTGCTTCCTATTTGGCAATTTAGAGATATTTGAGTAAGTCATGAATATCAGTCATACAAAATGTCGAGGAAAGTATATATTTTTATTAATACTGTATTGTGAAATGTTTGAACTTCACTCAAGTTCACTTCAATTTCACATAATATACATAATATACATACATATACTTTTACTTTTCTACAACTTTTTGAAGCTTTTTTTCAACAAACTGTACCATGACTTTTTTATGACTTTTTTGACATACTATACTATGACTTTTTTATGACTTTTTCAACATACTATACTATGACTTTTTTATGACTTTTTCAACATACTATACTATGACTTTTTTATGACTTTTTTGACATACTATACTATGACTTTTTAATGACTTTTTTATGACTTTTTGACATACTAAACGATGACTTTTTATGACAGTAAAAGTACAGTTTATAATTCATGAAGTGAAGACTTTGAAAGAAATCAAAGAAAGATATTAAGTGTGTTTATGGCAAAACGTTGATGCTTTACACACTGGTTCCTGAGATATAATGCTCACATGAATGGGATGAACAACCTGAAAACATAATATCTCCAACGACCGTGGACGCATAAAACGTTCTAGTATAGTTAATAAAAATAGCTATAGTGGGCTACAGTATCCTATAAAAGTTGTAAAAAATGGGTATAGTAAATATCTAAAAAATGCCATAGTACAGTATGTCATAAATGTATTTATATATGCCATAAAAATGACAAACAACAAAAGTGTTAAAAAAGTCATAGTATAGAAACTGCCAGTGCTTACCGTTACACTTTGCAGCACACAACAACAGGATTTCAGAGAAGATGTTCTTATTTGCAGAAAATCTCATGTTATAAACAATATTAACAAGATGGCAGTTATCAGAGCGAACACTTGCACCTGTCAACATATGCTGTCAGGTCATGCCACTGACACAGACTGGGTACTCAACCGACTTTAATCATTTCTCCCTCTTCTTTCGTTTCCAGCTTGTTTCACAGCAGGAGGTTCACTTTCTGTCATGTCTGCAGCTGATATGGGATGTAAGACCTCTGAGAATCTGTACCAATTAGCTCTCCCCATAGTTGTTGAATTAGCTTTTATAAAGAACCACACGTTCTTCTAAAACCACACCGAGTTTTAGAAGAAAGCAGTTAATTTAAACCAGTAAAGATCTCCTTGGTTACTCCATATGGTTTGATTGGGCCAGAAATAGACAATGTACTTCTTCATGCATACACACACACAGTTGTCAGAATTTTAATGTATTGAAATATACTTTCAACATATAAAGGGGAATTTTGGTGGAATGAAACTAGAATTGTGAGTGAAAAAGTGTGTTTTACGGTATATTTCATTACCTGAAGATATGACTTGCGACTTCAAACAACACTTCTCAAAAGTGTTTTGAGAAAAGCCGGACACACTTTAATAAAATAGTGTCTCTTCTTTTCTTTCTTGGTTTCGTGGTATAACACGTTACCACCGAGGGAGTAAAGTGATGGAGTGGCAGCTCATCAATAGCACCGCATGCTTTCTCTGAGGGTTGTGTGACTCTCAGTCACACCAGCTTTCATCTGGCTGCTGTCAGACTCCTGCAGTGATGCTGCTGCCAGGACCACAGAGTTGAGGGACGGAGAGTTTGCTTTTGTTACTGTAGACTTAATCAGGTGTTTTTCCATGAAATATATATGATGGAGAAACCAGAGTATATATATATATATATATATATATTATCCGGAAGCCCTAAACATCAAAGATGTGCTTACAATTTATTTCCCCCGTTTTCTCGTGATAACGAGATCATTTTGATTCGTTTTCCCGTGATAACGGGATAATTTTCCTCCGTTTCCCGTGATAACAAGATAATTTCCTCCTGTTTTCTCGAGATAACGAGATAATTATCCTTTGTTTTCTGTGATAACAAGATCATTTCCTCCTGTTTTCTTGAGATAACGAGATAATTCATTTGAGATCTGGAGAATCAGTGTATCAATGTCAGAGGAGCAGGAGAGTATAGATCACCATCACATATCTCTTCAATCAAGGCCTGACAGACTGAAATAACTTTATGCCCTTTTATTACAGATGATGTGTGCGTCATCTAAGAAGACGGTTAGTAGGGCTTCAGCTTTATCAGAGGCAGGAATGAGCCTGATATCCTCATTAACTACAGTTTTTTTTTTTTTGGCAAACTTTATTGTCAAAAATATTATATTACAAAAACATAAATACCAGTATAGGGAGGAGTTTTACAATGTGCACATAAATATACAGATGACATCCCATAACAGTAAATAACCAATTGAAATCAACTGTCAGTGTGTCTATAGTGTTCTTCAAAATATGAGTCTTTATGAGGCACGACATGTCAGGTGTGATGGAAATCTCAGGCATGTCACAGTTCATTCATTATCTATCAAATGAATTATCTTGTTATCTCGGGAAAACGGAGGAAAATTCTATATATATATATATATATATATATACGTATATATATATATATATATATATATATATATATATATATATATACAGTATATATATATATATAATGATGTCCTCAAAGTTAGATATTACAATATAGATATATATAAGTAAATAGATGAATCATTTGGTCTATAAAGGGATGTTTTTGTCTCTGTTGTGTGATTTAAAAGACTGAAAAAAAGAATAAAATAAATGAGTACAAGGGAACAAAAACGATGACTAAGCCTGCATGTTTTTGCTTCATTGCCTTGGCATCAAGTATGTCAGTAGTTTATTTGAAGCATAAGGGTCCATGAAACATGACTGACACACACACACACACACACACACACACACACACACACACACACACACACACACACACACACACACACACACACACACACACACACACACACACACACACACACACACACACACACACCTCATCCTGTCTGAACAGATCTGTTTTAATGTGGAGCAATAGGACAGAGAGGTGGCCTGCGATGTGGTGGAGAGAGAGGAGAGGGAGGGAGAGAGAAAGAGAAGGGAGAGAGAGAGGAGGGAGAGAGGTGCATGATGGACGTTGTTAATGCATTCCTGTGATCTGTGGCCTGAGAACACACAAGTGGCACCTCAGAGAGGAAAGACACAAAGAGAGAAGAGAGGAGATGCTAATACACAGAAAGGATGAAAGAGCTAGAAAGCAATCAATGTGAAAACGAAAGAGAAAGAGTGAAGGAGCACACTGGGCGAGGCTGACACTTTGTCACAGGCAGAGCTAGTTGTCAGATCGGCTAATGCCGCCTCAGTTCAAGTCCCTCTTAAAGACGTCAGATCACACAGGCAGATTGCCCGTGGAGGATTTGAGGCAGACGCCCGCCAGGGGAGCTGGGAAATTGCATTTGCTGCCTGCTACAAGATCCTGATAAGAGCAGATTTGTTCTAAGAACGCAATGACAGGGCAAGGTTATCACAAAGCTGCCTGCCCTCCCTACTGCAGAAGAGAGGAGACACTGGAGGAGAGGAGAGGAGAGGAGAGACACTTTAAATGATGTGTTTACCAGAGATTTGCTCATAAGTTTCTTGGAAATAAGTCATTCAGCATGAAAACAAGCATAACATTTGACTCACTGACTCCAGAAATCTCAGACAAAAACAATCACTTAGTCGACTACTCGACTGAGAGGGCACAGACTACAATTAATGCAAATTAGAAATAGGCTATTTCATACAAGTTTTTCCTTGCTTTAATCAAATGGTGTGATTGCATAATTAAATGGATACTAGTTTAGCATAATGTAAAGTCCAGTAATGATATTTTGCCAAATGGTTAGCAAAGGTTACATCACCTTAATCACAGGTAAATAAAAGTAGGAGAGTTCACAATTACATGCACCCATTCTGGCAGAAAACAGAACAAAGTGATACATTTGCTTGCACATACAGAATAACCGACTGAATCACAGACAGAACACAAAACTTTGTGGAAACAAGGTGCTGATAGATGCCACCTGACTTCCAGAGCACCTGCTGTCAGTTGAAAGCCTGGTGCGTGTCCTACAGACACTAGAGGGCGCCAAAAACGTTTCAAACCCACGCTTCAGTGGTGTGCAGAAATGTCCAATGCCAATATTTTTTGTATAAAAAAAAAATCTGAATAAAATGATTGGTCAGACTTTTATCAGAAATGTATGAGAATTGAATATTGATGAGTTCCAACACCTGGTGGATTTCTTTCACATTTTAGTGTGCCATACGCTTAATAAGAGCATTTCAAAAGTGAGAAAAATGACAGAAAGGTAAGAATTGCTTTAAATATATTATGTAAATGATTCAGCACGACCTTGATCACAACTCTCTAGTAAATGTTTTCAGTTTGAAAAACAAATATTCTGAGGCTGTTTTCTGGTGTATCTTGACTAGAAGTACCTAAAACAATATCCTGACAATGAATTTAAGAATGTGAAAATTGGTTGATATTTAAGTGTTGTGTTGTGTTGTGTTATTTTTGGCAACCAGGCAGTTGTGAAAAGAGAGACGAGGACGCCAGGTGAGTTCAGGGAAAAAAACTATTTTGTCTGACAATCCGTCTGCTGCCACATACAGATCTGTCATTCCCAGAGAGAGAGTGAGCATTGGTCAAGAGACACAGAGAGGAATAGAGCAGCAAAGTAAAAAGTTCAAAGAAGAATGTGCCGAGGCGTGAGCTTTGGAGGCTTATGGCTGTCAAAACCTTAATCTATCTGTCACGAGGTGTGTGGACGCTGGGCTTAAAGTTGGCGGAATGTTGGACTGACTGTTTGGACAGCCCATGCTCATCACAAGACATTTTACATCTGCACAGGACCTTCTCCACAGATGTGTTTATGTGTTGATGGAGAGATGTGAATGCAAGTTACACTTTAATTAACCTAATTACATGGTGGAGGCCAGGGACGAATGAAATGTGAATCAGGTAACACAAAGACAATTGAGTTTAAAAATACAATTCAATAGAAAGAGAGTAATTTTGCACTAGGATAATACAATACAAACAAATACTTAAAACAACAAACAACAAAAGACAATAGGCTCAACATACACATAAAAAACAAAACAACAAAACAATTACACATATTGACACAATACACACTATAAAATATAACATTTAAAATGGCAGCAAAGTCAAGCCTTGACAGCAAGAGTTTGTATTGCACTGTAATGAATGTAAACATGTCACAGGCATGGGTGTAATTGCACTAGAATAAGAGTTTAAGTAAAGGCTTTAATACATTCCACTGAAATAAATGTAATTAAAGTAAACATTACACTAATATATAGGCAAAAATAAAATAATTAGATAGTAATAATGCACAATTATTAAGACTCTAATATTGGTGAAGAAGTAAATCTTTTAAACTTTGAAATGAAATTATATGAATCAGGCTGTGTGAGCATCACCCACTAAGGTGGAAGGAAATACTAGGCTTGGGGCATCTGCTGAGCTGTGTCCCAAATCGCAGGTCAAACTCTTGTGACAAAATGTTAGAAATCTGACGTGAGGGAGAGATAATGGAGTGACAGAAAGAGAGGTTTGGATTTTCCAAATCAGCAATACAGCAGTGTGTACAGGCTCGGGATTTGATGTACTGTGTTGTCAATGTGTGTGTGTGTGTGTGTGTGTGTCAGGTGGAATTTAATTTTGTGTGTGTGTGTGTGTGTGTGTGTGTGTGTGTGTGTGTATGTGTGCTTGCGTATGTGTGTGTGTGTGTGTGTGTGTGTGCTTGTGTGCTTGTGTGCGTGTGTGTGTGAGTGTGTGTGAAGTAGATTTTCTTACTGGCTGTGATTTAGTGCCTGCAGGGGTAAATTAAATCATTTCTCAAGGCCTCTCCTGTCGAGTGTGTCACACAGAAAGATAACGCTGTCGATGCAACCTCATCTTCACACAAACACTGTTGGAGCAGACCAGAGAGCAAATGACAGGTCTCAGATCAAACCCAACAATTAAAAGCTATTCTTACCTTTCTGGCATGTCGCAAAGCACTGAGTAAAAATTTGAACATGAACAACTTCACCTCCATCTGAAGTCCCACCCTCTTCCCCCTGAGGACCTCTGACTTTCTCCTCCAACATGTGCCGTGAGGAAGTAAGCAGCGCAAGTGAAACGGCGGGTTTGTTAAAGCGGTGACGTTAGCACTGACGCTAACGCTAACGGTAACTTAGTTTAAAAAAACAAATATTCCTAATGTGAAAATTGGTTGATATTTAAGTGTTGTGAGCACAGATTTTCAGAGTAAAAGTGTTCTTTCTTCCTTTTAGACACTTCCTGTTTCCTTTTTTCCCTATTTTTGGTGGGACCAAACTGTGCCATTGTCTTATTTAAAACTTAGTTTTTTTTCTATGGGCCTTACTAATTTAAATGTGTTTGAATTGAGAACGTAGCATAACTTAGTATAAAGTTATGGAATTTTAGAAATGTAACTTCAAAAGTTTGATTCCATGAATAATGCAATAATAATATATGAATAAAGTGAGGTTTCTCTTGCAATTAACAGTTATTCTGATAATATCATGACTAATAAACCGTTTCATCAATTCATGACACATGAGAGACAATATAACAAAAGTATTAATCATAAAACATATAAGCCAAGTAATAAAATAAAATAAAAATGTTTACAAGATATTTGTTTCAACTTCTCTGTCATATCTTTATGTAAAGGGTGTTTACTCATTTAACATAGCATGTGCAGAATAGGTATTACAAGACAGATACAACAATGAATTATTTGTTTGACCGACTTCATGATGAGTTAATGAACATATTTGTGTCATTCAATGTTTGCATGATCGAGTCCATGCCACCACCACTCTCACAGGAGCTAGTCTACACAGGGCTTCATGGTTTGCTGAAGTATTTAGTAGCGTTTAGTGGAGAACAGCAAAGCTGAGCGGTGACACTCGCTGCAGTTTGATAGATGGAACCCTGCCATGCTATAAATCACACTCTTATTAACCCGTGGGCAAGTGAATGTAAAGACACATCTCAGGGGAGCCTGCAACACAAGGCTGTTTTCACTTTGGGTGATTCTTCTGGCCTTCAGCCTGCACTCAGGGTCACATTCTGCCCTGGATTCACTGGTAAATTATAGAAAAGAGACTCAGTGTAAATGTGACCATAAAGTATATCGATATGGAAATTCCTCAGACAGAACACGGTGATTAATGTTTAATACGTGAATATTTTTAAAAAAATACAAAGCAAACCCCACGCCAGAGGTTGTACATCTGAGAGTTGTTGGAAACTGGATCGAAAAAGATTAGAGAGAAGCCAAAAATAAACAGAATTTTCTTGTTTCATATTTGAGTCCAGACCTTAGACTCCGCCCAATGAATCAATAAGTGCTGCGAGGGGACTGACACCTTTGTCAAGCTGTATGTTTACGTAGACAGCACTCAGTTATTTAAACTTGCTTACGTCACTACTGTTGCAGCTCTAAAAACATGGATAAATTGTTGTGAGCATCGCAACCTGTGCGAATAGTCCGTTAACATTTTGGAAAGTCTAGAAGAGCCGCACGATTGGGATATTTTTAGTCCCATTAAAGTTTGCATAGGGCATAAGACCGAAAGTCTTTTGTGACTGGTTAGGTGAAATTGAATCTCCCACCCTGACAGGAACCAGTTAGAGTGCCAGCAATGACACACTGAAGACGGAAACAGAGTTGTCATCCTGTCTGATATCAGGCTTGTTTTGTATTTCATTAATCTTGTGATCTTTTTGATTCAACTTGTGAAGGTCTCAACCATCGTCTGAAGCAAGACAAGTGTATTTATGTCACTGTAAAGGAAATATACACTTTGTGTTTAAAATCCACAAAGAAACTGTCAACTAAAATTTGAACTAAAAGCAGATTTGTACCAGAGGAACAAGATAAGCTTACTTCTTTAATTCCTTTACAGACACACAGGCTCACACTCCTTTCTGTCTGCCAATATATCACAGCCCCCAGGTAGAAAGATTGATGGCATTAAATTGCTTCTATCCAGGTTTTTTATCAGGATTTACAGGCGTCGCTGTACCTAGAGCTTTCCTATACCACTCCCTTCCATAAATCATGCTTTTTCACCTTACAACCACACACACACACACACACACACACACACACACACACACACACACACACACACACACACACACACACACACACACACACACACACACACACACACACACACACACACACACACACACACACACACACACACACTCTTTGGGATATGGTTTTAACAAGATGGATGACCTCTTTGCCGTCTACTGCCAAAACGACCCCCCCCCCCACACACACACACACCCACGCGCAAACACAGCAACTCAGACGGAGCAACACATGTACATTTTGACTCTGTAATGGAAAATGTCAATCTCTGTTGATGGCAGGGGCCCGGAAACGCAGTGACTCCTTCCCTTCCACCCATCGGTCTCATTATAGGAAAATGTCACCTCGTTTCCCAAGTACACGTCGCCTGATTAATTTCTGAAAAGTAGAATGAGGGAGATGGCGAGATGTGGCATCTGTCCTCGAGACTGTCGATAGGGGTTGTTTCTTTGGGCATATGAGGTTTGTGTGGCGTTAAGTGGCAGTGTGTGTCCTAGCATCGAGGTGGCTAAGGTCTGTGGAGGTATAGCCCCAGTTGTGGCAGGAGGCTAAGCATGGTGTCATCTTCCAGCTCTCCCTGTGAAATTCCAAGGTATTACCAGACCACATGGGATATATAATCCTTCTAGTAATATCTGGGGTCTGGTCCCAGGGTCTCTTCACAGCTGGGCTACCTGAACTGCCACAACTTCGAAGAAGAAGAACTACGAAGAACTAAGAAGAAGCTCTCAGCTCCACTTCAAGGTCTTTCTGAAGGCTGAGCTCCTCGCTCTGTCTCTAAGAGTTAAGGGGGCAGTGCCTGGTTGCATAAAACACCTTAGACCGAGCACATTAATATTTCCAATTCCAGTTGTAGCGTAGCCCTCCCCTTCCCCGTTGCCATGGTGACTCATCGAATCAGGGCTCCATTGATGCTGTCTTTTTGTACTTGTGGTGCACGCGCTTAACTCCAGGTCCAACTACTCCGAGTTGATCAACCTAACGCAAATCTGCTGTTCTGGAACCGAAAACTCAGAGTTTCCTATCTCAGAGTAGATCAACTCAGAGTTCAGGGTTAGACTCAGAGTTTGTTGAACCTGCTTTGTGAAACGGACCCCTGATGAACCCAATACGAGAATGTAAAATCAAAACCAGGGAAACTCAAATGTCCACAGACCCCCCCCCCCCCCCACACACACACACACACACACACACACACACATACACATTCACGCAGGGCTATTAAATAATAAACAAAAATGTTGCAGGCCCGGTTGATGCTTGTGAGCGTAGAGGCTGGAAACGAATGGCCACTTCAGTGGGTTTTAACCAGCATAAACAAAAGGCACGTGCAAAGTGTTAATGGTGTACTCACGAGTCCAGCAACAGTCAGAGCTGAAGAGGGTAAAAAAGGGCAAAAGGCAAGATGCCGTTTCAGCGGCAAGAGAATGGAGCATACAGCAAAACGGTGCGGTGAACCACGCTCAAGAATAGCAGCTACAGTCTCTCTCCTGGTCCTCACTCTCTCCCTCTCATGGCAAATGTTGGGTCCTGAATCACATTATTCCTCTCGGTTACTAAGCTACAGGCTTATTCATGACAAAACACCGACAGTATGTCTTAAACAAATTAGCAATTGCTAACTGCAACGAAGAATTAACCATGTGAAAGTCCATGAGCAGGCTAAGCTAAAGGCTAGCAGTGATTAGCAATTCAGCTCGCCACATTACAATTAAACAACATCGCCGAGTACATCAAAACACATGAATTTACCTCTGGCAGCTTCTCAGAGTTCTCACACATCAACCAAAGGACGATTTCCGTCAGTCTTGGAAGTTAGTGTTTTACTCCCCCCCCCCCCCCTGGTATTTGTGCTGACCATCAGCTATGAATGATTTTTGAATAAACCACTATGACTTTTAACGGCACATAAAAGGACTGTTTTTAACGTTTTGTAATCCAACATTTGTTAAAAACATATTAATTTCATGAACCGCTATTAATTAACAACATTAACATTTTAATGTCTGTATTTGGATGAACTTAAGGACCACAGGACTTCATGAGGTTGCCCTTACATTTTCATGTAAGGACACCTTAAGGAAAAATTAGTTAGGCTATATAAAATCACAATAAGGATTTCCTCAGGGTGTTAGAAAGCGTATTCCCTTATATGTTGCTAGAAGGTCCTTAGTAACCATTTTCTCCAAACAGTTTTCAGGGACCCAAAGCTTTGTCTTGAACGATAAGAATATGGCTGAGTTCATGGTGGTTGGAGAGGTTAAGGAGATACAAAAACCCATTAGACACCTTGAGCCATAGAAGAGAACAACACATGAGGCCACGTCCCCATTACGGTGAAAACAAACTGCCAGATTTGACTACAAACCCCGCCGTAATCTGTCCTGATCTTGCCTATTTTACGTCAACCGGCCTGGAAACCTCCTGCAATGAATAACGTTAGTCAGGCAGACAGCTATACATTGTTGCAGAGCGATGATCGCCGTTATATGGAAAAAAATCAAAGAGTTTGGGAATGGAGTCCAGTTTACTGGAGGAGAAGTGGGTAAACGAGTCCACTCAGTATCCATAGGTGACAAACCCAGACATTTATCCCTACCGCACTGAATCACCAGGTAATGCAGTATTATGACATCCCTTTCTCTGTTAATATACTGTCGTTTTAGTTTAGCTCTGTGAAACAAACCTAAGGTTAAATAAGATTGGAAATGTACTTACTTTCTCACACTGCATCTTTTTGACATCGCTCTTTCATCTTTCTGCCATCATTCTATCAATAAATATGGAAATATTACTTGTATTTCCCATTGACTGTAATGTATTTCCTCAAATGTGATCAAATTTATTTTTATGAACTCAGTACTCAGTACAACACTGATGTCTTCTCTTTTGTTTTCACCGACCAGGGGGTGCGGCCTTTTACATGACGTAGGGTTGCTCTTTTCTATGCACAGCTTGTCAGAGAAAACAGATTTGACCGTCAGGCAATAATAAAAATCGCCATGTAACTTCTAGCGGAACTTGAGCACCGAACTAACTTACTGGTTAACATAACTCTGTCTCATATAAGAATTTTACAATGGCTATAGCCGATCATTATATTGAAACTTACACGTTTTAGTTGACTCCCGTTGATGTTTCGATCTCCTTTCTTGCTGCCACAGTAATCTTTTGTATTTCTACATAACTTCCTTCACATGTTATTTCACAGAGAACATTCTCAAATTGATTTAGTGCCTTAATTTCTCGCCACATCTACTGCTTGTCCGAATTTTTTACGACTGGCATATATTTATTTTGAATAATGTTTGTATTCCTTTAAAAGGCTATGCTGCCAGTATCTGTAGGCTGGATCAGATAGAGAGAAGCAGAGAGGGACAGACTCCATAAAAAAAGACAATGTCAGACAAATGAGGTGCAGGCAAAGTGGAGAGGCAGCGACAAGTGTTTTACAGCTGCTAAATAATTACAATCAGATACAACAGTGGCATTCTCCCTCCCCGCCTGTCATAAATGGATAATGCAAACAAATGACCCTCAAATTGAAAACTGCAGGACAATGGAGAGCACACTGTCTCATCAGAGTCAGACAGAAACACACACATAGACAAACAAACAAACACACACACACACACACACACACACATGCACACGCACGCACGCGCGCACACACACACACACACACACACACACGCGCACGCACGCGCACGCACGCGCACGCGCACACACACACACACACACACACACACACACACACACACACACACACACACACACACACACACACACACACACCTTGGGGCACTGGAAAGACACAGTTTACAATCGAAATTATACTGTGGTGACAGTCCAATTCTTCAATTTAAATACTGATTAAATTCCCCTGTTGCTTTACATTGTCACCCACCATGTATCTTGTTTGTGTGTGTGTGTGTGTGTGTGTGCGTGTGTGCGCACGCACGTGTGTGTGTGTGCGCCCACTCAGCACAAAATTGAATATTGAATTACTGTTCCTTCAATCAAAAATAAAGTTCCTGCTGCCTTGTTTTGAATACCAATGTTTTTATTTATTTTTCCATAAAGGTTATTGTATAGTTATTAGTTATATAGTTATTGTAAGCACTGAATATCACCTTCATAATCATTACAGGCCTAATGCTTCTTTACTGATGTTAATTAACATCATTTTGAGTTTCAGTTGATCATATCTCAGAGTAAAGGACTTCACAGCTCCCAGAAATAAGTATCAATGTATAAAAAGCAACTGTAATAATTGCTTGCTAGTTAATGCTCGTAAATCTGAGATTGTTTCCTAAGCAGCCATCCAGGGACTACAGATAAAAAA